>NC_051282.1:27541935-27849019 GCF_015220745.1 Sebastes umbrosus | reverse complement strand
AGACTTTGACCAACCACAGGTCAGTTCATTGAGAGAGCGTTCCTATTGGCTGTGCTCCAGTCATGTGACCGGTACTTGGCGTTCCTTCAACAGATTTCACAATGGCGGCGACGTCACAAACTTTCTCATTTTACAGCTAAACAGTACACTACAATATGTTTCTGAAAACATTTGAGGAGACAAAATAGGCATTATAGTAACAGAATATTGATTCATATTTGATCAGCAATGCCTAGTTTGACCGTTTGGTCGGAGTTCGCGAGTGATTGACAGCCGGCTCTCATAGACGGCAGCTGGACAGCAGACCTCAGATCAGCTCTTACTGCTTTTTTTCCTCCGGTCTGTGAAATCTTGCAGATGCCGTTAGGAACACCGGAGGACACAGAGGCACATGATCTTTTTCAGGTTACCTGATTCATGTTCTACTGTCACAATATATACCGACCGTTTTATAAAAATAACTTTTTAAATCATATTTGCTCCAATCTCGCCCCTGCAGTAAAGGGGAAAAAAACGGCTCTCTGACGGGAGCCGGCTCTTATGGTACGTGTCCACAGGGGCGTTTTTTATCGCGAGGGGACGCGACGCTTCCCAACATTGGACGTTTAGTGGGTTGCCCGAGAAACGAGGCACTCGGCTCCTGATTGGATGAACGCTTTCCCGCTGTTGGCTGCTGCTCTCAAACCGGAACCAGTATGGAGGCTCGTTTGGAAACTTTCTTCTCTTATTTCACGTAAATAGTTCACTGAAATGTGTTTCTGAAAACATTTGAGGCGAGAAATAACCCATGCAGTTGCCGAATCTGTCTTTATTTTGGCTCGACAACGTTTAGTTTAAAAGATTATCGGGAGTTTCGAGAGGCAGTGAGTCGCGTCGGACGCCCGTGATTTGCATAAAGTAGCCAGGACCTCAACTTCATGCAAATGAGGAGCGGGCTTCCTGCACGCCTAGTCTCTCGAATCGCGACGCCACGCTACCGGAATGCATTGCGCGGCTTCTTGCATAGACAATGAATGGGGAGCGTGGAAAGCACGGAGCCTGTGGACACGTACCGTTATCGTTCACTTAAAAGAGTCGGCTCTTTGAACCGGCTCGTTCTGTACCCACCCATCACCAGTCACCAGCTTGATGTTTTTTCTATCAGGGTGGTGGCCGCTGTTGTGCTTCATAGCTTCCAGATCAAAAGCATGGGAATGTTGAGAGGGAATTTCTGACGGAAAACTTGCGTAAAAGTTGCTCGATAAGTTACTGTAACTTTCCAACAACAAGCTTCTTCCATATTTCAGGAGTTCCTCTGTTAACACCACTGTTAGTGAAGCTCTGCTGGGACGTTTCAACCAGCGAACAATCCGGACAAAGAAACAGACTAGTGAGCTAACGTTAGCTGTTAGCTGTTAGCTCCCAGGCTAACCTAGCATTCCTCTAGCTGCGGCGCAATGCAGGCCATAAAGTGTGTCGTTGTCGGAGACGGGTAAGTTTAACCAAGCAATCTATCTAACTATTAGTTTAAGCCTTTCACTTCATATTTAACTTAAATAACCTGAAACATTAACATAACATGCTATCATCACACTAGCTAACATTGAAGCTTCCTAACTGTTAAAGTTAGCTAACAAGTTCTAACTTTAACTACCTGTTTATGCTAAATAAGTATTATTTAGTTAACTATTATATTTTGCCATTCATTATATGTGGTATTATTGATGTGGCAAACATTACAAACTGAGCTAGTGGTTAGCTAATCTTTGATTTATCCTGGTTGCAGTGTTTCCTCCCTCTTGCTGGGTGAGTCAGTGAAGGCTGAATCAGTTCAACTGGAGTTTGTGCGACATTTACTTATCAATTGAGACATTTAAAGAGTTTAAGTGCATTGTTTGTGTGTTGGTGTTAGTTGTAATGCATTTTTGCTCTTTTTTTTAAAAGTACAACATCCATACATTAAAGTTTCAGACGCCACAACATAAAACAAATGCAAAAATAAATAAATGCAATGCATAATATCATACAAAAACACATTAAAGTCAAGTGTTTTGAAGCCAACTTTAAAGTGAAAATGTTCAGAAACACACACAGCTCCCCATTGACTCTGCTTCTAGGTCTTTCAGTAATGTTTTAAATTAAAACCTTTTGCTTTCCTAACTGGTAAAGTTAGCTAACCAGTTCTAACTTTAACTACCTGTTTATGCTACAGGTGTATTATTTAGTTAACTATTATATTTTGCCATTCATTCTATGTGGTATTATTGTTATGGCAAACATTACAAACTAAGCTAGTGGTCAGCTAATCTTTGATTTATCCTGGTCACAGTGTTTTCCTCCAATTTAGATTTATTTTATTTTTATTTAACCTGTAGTTAACTCATTGAGATTAATAATCTCTTTTGCAAGAGAGACCTGGCCAAGACAGCAGCATTTAAACATACATTAAAGTTTCAGACTCCACAACATAAAACAAATTCAAAATAAATACATGCAATGCATAATATCATACAAAACACATTAAAGTCTTAAAGTGTTTCAAGCCAACGTTAAAGTGAAAATATTCAGAAACACAGACAGCTTCCTCTGCTTCTGGGTCTTTCATTCATGTTTTAAATTCATCAAAAGTAATCAGATTTCCCCTTTTGCTTTCCTAACTGGTAAAGTTAGCTAACAGGTTCTAACTTTAAGTCAAGTCAAGTCAAATTTATTTCTATAGCACATTTAAAACAACAAGAGTTGACCAAAGTGCTTTACAGACAAAGTGAAGAATAAAAACAGGTCAACAGAGCAGACAACAAAATCACACACATCCACAGACATCCAGAGACCAACATAACATCCATGAGTAAAAGACTGTTATAATGAGCATTTATAAAAGGCCAATTAGTAATCACAATTCAAGTCCATTCAAAAGCCAAAGAAAAGCAGATCAGAGCAGATCTGATGTGGAGAGGCAGTTTGTTCCACAGACTAGGGCCCACAACTGTTTAACTACCTGTTTATGCTACATGTGTATTATTTAGTTAACTATTATATTTAGCTAATAAGAGTTAATGGCATTCATTCTATGTAGTATTATTGATATGGCAAACATTACAAACTAAGCTAGTGGTTAGCTAATCTTTGATTTATCCTGGTTACAGTGTTTTCCTCCCTCTTGTTGGTTGAGTCAGACCTCACAGGGCAGATCACCTATCAGTTTAACTTGAGTTTGTGCAACATTTACTTATCAATTGAGACATTTGAAGAGTTTAAGTGCATTGTTTGTGTGTTGGTTGTTAGTAGTAATGCATTTTTGCATTATTGCTCTTTTTTTTAAAAGTACAACAGTCAACTCACAGATTGGTAAATGATTAAAGATTTAAGAGCTATGACTGACTTTAATATGTGTAACAATATGTGAGAGCGTATTATTGTTATGGGAAACATTACAAACTAAGCTAGTGGTGAGCTAATCTGTGATTTATCCCAGTTAAAGTGTTTTCCTTCACTCTTGTTGGATGACCACCTATCCCTCCTAACCTAACCACAGTTTAACTTAACATTTACTGATCAATTGAGACATTTGAAGAGTTTAAGCGCATTATTTGTGTGTTGGTGTTAGTTGTAATGCACTGTTAAGTTAATAATAATAAAAATAATCTTTGTATAGCACCTTTTTAAACATAGTTTCAAAGTGCTTGCACAGATACAATGAAATACAGACAAAATAAAAACAACAATAAAAGAACAAAACATAAAGACCAAATGATGAGAAAACTAAAACCTGTAACCATTGGTATCAAAACAATGAGTTACAACACATAAGCCAAAAGAGGAATAAAAATATAAGGTGTGGGAAAAGGTGCCCCAAGCTGTTGCCTTAAAGAGTTAAAAAAGCCTTTTTATAAAAATTGATTTTTAAAAGAGATTTAAAAGCTAAGTGCGTTTCCTGCTTTTTAAAAGGACAACTGTTAACTCACAGATTGGTAAATGATTAAAAGATTGAAGAGCTATGACTGACTGTAATATGTGTAACAATATGTGGGAGGTAACTTCTTGTTCAGGGTGTGGTGGATACCACAGCAGCAGAGTCATTGATGGGCCTATGACTCCGTTTAATTTATTGGTTTTGCAGCAGAAAGGGCTCATACTAAAGGGTCATATAATACACTTCCTCTAGTGATCTTGTATGCATAAAACAAAGTCCACTTCCTAAAGTAAGGGTTCATTTAACAGTATCTGTTTGTTTTTTTTAAACGTGTGTGTGTGTGTGTGTGTGTGTGTGTGTGTGTGTGTGTGTGTGTGTGTGTGTGTGTGTGTGTGTGTGTGTGTGTGTGTGTGTGTGTGTGTGTGTGTGTGTGTGTGTGTGTGTGTGTGTGTGTGTGTGTGTATATATGTATATATATGTATATATATATATATTTGACGGCTTGATAGCTGCATTGGGTATTGGTGACAATGGGGCCAATCTATTAAATTCAATTCTATGTTTAGATAGTATATACAATATATACAGGAATTTTAATTCCTGTTTAAGTTTTGTATGTTGCTGCATTAACAAGGTTAACGCACACACTTTTCTCTGCTTTATTAGTCAACGTTTCGGTCAACAAGGACCTTCATCAGGATATTCATTTTATTGTCCTGAAAAAGGTCCTTGTTGACAAAACGTTGACTAAAAAAGCAGAGAAAAGTGTGTGCGGGAGCAAGTCATTTTTTTGAAAAAGTACATATTGGAAGGGATCTACTCCCAGCACAATGCTATCGTCGCTATCGGTATCGGGACTGAAAAAGTTGGATTGGTGAATCCCTACAAACATTACTAAGTACAAAAGAGAGTCATTTTACAAGCAAGAATGCCAAAAGTTCACCAGTTCTAGCTCCTCAAATGTGAATATTTACTGGGTTTTCTTTGGTGATTTTATGATGGTAAACTGAATATCTTTAGGTTTTGTATCACAGGTTGGATAAAACAAGGAATCTGAAAATGATTTTTCACTATTTTCTGACTAGAGTTGCACCGATTTATCGGACGATTTTTGGCTCGTTGACTGCAATCGGCATATAGGCAAATAGGATGACATTTATGTGTTGTATTGCATTAATTTTGTGCCTGGCCTGCTAAATGTTGTGTTGTTAGCTGCTGATTTAATTACCTTTCATTTATTTTTCACAAAATGTTTTTGTTGGGTTAGGTAATAAGTTCCTCTCATTGAGTAGGTAGTCGTATACAGGCTAAGGGGCTTTTGAAGCAGTTATTTTTCATGTGAAATAAGGTTATTTTAATGCTTGTTTCATAAATTTGTATGATTTTAATTTGTGAGTGAAGGCGGTTCAGTTTGTTTTTTCTGATGAAGAGGTCTTTGTTTCGCTGGCACCAAACAAAACATGGACTATCGGATAATTTTTTAAGTTAAAATCGGTATATAATCCCATAATTTTGCAATTGGTGCATCCCTATTTCTGAAATTTTGTTGACCATATGCGTAATTGAGAAATTAACTAGCACATTAATTGATAATAATAATTGTTTATTGCAACCCTATTGCTGTCTAGTTGTACAAAAAAGGAAGCCATATCAATTCATACCCAGAATGGCAAATTATAGATACAAAACAAGTACAAATTTCCTCTTCTTCTCCCCTCCAGAGCTGTGGGTAAGACCTGCCTGCTCATCAGCTACACCACCAATGCCTTTCCTGGAGAGTACATCCCCACAGTGTGAGTATCTGAGACTACAGACCTTATTTATTTATTTATGTAAGACTAGCAGTGAGATCAACATTTGTTACCGCCCTCGTTTCCTGTACAGTCCCTGCATGATTAAGGTGGCATCTTATTCTTTAGTTGCTTTTTTTTAATTATTATTATTAAAATGTGGTTGCTTGGAGAACAGGGTACAATCACTGCTGTGGGCTGCAACTAAAATATGTTGCAGGAAGTTACGATGAAAATCTCCACCGTATCTGATTCTAGAGCAGCTTTGGACACGGCGTTGCTCTATCACTGTCAGTGTGGCGTGGACTGGCTCAGCAGCAGGCAGTTGATAAACAAGATTGTAGTTCAGCGGAGCCAAATGATAATCGATGAGTCATTTTCAAGAGACAGCTGAGGAAGCACAAAGGCACAACAGATCAATTAAGAGCCTGTTTTCCATTTTATTAACACTTAAGTTTTGTTTTTATTTCCTTGCCATGATTAATATTTTATCAGTCTATATAAATCCTGATGGGTTTAACTCATTCTCGCATCATTACTCCTGTCAGGTTCGACAACTACTCCGCCAATGTTATGGTGGACGGGAAGCCGGTGAACCTGGGCCTTTGGGATACAGCAGGACAAGAAGATTATGACAGACTCCGCCCACTTTCCTACCCACAGACGGTACAATAAAAAAAAAACAGACAATGCTGTATTAAATTTTTTGATGTGTGGTGTTTGCTTTGAAGTATTTTTTGACGTCAGTGGAGCCCTTAGAGATTCCTGTTCGGGAATCTAGAATGAATAAGGAAGTTAGAGGCAAAGAAAGACACCACACCTTTGAGCAACATGAACAATGGAAGGTTTTTGTCTCTACTGTTCTTTACTGGAAATGATTGTCATGAGCTCTGATTCCATTGTTTTCTTTTTCTTAACAGGATGTGTTTCTCATCTGCTTTTCGCTAGTGAGTCCTGCCTCCTTTGAAAACGTCCGTGCCAAGGTGAGTTGATGCAATGTCGGTACGTTTTATGTCATGGCATGACGAGAGGCATTGTGTGGTTATGTTTGGCCTACAGTTTTTCTCCAGGGATGACTCATAGGTTTTAGTTTGACCTATATATTATTCAAGATGTTTGTTGTAATTCCGGTTATACAAGTACAATCGTGTGTAATGATTTTGTTGGGAGGAACCATAAAAGAACGAAAATAAATAGTACATGCTAACTGCTAACTCTGACGGGTGACCCGAAGACTCAGTTGTCTGTAGTGTTCCTACACTGCAGCTGGCGATAAAGGATGGATTTAACCCGTTTGTGCATCGGCTTATCGATGCAGCTGGGCGGCTTGTTGGGCACTAAAACCACAGAACCGCTGCATGCAACGCACTAATCCTGTCGGTTAAGGGTCAATAATCAGTTAACAAGCGTCGACTATCGGTTAGGAAAAAAATCTAAATTAGCATCCCTAATCTGGACTAGAACATGTAAACACTGACCAAATTCAACAACACATTGTCAATTTCACAAACCGTGCTGTAGTTTGAATATGCAGAAAGTTCTGTTTTGCAGTTTTAAAGCATATATTATACATATTATTATACTAACATTGGATCACATGACTAGTTGTATGTGAAGGGAGTCGCTCTGTTTTTGGTTCACTGCCCCCCAAAAAATCAAATAGTGGGTTATAAGTACTACTTAGTCATTTTAGAAATTGCATGTTCGAAATAACACAGACTGGTTTGGAAAGTTACACCCCTAACTTCTCAATGCTGTGTTCTCGGTGCAGTGGTACCCTGAGGTGAGACACCATTGTCCCAACACTCCCATCATCCTGGTTGGCACTAAGCTGGATCTGAGAGATGACAAGGACACCACGGAGAAGCTGAAGGAGAAGAAACTTAATCCAATTACATATCCCCAAGGACTGGCGATGGCCAAAGAGATCGGTAACAACACATATCAACTTTACATGTTTTCTCTGACGTTTTTTAACTGAAATATTAAAAGTAGGGCTGTAAAAGTTAGTTTTAATGCCACTAATTTCTTTAACGCAAACGATATTTCTGAGGTTGTAGCCGGCTCAGTTTTAAAGCTAGAGTGAAGATCCTGTTATCTGGAAACTAGAAAACCTAAGGAATCCACTGAACCATGTTATACTAGCTTGTCGAGAAGAAGGTTAAATTACACTCCAAACTTACGCTACATTTTGGCAAGGAAAAACTGTCATGGCCATTTTCAAAGGGGTCCCTTGACCTCTGACCTCAAGATATGTGAATGAAAATGGGTTCTATGGGTAACCATGAGTCTCCCCTTTACAGACATGCCCACTTTATGATAATCACATGCAGTTTGGGGCAAGTCATAGTCAAGTCAGTACACTGACACACTGACAGCTGTTGTTGCCTGTTGGGCTGCAGTTTGCCATGTTATGATTTCAGCATATATTTTATGCTAAATGCAGTACCTGTGAGGGTTTCTGGACAATATTTGTCATTGTTTTGAGTTGTTAATTGATTTCCGATAATATATATATACATACATTTGCATAAAGCAGCATATTTGCCCACTCCCATGTTGATAAGAGTATTAAATACTTGACAAATCTCCCTTTAAGGTACATTTTGAACGGATAAAAAATGTTCGATTAATTGCGATTAACAATGGACAATCATGCGATTAATCCCATTTAAATATTTGAATCGATTGACAGCCCTAATTAAAAGAAATTAACATTTGATGTGCGGTTTCCTCCTCAGGTTCCGTCAAGTACCTAGAGTGCTCAGCCCTGACTCAACGTGGCCTTAAAACTGTGTTCGACGAGGCCATCCGGGCCGTCCTATGCCCTCCACCCGTCAAGAAGAAGGCCAGGAAGTGCCGTCTCCTCTAAGACTTCCTTCACTGGAACGGTTACCGGGGAACATGGCCGCTAGTGGTGAGGGGTGGCTAAAGACACAGGAGAAACACACCAGTATACACACAAAAACAATGTACTTCAGATTCTTTCCTTCCATAAGTGTAGCTACAGCAGTTCTACCAACGGTTTCCATGAAATATTTGACATACGGTCAGATTTAGGAGAAGGGGTTGGAAGCTTATAGACCCTAGCTCTTTCCCAACAACGCTAACAACGCATACTGTATAGACAAGACTATGAAATTCTTGAGGCCTTCTAAAATGGATTGGATGTTTTGTAAAAATGGACCGTGGAATGTTTTCAATTTGTTCTTCCACTGGTTGTCCGCCTTTTTTTGTTTTGTTTACAGTCTTGGTTGTTTGTTTTGAGTGGAAGGAATATTGCCAAATGCATCCCTGCAGACGTGCTGTATTTTAACAGAAAAGAAAACCTTCGTTCTATCATCTCAAACCTTTTTAAACCTTCAGAATACAGCTGACCGTTTGCTGTCGTGTGCTGCTGTTTGTTCGGCTCCATAATCAATGGCCTTTTATTCATTTCCACTTATCGAGGGCGGTCACGTGTCATCGCGGCCGTCAACAAGGAACTTGAAGTAAATCATCTGTGAAGTTCTTTTTTGCTTCAAATTACTGTTTGTGCACAAATCAATCTCTTTCCAGTTAGTCGGTTTTCAGTCCTAGCACATGATTCATGTTAATTCATTCTCGTGGATTGAATGACGCCTGAGACGTACTGAAAATCCACACTGGGAACAGAGCCTCTGACACCAACTGTGCTATTAAAACCCCGACAAATCGAAATGATCCAGTATTTTATGTGTTTGGCTCCAATCGGACCAGTCAAGTTCATGGTATTTTATTTTTCTTTCCTCTTTCACAATATTTCCCTAGAAGTGTCTCTGAACTGTGTAGCTGCCCAGGAGTACAACGCTGAAAACTTTATTAGAATATCGGATTAGAACTGTTTAGGTGTTTTGGTGGCGGGGAACAAGAGCACCTTCAATGCTCTGTGGGCATTTATCAGAAACCTTTTGTGCAGCACATTTGATTCTTAATATCATCACTACTGGCTAAGCAATGTCACTAAGAAGAGCATTCATGCCTGCTAATAACAGTAACAAAGCTACTGTTGGTTATGGTGTAGTAAACCGTGTACTCATCTTTTTGTTATAATCATGTGATTTGACTGTTTTGTATCTTTCTTCACAGAAGTTACACTTCACTCACTGTATTGTTAAACTAACACTATGAATATCCTTTTGTTTATTACCTCTCCAGTTAACGCTACCTTAATCTCCCTACAAGCCTAGCTTTTTGTAATTAATGCTGACAGCATGTATGTGCAACATATACTGAAAACTAAGATTAGTATCGCAACAGTTATATTTTTTGCCTATTTTACAAAATGTATTTGAACTACTAGATCAGGGGTTAAGTACATGTTGCTCATCTGTATTGTATTCAGACATCAAGCTGTGCTTTAATTCAAGCCAATGTTGTGACTCTTTACTTTTATGGATAAAAGCTATTGTCACTTTTTTGAAGAAGCCAATAAATTCAAGTTAAAACCGACTCTATTCTGCCTCTTTGTTGAACAGTGCGATCGCAGATTTCCCATGATGCAACACTTATCATAAAAACATGAAGTAGAGCTAATGCACTTAGACTGTACTGGAACATGTAGATGCAAAGGGCACACTGGGAGGCTTCAGATTAAAATCAGTTACAGAAACTTGACATTTATTACAATGAAGCTGGTTGTTTTTTTTTACTTTTTGTAAGTTATTGTTGGCTGTGATTAAAAAAAACTTATAAAAGCATTTATCTGTTCATATAAGTGAATACTTTTTACTTTGAATTAGGATGGGAATCACCAGAGGCCCTATGATATATTATCGCAATACCTAAGTCACGATACGATCTCATTGTGATTTTTAAACATTTCTACATTGAATGTAATGTTATCTAAAAGATTTGGAGATCATTTTGAATTACTGTAATCATGGATTTAAAGACCTAATTATACAAAACAAGCCCAGAGGCACGTCCTTGTATTTAGCCACAGAACACAACAGGAAATATACAGTCAGTTTCCATTTGATTACGGGTACACCTGTAAAATCTGACGCAATCCAATACAACCAGCAATGCCATAAATTCTACCTTTACAAAGATAATATTAATTATTAATTGAACTATATGTTTATTATTGGGACTGTAGTCTGCAGTGTTGTTGAACTGGACTACATTATATTGAGGTGTTTCTTATGTGTTGCCCATCCTATTCACAAATGTGAGGTTGGAGGAATATTAGACATTTCTATATGTTCACCACCACTAACTTAGACCTCAGTAATAAACATACAGTGCAGTTGAATTAACACCTGACAGTTTTAACACATTGTAATCTAAGTAAATGAAAAATTAGTGGAAGATCTGTTGTATTGGATGGCTAATAAAGTGGCCAGGGAATCTATATATATTAGACTCACATTAGATTAACTCCATATGATATCTGAAATAAAAAACACTGAGCTATGTTTATGACAGTAATGCAGGACTGATGGATCACTGATGGATCTCAACGGTAAGCCAAAGTTCAAACATTACACAGAGAGGACAAATAACTTTCATATGGGGGGAAGAAAATACTTTTTATTACAAGATAAATCTAAACCTGACAAGGTCATGTCAACATAATTGACAATTCATAAACCCACAAGGTTTTTATAATACATTTGGCATAGAATCAAACTCTCCATCCATCCATCCATCTTCAACCGGAGAATTAAACTCTGAAATGTTAAATTAATTTACTAAATGATAATACAAACACTTTACAATCTTTGTAGATCTTCTGATATTCAAGCTTCGACCAAGCACCAATTTCAGTCTGTGGTTCAGGACTCAACAAATCGTAACAAGGTTCCTGACGTCGTAGGTATGCTGGGAAGAAAACAGAATTTATTCAGTAAATGAAGATGCAACAAACTGGAGGATTCCCCAAGAGCCGGAGAGGAGTCACAAGTTATAAAACAACAGTTGCCTTGAGTTGAGATTTTGCAAACATAGCTTTTACTTTATCATGTCATGATTATGGGGATCAAGTTGGCTGTTTTTTTTTGTGATTAAATTTTATTTATTTTCAAGATATGCATTGGAATGTTTTGCAATAAAGGAAATAGTTGGCTGTTTCTGAAGGTTTTGACAACGACAAGCACATATTTGTAACACCTGAGAGCCAGCTTCTAGCCTGAGGGTTGTTAAACCCCTCAATTACTGAACGGAGAGGATCATAAATGGGAGAGCAGCTGCATAAAGTACCTGTCCTTTTCATTTGACAGCTGGGTAAACGCTGACTCACTGCTAAACCTCAAATTAAAAATCAACTCTTGTCAGAATCGACAGCATGCAACTCGTATACAAACAAATGTTACCTCTCCACCAGCTCTGCACCAACAATGTCATGGATGTGGTATTTCATGTGGAATTTCACGTGTGACGTTGTTCGCCGTTCCTCGAGCTCTGCCTTTAAGACTTCGCTATATTTGGCCTTCTTCACCATGCCGAGCACGGCTTTACGACCTGACAGGAAGAGCAGTAAGGTGGTTAGAAAACAAACAGTCCTCCAATTAGCAAGGCGCTGTCAAAAATCTTGTAAAATGAGAAATTTGCATGTGACATCTGTAAAGCAAAGTAGTGTTGAGACTTCCTGTTTTTTCGTAACACCCACCTTGTATAAAGTACTTGGTGAATTTGCCTGAGTTGGGAATGGAAAGCCACCAGCTGCCAGCGTCCCTCACAGTCAGGACCCCCGACTTAACCAGCTGCCTGGAGGGTGAGAAAATAAAGTATGTGCTGATCTTTGAAAGTATATTTTCACACACTCTAAACGTAAAAAAAAAGCAGGCGCCAAACACATGAGAAGACACTTATTAAAGCCATTTAGGTGCTCGGTGTGAAGTTTTTAAAACAATGACTCATTTTGGAAATAAACATAACCTGAGATAGATAACGGAGTCTTTCATATATTATCTCAGTCTGTGAAGAGGAACTCAGTGACTAATTTTTTGGAAGTAAACATAACATGAGATAGATAACAGAGTCTTTCATACGTTATCTCAGAGTCTGTGAAGAGGAACTCCTTGAGCATCTTGTCTTTGCTGAAGCTCAGCTCTTTGCAAGGAGACGACAATTTCTCCAAAAACTTCTCCACTGACGCTAGTGTCGCTCTGCCTTCCTCTGCTGCCAGCACTTTGGCCTTGTAATCTGTAGCAAAAACCAGCCCGAAAGCGTCCGCATCAAACCCCAGCTGGAACATCAGCAGTTCTCCTTGTTCCCGCAGTTTATTCTGTGGACCACAGGGAGGAAAGTGGGTTGTGTTTTCACATTTAGATGGAGACACACATATGACCTTTCTGACACTAAATTGCAATCTTACCAGCTCCTTGTCCACCAAAGTCTTGTCATTGTGTATGCTGTAGAGTTGGTGCTGAAGAACAATCTGAGGTAAGGCGTCATTGAAGAGCTTCCTGGGGAACAGTGTCATGAGGTACTCGAGGGTGGATCTGATGTCAGTCGGTCCTTTTAGGAGAAGCAATAAATGGAAAGTGAATTTTACATGCTTTAACGGGAAGATTGTAATTAGCTTTTTAGCAGTCAAACCTACCATCTCCATTACTGACAGCTCCAAACTTCTGTGTGTCTTTTCTTATTTTCTTCACCTTGAAAGTGTCTGAAATCAGAGCCCGTTTCCTGTTCATACCTGGAGGAAAAAAATGTGGTAGAGAAATCATGACTTGCAGAATAAACTTGTTCTTCCGCTGGATCTTGGCCAATAGATCAAAGGTCAGCTCAAGGGTGACCACAGCCTCATCATGGTAAGTGTTATTGTTAGTTTTTACCTTTGTGATCTATAGTCTCTAATCCAGCCACCTCTAACTACAACTTTCTTACAATTTTTAGGTTGGAAAAATCAAAAATGGGATTTTGTATCTCATATTTTTGACCGGAGTCGTTAAGACTTAGAAATAATAAAAACAATATTTTTATAAAAATAAACTCTATTTATAGAGCACTTATCAACACAGTATCTTATCTTCTTAGTATCTTATCATTGTGACTTACTATCTCAAAATTAAGACTTAGTATTTCATAATTTTAACTTGAAAAGTGAAGATTTGGACTTAATGACTTAGTATCTCTTGCTTTGAACTTAGAAATTTAAAAACGTTGACTTAATTTTGACCTAAATCCAAAAAAAATTAAGTTTAAAAAGTCAAAAATGTGATTTTGTATTTCATATTTTTGACCTGCGTCGTTAAGACTTAGTAATAATAAAAACAATATTTTTATAATAATAAACTTTATTTATAGAGCACTTATCAAAACAAAGTACCAAGTGCTTCACAGAGGGAAAATGAAATAAAATACCAAAGTGAATGATAAAATACATGAATAGCCAGATTAAAATGATAAACAAGAAATTACATCAATAAAATAAACTCAGATAAAATCAGGATATGTTTTCTGATAAAGGTATGTTTTTTTATTTAGTTGTAAAATGCTTTTCCATAATTTTGACTTAAAAGGCCAAATTTCTGACATATTTCTGACTTACAGTGAGTGTTTTTATTTTATTATTATTAAAATGATAAACAAGAAATTAAATCAAACTCAGATAGCAGCTCAGATAAAATACAATAAAATCCAGACAGCTGCTTTTCTCCTGCAGACACAACTGAAATACACAGACCCCATGTCAGATTTGTATCTGGGCATCACCATGACTTGCAAACAGTTGCTGAAAGAAACAGTTAAGTCAACCCCTTAGTTCTCCTTTTGTGAGACACTGACCTTTTCTGAGTCATAATTGTGTCATCATTTAGTTAGTTATATCACCGGAAGAAACTTTGTTCCCCTTTTAAAGACACCAGCTACCAGCTAGTTAATATTTTAACCCAAATTATAGCTCTAATAAAAAACCCAGACTGTCATATTGACTTTAGAAACACATTTTGATGAGACAAACACAATCTTGTTAGCCAAGCTAACCCAGCTAAAGCTACTCTGTGTGTCCACTGAACACATAAGCACATATTAGACAAGGCAAACTAGTTGAAACACTTACTTGGTCGCTGCTAAAAGCAAAACAATATCGGTATTCACATCGCTTTGGTCCCATTCAACACCAACACGTGTTCACAGCTCCAACAGACAACTTTAAAAAAGAGTCTTCTTCACACTGGTCTTTAGTAGTGATGGGAATTCAGGCTCTTTTTAGTGAGTCAGATCATTTGGCTCAGCTCACCAAGAAGAGCCGGTTCTTTCGGCTCCCAAACGGCTCTTCGTTTTTACCACTGCCTTTTTATAGTTCAGCCAAATTTAGCACTGTTTTGACCTATGATTAGTGTGTGTGCACATATATCACTTAAAAGGACTGTTTGTAACTTTCAGAAATGCTTGTTAACAGCGACACCTGTGGCCATTAAGTCAACGAAAGTCAGCTTGTGCTCGCTTGTGCTCGCTCTACATAGACATGAACGAGCATCGCTCAAACAGTGAGGAGACACACGTTAGCTAAAACCACAATATCACTCTTTATTTCACCTGTTTGGCAGTAATGTTAGCTGACCAGACGAAGGTCTCTCCATGAATCACTGCTGATCCTAGTGTTGGCTTCTCCTGCTTCAGCCTCCCGACCGCGGTCAGAGGGAACAGGGGAGACACCGGCACCTGGTCGGAGACGATAACGTTACAAGACACGGGAAACCCCTGTTGGTCTGGAGGAGCTGCAGCAGTTATTTCTGCACAAACGTCCACTGTACATTCACTAGATATTCTCAGAGCTAAACTAACTCTTCTGCAGTGTGGAGTGTGTGCGTGCATGCACGTGAGGTGGAGCGAGCTGAGTGAAGGCAGGCAGGCAGAGGAGCAGAGCTTTGGAGACAAAAGCTACGGTATCCCCCGCGTCTTCTGGCCACGGTCGGGGGGCTGGAGCAGGGAGACTTGACACTGTTTAACAGACGTGCTTCACTAGATAGAACTTTTTGGTTTTGGTGCTTCCTTGTAGTTTGTGTTGGCATCTGAACCTGAACAGCGTAGGCACACGCGAGCGCGCATGGGAAACCGACCCGGTAGATTTATACCTGTAAGAAGTTACAAACAGTCCCTTTAAGTAAAGAAAAAAAAAACGGCTTTCGGACGGGAGCCGGCTCTTATCGTTCACTTAAAAGAGCCGGCTCTTTCAACCGGTTCGTTCGTGACCAACACATCACTAGTCTTTACCGGAAGTGACGCGACTACCACCACCTAGCGGATTGGAGGAGAAACTGCGTATGCGGAAGTAGCGTTGAGTTTTGCTGTTAGCCTCGTTAGCCTAGCTTGTTGTGCTAGTTAGCTACCCAGCTATAGCGAGACGAATACAGTTACATATTCTGTATTATCTTGTTTTGTGTTGATTAGAAAAGATACTACAACATGGTCGTTATCTCACAAAGTCCCGTTTATTATTGTGAGTGACTGGAAATTGACAAAACGAAACGTTAGCTTTAAGCTACACGTTAGCTTTAGCTGTTAGCTGTTGTTGTTGTGAATGCTGATAAGGTACGTTACCTTCTCATTTAACGTTATTACGATATTTAGCTAACAGGTTACAGGTTATTTAGTTTTAGTAGTAGTAAAGCCGTTTTTATAACACACATTTCCAAAGCAAACTACACAAAATAAGCTGTTTTTTGGGAAACCTTTATTAACCTAACATACAGCAGGCATGCACATCAACACACGTCTGTTTCTTCAATGCATTCAAGACAAACACCTGCATGTTTACATTATCATTACACATACATACACAATATTATTATTATTATTTACACAGATCACGATGTGCTCAATTGGGATAAGTTAAATCAAATAAACTTAGTTGATTCCATGCAAGAATGGATTCATAATAGAGTATAAACTAGTATGCTATGAGCATCTATTATGTTTAATATGAGGCATACAGTTCTATATTCACAATGCACAAATAGTGGGTAGGGACTTGTGTTAGCATAAAACAGTTATTGCACTTGTAGCAGTATTAAAAAAAGGTAGTAAAGCAGTTTTTATAACGCACATTGCCAAAGCAAACTTCACAAAATAAGCTGTTTTTTGGGAACCTTTATTAACCTAACATACAGCAGGCATGCACATCAACACACGTCTGTTTCTTCAATGCATTCAAGACAAACACCTGCATGTTTACATTATCATCACACATACATACACAATATTATTATTATTATTTACACAGATCACGATGTGCTCAATTGGGATAAGTTAAATCATATAAACTTAGTTGATTCCATGCAAGAATGGATTCATAATAGAGTATAAACTAGTATGCTATGAGCCTCTATTATATTTAATATGAGGCATATAGTTCTATATTCACAATGCACAAATAGTGGGTAGGGTCTTGTGTTAGCATAAAACAGTTATTGCACTTGTAGCGGTATTAAAAAAGGTAGTAGTAGTAAAGCAGTTTTTATAACGCACATTGCCAAAGCAAACTACACAAAATAGCTCTTTTTTGGAAACCTGTATTAATAATAAAGTAATAACATACAGCAGGTATGCACATAAACACACGTCTGTTTATTCAATGCATTCAAGACAAACACCTGCATGTTTACATTATCATTACACATACATACACACAATATTATTATTATTATTTACACAGATCACGATGTGCTCAATTGGGATACGTTAAATCAAATAAACTTTGTTGTTTCCATGCAAGAATAGATTCATAATAAAGTTAGATAAGTATAAACTAGTATGCTATGAGCATCTATTATGTTCAATATGAGGCATACAAAATACATTTATATATTCACAAATAGTGCGTAGGGACTTGTGTTAGCATAAAACAGTTATTGCACTTGTAGCAGAATTAAAAAAGGTAGTAGTAGTTAAGCAGTTTTTATAACGCACATTGTCAAAGCAAACTACACAAAAATAGCTATTTTTGGAAACCTTTATTTGCCCTAAGGCATACAGCAGGAATGAACATAAACACACGTCTGTTTATTCAATACATTCAAGACAAACACCTGCATGTTTACATTATGAATATGTCTGCATTCACATACATACACACAATATTATTATTATTATTTACACAGATCACGATGTGCTCAATTGGGATAAGTTCAATAAAATAAACTTTGTTGATTCCATGCAAGAATAGATTCATAATAGAGTTAGATAAGTATAAATTAGTATGATATGAGCATCTATTATGTTCAATAGGAGACATACAAAATAAAGCTCTATATTCAAAATGCATAAATAGTGGGTAGGGTAGCATAAAACAGTTATTGCACTTGTAGCAGCATAAAAAAAAAGGTTATAGCACTGTCTTTTTTGTGGAAAATATGAAAAAATCATCAATGCCATCAGTTTGTTTCATTGCTCTTTTCCCCACCAGATAGCAATGGACCAGCACAGATCCCACAATCCCAACTCCTTTTCTCAAAACCGCCAGTCAGGACACAAAAGAAATGGAGATGACAGTGGAAGAAGTCACTGGGAGAGTAAGCGCTCCGGACCAAACCACCAGCAGCAGCATCAGTCTTCGGGGCAAAACCCACTCAGCTCTCGGGGTTTGAGCATCAGAAGGGAGCTGTATGAAAGAGACTTTCCAGTGTACAAACAGCCTGTCGAAGTGGGATGTTTTTCCCTTGACTCTGAGCGTAGATTCTTTAATGACAGCAGGCAGTTGAGATACTATGTGGAACCTGACAAACATCCTAATTTTGACCTGAAGGATGGATACAAGGACCGCTATATAAAGAATCAGGCCAATGGGAAGGAGAAGCTTGACCACATGCTACGCTGGATCTTGGCCAATAGATCAAAGGTCAGCTCAAGGGCGACCACAGCCTCATCGGGGTAAGTGTTATTGTTAGTTTTTACCCCTTGTGATCTATAGTCTCTAACCAACCACCTCTAACTACAACTTCCCTGTTGGACACATATTCTTTGATCTTCCCAGTGCTTTAGATGTCGATTTTGTGACATGGCGTGGTCATCTGACCAAGCTGCTGACAACTCCCTATGAGACACGGGAGGGCTGGTTGCTGGCGGTCACCAAATTCAGAGGCACGCTTTACATCAGTGAAGTGGAAACAGAAGCTGCTCGTAGGGACCGAGAGAACCGCACCGAGAGACTTGAAGAGATGATGTACGGGGGATACAAGTTTGAGCAATACACATGTGCAGGTAGGTAGAGTATTAGCTGCTGTTTTCTTATCAGTTATTGATTACTGATCAGTCATCCTATTGATTAACCACCTTACATCGGCTCAGATATGACAATTCACAAGCATCACAATAAAAACATTTTGTTTTATATTGAATCATTCTATGGAAGCTTATTTCTGCCAGGAAAGGAAAACAACAGGTGAAATGTTCTTGATAAGAAAATAAAAGTACTCATGGTATTTCAAAACAATAAGATACTGAGTCATCACTTTATGATCCCGTCAAAAAATGTGACTTTCAAAGAGATAGTAAGAAAGTCAGTATTTTTTATGTTAGTATCTTATCATTATGACTTACTATCTCAAAATTATGACTCAGTATTTCATAATTTGAACTTGAAAAGTGAAGATTTGGACTTAATTACGATTTAGTATCCTGTGCTTTGAACTTAGAAAATTAAAAACTTTGACTTAATTTCGATCTGAGTCGTTAAGAATTAGTAATAATAAAAACAATAATTTTTATAATAATAAACTTTATTTATAGAGCACTTATCAAAACAAAGTACCAAGTGCTTCACAGAGAGAAAATAAAATAAAATACCAAAGTGAATGATAAAATACATGAATGGCACGATTAAAATGATAAACAAGAAATTAAATCAAACTCAGATAGTAGCTCAGATAAAATCAGAATATGCTTTCTGTTAAAAGTATGTTATTTTTATTTAGTTTTAAAATGCTTTTCCATAATTTTGACTTAAAAGGCCAAATTTCTGACATATTTCTGACTTACAGTGAGTGTTTTTTTTTTTAATTTGTATCAGTTTTTTTTCTTTTCCTGGCAGAAATTCATACATACAGTCTGTCTCATTTGAATACATTTAACACACAAATGATATACCCAAATCCACCCAAATCATATAAAAGCACATAGGATGATAAGCACATATATATATATTTATATATAAAAAGATAACGCTTCACCTTTGTCCATCCCTGTAGATACCGTCCACAGCTTACCTGACCCAGGCGGAGTGGTTAACACTAATGAGGCCTTCTGCACTGTGGTGCAAACGCGGCTCGCAGATCACAGACTCCTGTTCTCCGGTGAGGTGGACTGCCGGGATAAAGATCCCAACGCTCCGGCTCCTCCTGCATGCTACGTGGAGCTGAAGACCTCTGCGGAGATCTGCACCCCCAAACAGCGCAGCAACTTCCACAGGTACATGATGAAACAGCAAAAAAAATCACATAATTCACTTTTTCATGTCATGTTGTTTATTGGATATTTGGTTTTACCTACTCTAAGCTCTTTTAATCCTCATTTTGATGCTCCTCAGGTTCAAACTGCTGAAGTGGTGGGCTCAGTCTTTTCTCCCCGGAGTACCCCGTGTTGTGGCAGGTTTCCGGGATCACGAAGGAAGGATTGTGACCGTGGACACTTTTCCCATCTCTAAGATTTCACAGCTAATCAAGGTACAGTTAAGTTGTTTTCAGTGATTAACAACCAGGTGGCAACCTTCGGGTCTGAGAAGTGAAGCCAAGATCCTTAAACTTGCATTCTTTCTAATAGCCAGCAGGGGGCGACTCCTCTGGTTGCAAAAAGAAGTCTGATTGTATAAAAGTCTATGAGAAAATGAGCCTACTTCTCACTTGATTTATTACCTCAGTAAACATTGTAAACATGAGTTTATGGTCTCAATCACTAGTTTCAAGTCTTCTTCAATACAGCATGATGTTCATTTAGTAAATTAAGGTCCCATTTAGAGTCAAATGGACCACAAAGCAGGGGATGCTCTAGGGCGTGGCTACCTTGTGATTGACAGGTCTCTACCACGGCGTTGTCCGGTCTGGGAGTTGTCCGTGTTTTCGTCTTACAGCTTCAACCCTTTCACAGTGTGTTTCAGTTCATGAAAGTTAATTATAACCTTTTTGGTTCCCTAAAATGTTTTATTCAGCGTTCGGTTGTACTTAGTTCCACCCGCTTGGGGGTGACATCATGGTGACGACGTCCACTTCTTATATATGTCTATGTGTAACGAATGGTCATCAGAAATGTATCTAAACATTGAGAAATCTATTTTGATCTTTTTTTTCAAATAAAAATTTATTGGATGTGATTAAATAAAAGATTAACTCAAAAATATGTTTCTGTCTTGGACAGAGTGAACAAAACTGCTGGAAACCAACAGTCTGTATGAACTTTTGCGCTGACTTCCTGTCTTTTGTGAAGCGTTTCGCTACTGAAGACAATCCAGGGTGAGTTGCAATGACAGACTACGTTTTTAAGTAAAGTAAAGTACATTTTAAGTAAATATATTTTATGAATCATTGTTGTCCCTTCCAGTGTGGTGTACCTGTTCTCCTGCGAGCCCCACAGAGATGTGACCTACTCCGTCCACAAGGACTCCGAGTATACATTCCTCCCAAAATGGTATGTGGATGGGATGACCAGTAGTCAAGACTCACGCCATTAGCCCAGAGCCCAACCAACTCAACTCATCTGGGACAGTTAATTCAGACCTCCAATGGAGGATTGTTGACCAAAATACATTGGAGTTTAATGTTTATACAGTTTTAGAGTCTCTGGGTGGATCTGAGTGAACTGATTTTGTGTCACTGATCGCAACCACATGTTCCTCTGGTATTCGTTTTCTTTTATTTGTTCAGCATTTAAAACGGAACCATAATTTTTCATCTTGCATGTGTTGAATTTAAGTAAAACAGTTAATATGCACTGATGTCAATATTGTTCCTCAGACTTTATTATAACAATAATTCAAACCCACAAGACAGTGGTATGTTAATTGAAACAAAATTAGAAACAATATTTGTTAAAAAAGATTGTGATGTAAATAAACAAAGATGACTTCAAGTAAGTATTGCATCCGCAGTTACAAGTTTTTTTTTCATGTAAACTGTTAAGACAAAACATTTCATTTATGAAGAAGACCGTTATTAATATGGTGTAGTCTAGTTGCTATTGCAGCACTGCCTTTGCCGTTGTTTTATGACAAATAGTGACACATTCACCAGCTTTCGAACACCTGACTTGTTCAGAGCTTTCTGCTTTTTCACACTTTCTATCCTCAGATTTTCGTTTCAATGATCTGCCTTACCTTACCAGACATTTATTGCCTCACTCTTTGCCATTTTTTTTTTCATAAACACCTTTGTGTGAAAGCTACATTTCAATCCCCCAACTTGAAATATACATTTATTTGATATTATGAATTAAAAAGGAACAAAAATTACCCATAATTAATTTTGTAGCTGGTATATAGTTCACTGATATGCACATATAAGGTGTGTGAGACAGCAAAAAGGTCTGAAACTTAATAGTGGAGGAGCTCATATCTGGTAAATAATGTCTATTTTTTGGTAAATTGACAGTATCCTCACACCTTGCAACTAGGCTACACCACTGGCACTAATTAATACAGTAAACAGTCAAAAGGATGTTATCTCCTAAATGTGATCTTACAAAGTGATACTGAGCAGCACCTCGTGTAATGATTAAAACTCAAGTTAACAAATGAAACAACCAGTTCAACAGCGACAAAAGGAGTGTATCAACTTTCTAAATGGTTTCAAGGTGAAAGGCAGCAGAAACTTCCATTCATCAAATCAGAGAAAGAGCTTTGTGATACACAAATAGTGTAAATTACTGCAAACCCTGAATACCAACTACTACTACTACTAGTACTACTAGCAGGACACTGAGATAAATAATGGAAGACACCTGCGTGACAAAATGTTCTTACGAACCAATAAAATCATGAGTACACGGTTAAATGAGTTGTGGGTTCGTGTAAATCATCAACAGTCATCACAGCATTTATATCAGTTCATAGTTCAGTTATTCAGATACAATTTAGAGGCACTTAGCACCTACTGCAGTATTGGTACACATGCGAGTTTGACTCGGTTTCAGTTTGTTAAGCCCTCATTCCCATTTATATTAAATTCATTTTTACGTAATAATAATTGTTAAAATCAAAACCTAGGTGGAAAAAGTAGGTGCAGATTTTACACACAAGTCTATAAATATGAGGTTATTGTTATTACTGCTAATATGTGTGTGATGACATCTAAAGTCGGCACAGGAATTTCATGAGGTTTCTCTCAAACTCAGTTAAATTCACATTTAAAACACAAGACGGAGTGTGTGAGGAATGGTCCAGTAGCTTAGCTTATCTTATTGGTAGTAGTTGAGGAAAAGTTTTGGAAATGCGCTTATTCGCTTTTATAGCAGAGGTTTCGATGAGCGGACTCGTGTTTGTGACTGTTAAATATGAAGCTAAAGCAGTTGGCTAACTTAGCTTAGCATAAGGACTGGAGACGGGTAAACTGTCTAGCTGGAGGTAACAAAATCCAGCTACCAGCACCTCTAAAGCTCACTTATTTACATGTTGTATCTTTGAAGTTTAAAACCGACAAATCAACGTTTTACGGGTCAAACTATTTCTTTGTCCGGACCAGTATATTTCCTGGATGAGTGGTATCAATCTTCTCATCTCAACTCTAACGGCGAATAAGCGTATTTCCCCTAATGCCATATGATGTCAACTTTTCCTTTACGAAATACTGTGATGCTTTTCCCAATTAGTTTTAAAATCTCAGCTGGTGAGATTACATAGGTCAGTCTGCACAAATGGAACAAATGGAGTTAAAGGTTTAGAAAGAGAGGGTATTATAAGTATCACACCCAGCTCTGGTTGTGTTTGTGAGTGTGGGAATCTGTGACCCCAAAAAGGCACCAATCCTCTCTCTTATTACAACAGTTATGTGACTTAAACAACTCCTGGCATCAACATATCATCGGTGGGCATTGATAAAACCTACTGACGAGGAGTGTACTACTAACGCAGTACTGTATTCAAGTAGGTGTTTGGTCACTGCTTCAGTTTCTTGTTCAGGCCCATGACTTTGAAGGTAGCAGCGGTGATCTTCTCGTAAACAACGAACATGAGGGCGGCCGTCAGTACCGTCTGTAGCAGCTTGGCCTCCAGGCCTTTGTACAAACCAAAGAAACCAAACCTCCTGTAACAAAGGGAGCAGATGTGTATTAATGATGAGCTACTATAACATCCTCTGTGTCGGTGTATTTGTGTTTGTAGCTGCACTCACTTGATTCTGTCCATTAGCAGGGAGAGAATGCTGGAGAGGCTTCCAATCGCACCGCCCTTACCATCACCTTTGTACTGGCCGAACTGATGAGAAAGCATTGAGCAGGTTAACTTGAGATTGAAGAAGTGACATTGTCATGAGGTCTTTTAAATAATCTCAGGGTTGGAAATTAACTTTTTTGACCACCTGTTTTACCATTGTTTTTTTGGCTGGTGAGTGAAGAAAATCTAGCAGCATTTGGCTGTTGGCTGGTGTTAATTTCCAATCCTACAGATACTGTGTGGTTTCCAATATATAGTGATTACAAAGGGCTTCATTAAAAAAAAATATAGTGAACTTTAATGCATAGATTTTCTATATTTTTACATATAATGTTTTTCCCAATTAAGTCTGAATGCTTTATTATTCTCTTGCCATCAAAAAACGTTATGTCAATGTAGATATAACAATGAAAAATATATAGAATATCAGCAGGCTTATCCTCTAACAGTGGCTAATGTGTGGAAAAAGTAAACAAATGGTTGACATTTTTCTATAACTTAGTATTATTTACCCTCAGGATGGCCTGAACTGTCTGAAGAGGAAATGTTGCGGTGGTAGCAATGGCCTTGGCAACGGCTCCAATGAGAAAGATCTCAGCTGAGGATATCTGTGGTAGGAGACAAAGATTTAACCCCATAACAAGGCTGATAGATCAGCTTTGGGAATATAGTATTCTACATAAACGTGTCTTTATTGTGTCCTCTCACCTTCTTCCCTCCCTTGCCTGCCCTCCTCTTCATGGCCTCATAAATCATGAACTGTACAGCCGGGTTGAGGACGAGGATGAGAGAGGGCAGGGTGCCGTTCCACAGAGTTCCCACACCCTCGTTGGCGATGATCTGTGAGAAAGCATCTGAGAGGGAAACACGGCAGGGTTTTACTACTGCGCAGTAACAAAACAAAAAAAACATGTCTGAACTGTTAAACTATAAGAAAGATATCACACACCAAAGATGCCTCTGTACTGGGTCTGCTGGATGTCCTCGTTCCTGAACTTTGCTCCCTGCAGCTTCAGTCGAGTGTTGACCACCCACATGGGAGTGGTCAGGATCACATTCACCACACCTGCATGAACAACAGACCGTTTCTTGAATCGTTCTTAATAAAAGGTACCACATGGAGTTTTTGACCTCCAGTAGCTCTATGGAGCAGCGCTTATGAGTGGCGAAATTAGCTTGGACTCTAAGAAACCGTGACGGACATTTTTCTCAATTTTCTTACATTTTAATGACCAAACCTTTCGTCGATTTCTCAAAAAAATGAATCGTCAGATTAATCAATAATGAAAATACTTGATAGTCACAGCCCTAATGCTAACAACACAGGTTTTAAAAATGTTTTTCTTTCAATGTTTTGAGGCAGAAAAAACTTGTCAAAATGTAAATATACTTTTTTTCTGTACTAGATGGTTTCCATCAGGTCATTAAGTAAGGGATAATGTACAGCGAGCCGGTCATTGTTGTGAAATAAACCCAGAGGGGGCGATGCAAAAACGGGATTCTTTCACAACAATGACCCGCTGGTTGTACATTATCCCGCTTATTACACGGCTACTTACTTAAGTAATCAATAATTTGACACAAAAAGGGTCCGCCAGAGTCCGACATCAGAGCTGGGCCCATAGCAACGGTCTGTTATACATAGCAACGGTCTAATATAAAGAAGTAACAGACCGTAGAATGCCGTGATTGACCAATCAGAATCAAGTATTCAACAAAGCCGTGTGATAATAATTATTAGTACGTGTGTTTACCTGATACGACCCCCATGAGCAGGTCTTTGCTGGGTCTGGACTGCCCTGGACCAGATGCCGCCGCCAGCTTCTTCAGCGTGTTGAAGGTGTAGAAGTAGACGAAGTTGGAGCAGCAGAGGCTGGAGATGACCGGTAACCAGCCTCTGTACAGAGACTGACTGGGAGAAGTGGTGGAGAATCAGACTTAGAAAACCAGCAAATATTCACACTGGAAAAGCAGGAACCAGAGAATATTTAGCATTTTGATTATAAAATTAACAAAATTGTTGCAGATTACTTTGTTGTTGATCCACTAATTGACAAATTGACTGTTTCAACTCTAGTTTAGACAGACTTTACTGATCATAAATCAAACCGAAAAGCTTCTATTTAAGAACAAAACGAGTCATAACTTGGTATAAGTTTAACTAAACACAAAACTCTACTTACAGGCCTTCTTCCTTTGCTATCTCAGCCAGGATGACGGGGGTAGAGTTAGACTTTCTCTTCTCATCCACTGAAAAACAAACACAAGAGTGGGAGAAGTCAGTAAACAGGTTCCCCTGAACTCGATGAATATATTAGGACAACTCCACCTAGATGATTTAACTGCCGTTTTCTGTGTCTCTGAAGAGTATTAATAAATGCATAAATACACACATTTAACAAATAAATGCAAAAATAAATTAATTAAAAAAATAATAAAATAAATACATAAATAAATAAAAGGGAAAATTTGAGTATTAGTGCCACATTGAGATTTCGAAAATAAAGTAATAATATGAAAAAAAAAGTCATATTATAAAGTAGTAATTTTATGTGTTATTTAATTTTTTTCTCGTAAAGTTATGACTATTCTCGTAATATTACGACTTTATTCTCGTAATATTACGACTTTTTTCTCGTAAAGTTATGACTTTATTCTTGTAATATTACAATATTTGTTCACATTAAGTTATGACTTTATTCTCGTAAAGTTATGACTTTTTTCTTGTAAAGTTTTGACTTTATTCTCGTAATATTCCAACTTTTTTTCTCGTAATATTATGACTTTATTCTGTAAATCTCAGATGTTTTTTCCCTCAATGTGGCCCTAATACTCCGTAGTTCATTTGCACTTTGGCCCTCACTGCATTAGACTTATATACTATATACTTAAACTATAAACTGTGTTACCTTCTTCACAATGCTCAATTGTTTTGCAGCTCCAGACAGATTTCTTTCTTTTTTTTGTGCCTCTTTTGATAGTAAAGGTTGCTGACCCCTGCTCTAGAGCAATACACTGAATTAGTGGACTATTCCTTTACATGCAGTTATGTGGTCACTGCATAATAAAGTGTGAAAGCCTTCACACTGGTTCACCTCTGTGTAGAGTTGCTGCTATCAGGTAATCTCTGTCCAAGATGATAAGACCTCCAACTCACCCTGCAGTCTGCTTTTAGCTGTGTCCAGAGGGAAGAAGACACTCATCGCTGTCACACTCCCCTAAAACACAAATGCATTGGAATGAAACACACAAAAAGGCTCAGTCAGATCAGTAAAACAGTTTGCAACACAAAGCTAACTTAAGATGTGTCTTTATTGCACTTGTATCTCTGCTCACCATTGCACCTGCCACAGCATGAACCAGCGTCTCGTAAGACAGCAGGCCGACAGCCGAGCCACCGTTGTCGGACATCTCTGCAGCTCTGCAGCCACTCGCACCGGTCAGATCAGACCACCGGTCAGAGACACAAACACCGGAGAGGAGCAGTGGAGGGATCCGAGGAGAGGTAGCTGCTGGTCGGGCTGGTTTCTGTAGCTGTTTGGGGGTGGATAAACTACAGAAACTAACACAGCTCTGACTCCATGGTGGTGTTTACCAGCTCAGAGGCAGCCAGAGAGAGAAAGCTGGAGAGGAAAGAGTCGAGGATTGTTTCCTCCCCAGTCTCCATTCATTGGTTAAAACCGTTAAACCGGTTGGTTGACAACTTCTTCTTCTTTTTCTTCTTCTTTTTCTTTTCTTCTTCCTTTTCTTCTTCTTCTTTTTCTTCTTCTTCTTCTTCTGTTGGTCATAAAGACGCACTACTGCTTCCTACTGAGTGGAGGGTGCAGCAGTGGATTAAAAAATACATAGAAATAATACATAATAAAATATACTTTTTGGACCACAATAGTTTTTTTTTGTAATTTTTTTTAAGCTTGCTTGCTGACTTTTAATGCAGGTGTTTTTTCAGTTTTCAGTTGTAGTTTTACAAACGAAGCCAGAGTATTTTTATAAATTAAAAGAAATAATATATAAATAAAATTAAACTAAAGTTAACTAAAATAAAACGTGAATAATATAATATTTAAGTTTTATTTTAGCCAATATTTGTTTAATTTTATATATATATATATATATATGCCCCACGATGTTAAAAAGAAAAAAGAAATAAATACATATATAAATAAATATACATATATAATATTTAAGTTTTGTTTGAGCTAATATTATTTTAATTTTTATATATATATATATATATATATATATGTATTTATTTTTTTTATTTTTTTTTATGTTATTTATTTATTTATTTTTAACATTGTGGAGCAAACAAAGCCAGAGTATTATTATTATATATTATTATTATAAATTAACAGGAATAAGATTAGCTGAAATAAAACTACTAAAAACTACTACTACTACAACTACTAAAAAATATTTTTCTTTTTAACATATCTAATTGTAATGTCATGTTTAAATAGTTCAGTCAGTCCTCTTTCTTTTCGAAGTTTTTCCCCATTAATATGACAAGAAAATAAAACATACATACATCTCGATAAATATCGAACTTGAAATTAGTAAAATCTTGATTTCTTTAGAAAGCTGTGTACCATGTTATTTTGTGTAATTTATATTTTATTTTCCAGAGCCTGCAGGGAATCATGAATATTTTCTATTATTACATTTTCTATTGAGATATTTTACTCAAGCAAAAGTAGTAATCAAAGATAGAATGTAACGAAATACATTTACTCATGTATTGTCCTTAGTTTTGAGGTATTTGTACTGTGTGTTTTCGATTCCACTAAATTTATTTCACAGCTATAGTTACAAGTAACTTTGCAAGAATTTGACATTAATGTTATACAAATGATCATCTTATAACATATGACACATATATACCAAAACAGTATATTAAAAAAATTAAAATTAGCTTCAACTTTATCAAGTACAGGTGCTGGTTACGGTTTTGGATAAATAACAATAATCCAATGATATCATGAACATAAAAATAAATAGTAATTCTGCTAAATGTGTACTTTTAATCTTTAAAAGTACACGTTGTGGATAATACTTCTGTACTTTTATTTGAATTTAATTCTGAATTCAGGAAAAATACAGTACTTTTTACATTGTTTTAATGCTACTTTTACTCTAGTAAAAGATCTGACCATCTTCCACCATTAAAAATATCACAATGTAAAAATATTCACAATGATACAAATACTGTAACAAGTAAAAGTCCTGCATTTAAAATGTCACTTTAGTAAAACTACAGAAATAGTCTCAACAAAGTAGTATACTTAAGTATGTAAAAGTCGCGGTGAGGGTAATTTTAATGTTTACTTTATATACTGTTGGGCACTTTAATATCTAATAAAGTGTCATATTTTATAAGGTCATTGTCTTCTGTATATAAAATCTTAATCTGTGAAGTAAGTAGCTGTAAAAAATAAATGTAGAGTAAACAGAAGTTGCAAAAAGCGCATCAAAACACTGGAAATCTTTGCTGTGAGCACAGTTAATAATTAAGATTTAAATAACTCTTGATGACGATAATCTCGAGCAGTAATGGTAAGTAATTGTGCAGCTGACAGCAGTGAGCTGGACTTTGCTTTTGTTTTATGGCTCTGAGCTGCTGACACGATGACGCCCAGTGAACACTTTGTTTGCTCGGGTCTGCAGTCAGAGCCAGTCTGTTCATTCAACAGGAGTGTTGGGGGGAGGAAAAGTGAAAGACAGTGACCACAGATTTGTTTGGACCTTTTCTGTTCTTTTGAAGAGATGTCTAGGTACCACAAAGCAGCGATTGATGGATACTTGGACCTCTTGAAGGAGGCCACGAGGAAGGACCTGAACACTGCGGATGAGGATGGCATGACTCCCACCTTACTGGCTGCTTTCCACGGACATGTTGATGCTCTTCAGCTCATATGCAGCAGAGAGTAAGCATGGCACACTCCTCTCTATCACCTGGGCTTTATCTCACATATAACCTGCAGATACTGGCCTTTATCTCAGATACTGGGCTTTATCTCACATATAACCTGCAGATACTGGCCATATACTGTATAGCTTTATCTCAGTGATTATTATCTTAGAGCTCTGACCTCTACTGAAATGTTTTGATTTATGGCTGTATGTATGTATGATGCTCTAAAACCAAACTAAACTAAGATGTACGATATACAAAGGTTAACATATTGTCCAATGAACTTTATGGCTGAAAAATAATGTGTTTTATGCATTTCATACTGCGTATCAGTTATTTAATTCTTCATTTGGGTTTTTTCCAACACGTGTTGGTGTTCACTATAATATAATGAGCTAAAACTTCAATCCACTCTCTCCCATCAGCTGAGCCAAATGCTTAGTCAGCCAAAGAAATCCTGTAAAACAAAAGAGCCCTTTATCTGTCCCCTCCTCCCCTTCCACCTCCATCCTTCATTCAACACAACAAAAGACAGGCTTAAATCTAGAACAGCATTCTTACTGAAAAATGAGGTTCAGAAAATGGAGGATATTCAGTAGGGCGTAACGCACGCCTACGTGGCCAAAATTAACTGCAGCTTTTCCGCTTTGCTCATTGGCTTTTATGACAAGATGACGCAGTAATACAGCAATCAAGACTTTTATGGATATGACAGTGAGGACTTTAAATCTTAATAGTTTACCAATTATCTTCCGCCCTGTTTGGTGTTACTTAGTTATATTTTGTTATATGTTAACGCAAATTTGTTTTAACGCCACTAATTTCTTTAACGCATTAACACAACTTGTACTTATTATATGGTATCAATCAGAGATAGAGAGTGGCCAAATAATAAAAAGAAGATCATTACTTTAAATTTAATCTTTTTTTGTGTCATACAGAGGAGACCCCAACAGAAGTGACATCTGGGGAAACACGCCGTTGCACCACGCTGCGGCTAACGGCCACATGCACATCCTCAGCTTCCTGGTCAACTTCGGCGCCAACCTTTTTGCACTGGACAATGAATCGCACACGGCTATGGACATCGCTGCTTCTCGTGACCGCATGGACTGCGTGCGCTTCCTGGACACCTCAGCCTCACAGCAGATCAACCAAAATCCCAAGAAGGTCGCCAATCTGAAGAAGGAGGCCGTCAAAGAAGCGGAGAAGCGTGTGAAACTCTGTGAGAGGGTGAAGAATAAACACCAGAACAAGATGGATAAAATACAACGTAAAGCGAGCGTTGCAGGGTCAGTCTCGGAGGCCAGCATGGCGTCAGCGTTCTCAGATGGCGGTACCATGTCCGGCGTCAATGAGCAGTTCTCCAAGCTTATTGCTGCAGATAAATCTGGCTCCCTTACAGCCCGGGTTAAAGGCACGCTCCAGAAGAAGCTCGGGAAGAAAGATAAAGGCACACTGCAGAAATCAGGAGGGGACGGGAACGTTATTTTCGGCAAACAGGAGACCGGAGCGTCTGAGCAGCCAGAGTTCCTGGGTGTATTCAATGAGCAGGATGAGCACATGTTAGACGAAGAAGGAATGGAAGGCTTCGAGGACTATTATGACGACGACAAACCAGGCGAAGTCAAACAGTCCATCTTCAACCGGCCCGGCCTTGGAGGTCTGATTTTCATGAAGAAGATGGGGATGGAGTCGGACGACATCCCCAGCGGGAACAATGAAAGTCTCGGCTACCTCGTTCAGAACGAGTTGTTCGAGGTGGACGAAGACAATGCCGGCTTCGAGGGGAACGGTGACGGCGATCTGCCCTGGGATCAGGAAGATCTGGGACTGGATGATGGCGAAGATGAGGAAACCTCTCCTTTGGATGCATTCTTGTCTGCCATCTCCTTGCCAGAGTTTGCCCTTGCATTCAGCAGAGAGCACCTAGACCTGGAGGCGCTGATGCTTTGCTCTGATGAAGACCTGAAAGGCATTCGCATCCAGCTGGGACCCAGGAAGAAGATCCTGGAAGCTGTTGCTCACAGAAAGAATGCACTGGAGACTCCTGGCATCATGAAGGACAGCTTCTTGTGATCTAAAAAAACATGAACAGTGATCTATAATATAATCCTGTTTTAAGTTGAAAATGAGTCTGTACCTTTTGTAAATAGAGCCAAGACTTTGGTTTTTTCTGTATAAAACAAAGATGATTCAACAAACTATTTCTCTACACAACAATTCCTGCAACATAAAGTATCAAACTTATATTCTATAACAATATGCAATTCTCTGTTGGTATAGTATTATCCTCAAGCCGATCTACAGGACCTACATTCACAATAACCTCCATAAATCTTGTTGAGAAAGAAAATTCTAATATAAGCGACTTGATCTTAAATCTACAATATCACTGTTTAGACAAAAACAAGGAATGTTTTGGTACATAATTGGTGATAGTTTCTCTCTATAAATGAAAAAACTGGGTTAGTGGCTGATTTGGTTTGGCTGCTTTATGGGTTTTTTTTATAATAATTTTGTCTGTTGACAACATAATTGTCAAATAAATAAAACATAAAATAATGATTTGTCAATTTAATATTCTCTGATGTATGTGTGTGTGTATGTGTCTACACAAAGTTTGGTCACACAGTCGAATTGTGGGGACTCACCTTCCATTTGGGGACAAAATGTTGGTCTCCACAGGCACAAGTATGGGGGACAAAAGAGCTCAATATGTAGATATCCACATGTAGATATAAACGGCTCATTATAAGGTAAGGCCATGTCATGTAGGCCATGGCGTACGAAGAATTAATTAAAATAATACAGTTAAAAACAACAAATGTGAACACACATAAAACATAAGGATAAAATGGTTAAATTACCATTGTCAACAGAAGTTCTCTAAATTGTAAACAATTGAGTAAATTATTTTATAATTATAACTTAGCCTTAAATAATTTAGATACTAACTTCAACAATTAATTAATTAATTAATTTATTTATTTATTTATTTATTTATTAATTAATTTATTTATTTATGACCAGCAACATAATGTCAAGTTCTGTAAATTGTAAACGATTGAGTAAATTATTTTATAATTATACCTTGACCTTAAATAACTTTAATAATAACTTCAACAATGCATTTATTATTTATTTATTTTTTAACTGTTGTGTCTTTATCTTTTTAACTTTATTATAAACGTGATTTTACCTGTGTGTACACATACAAGGAATTTGACTCCATTTTTAAACCGCTCTTGATGTTACACACAGTTCCAAGAAATACTTGAAAAAATAGGTGTATGTTATTATACAGACACACATATAATAATATAAATAATTTTATAATTATACCTTGATCCTAAATAAATTTAATAATAACTTCAACAATTTATTTATTTATTTAATTATCAATTTATATTTTAGTTGTTGTGACTGTCTTTCTTTTTTTTTGTAAATATGTTTTAATGATTTTCAAAGATTTTATCCCACAAAAATAATAGATACAAAACATGTATAAATCAAACAAAATAGATATCATTCATCAGATCTGTTTACAAAGTTAAGTCACAATTCCCTTCCCAAAAAGATAAAGATAAACAAAAAACAGGGGGGGGGGAGGGAATAATTTGGAAAAATATGACTTTCTTTCTTTTTTAAAACTTTTTTATGAAAATTTATGATACAAAGTCAGGTATTGTCAAGAACAACAAAAGGCCAAAATAAACAAGAGAGAGATGAAGAAACAAAGACAAAAAAAATAGACAACATTTAAAAAATCTATACTAGACAGATCACCAAATAATGGTGATAATAGTAACTGGTTATAATCTATAGTAGACAAACTTTAATTAGAAGAACATTGCAAGGTATATAAATCACAGAGCAAATGAGTACTCTTCTATTTTATCATACATTTTTCTCTCCCACCCCCCAAACAGTAAGACAAATAAATAACCAATATAACTCTTAATACATTCATGGTAGAACTGGAACTGATGCAAGCCGGAAGCACTTGGAGGGGACTTCTCTTGATTGATTTATTTATTTATTTATTTATTTATTTATTTATTTATTTATTTATTTATTTATTTATTTATTTATTTATCCATCTATTTATTTATTAACTAATTAATTATCTATTTATTTTTAGTTGTTATGTCTTTCTTCTGAAAATGTATAGTGCAAAGTCAGGTATTGTCAAGAACAACAAAAGACTAAAATAAACAAAAGAGAGATGAAAAACCAAATACAGAAAAAAATAAACAAATTAAAAAAAATATATACTAGATATATCACCAAAATAATGGTGATAATAATAACTGGTTATAATGATGTATAGTAGACACACTTTTCTTATTATTTACATCTAAGAACTGGAACTGAAGCGAAGCCGGAAGTACTCGGAGGGGACTTCTCTTGACCTGTGGGAGGGACTTCCGGTGAGAGACTTTAAATGCACCGTTTGACGGAGAGTGTTGGGAGGAGAGAGAGAGAGAGATAGTGGGCTCACTACTGCAGTGATCACGATTATGTTTAACAGGTAATATTCTTCACTCCTACAACTACTGAACATTCATCCTCACCTGTCTGTTGAACCTCTTGTGTAACTTTATGCTCCTGAAACGACGTGTTTAGTGTGACAGGAGAGATATCGGCTCGTTAAGCCTCATTAGAGAGCTAATAGTCAATCTCAGCTTCTTGTTGCTTCTCCTGCTACTTTCACTAATTTCACTCTTAAATTACAGCTAACTTAGTGAGAACTACTTACATACAAGTGGTTTGGTTTAATGTAAAGTTAGAAATGTGTGGTTAAAGTGTCCTAACTGTCTGTTTTGCCTCCTCAGACAGACATGGCTGAAATAATCGCAGTGAATTTGCCGTCTCTGTCCACTATCAACGCCACTTACCGGGTCCAGGAGGATCTCAGCCCGGGTTCTCCTGCTCCTGCTGCTGCTCCTCCATCCTCCTCCTCTCTGAGCAGTGAGGACTACCTGTTCGTGGAGGCCAGACACCCCAACACCGTCCTGCAGGGCCTCAACAGCCTGAGGCTCAACAACGCCTTCTGTGATGTGACTCTGTGCTGTGGAGGACAGGAGTTCCCCTGCCATCGCATCGTGCTGGCCTCCTTCAGCTCCTACTTCCAGGTAAAACACATCCTCTCTCTTCATAGTCCTGGTCTGCTTTAGCTCCTACTTCCAGGTAAAACACATGCTCTCTCCTCATAGTCCTGATGTGGCACAAGGAGTCCAGATGTGCATGAGCTACAAAACCCTCATAAACAGCTGTTAGGGGTGACCAGATCCCAACAAACCAAATGTGGGACAAAGAGTATGTTTGTGTGGGACAATGTGGGACAAGGCTGAGAACTTAAATAATAAACATTTCTGTTCTGCCCCTTATCTTGTAACATCTCTATGCACATCTGTTTTTGAGCCGCATGTTCCTTGTGAGACTCACATTAAAGCTGCAGTAGGCAGTATATTTTTGGCATCATTGGGCAAAAATTCCATAATAACCTTTCAGCATATTGTAATTCAAGTGTTCTGAGAGAAAACTAGACTTCTGCACCTCCTCATGGCTCTGTTTTCAGGCTTTAAATAATCTAGCCTGTGTCGGGAGACTTTGACCAATCACAGGTCATTTCATTGAGAGAGCGTTCCTATTGGCTGTGCTCCGGTCATGTGACCGGAACTTGGTGTTCCTTCACCAGATTTCACAATGGCTGCAGCGTCACAAACTTTCTCATTTTACAGCTATGAGAATAGCTGCGCTATAAATTGTGTGATTTCCTCATCTCCTCCTCAGGCGATGTTTTCCACTGACCTGATAGAGTCCAAACAGGAGCGTGTTGCCATCAATGGAGTTGAGCCTCAGATGATTGGCATGCTGGTGAGCTACGCCTACACATCAGAGGTCTACATTTCTAAAGCAAATGTGCAGGTAAAGTATCAGCTCTCATCTCTTCTTCACTGCCACTCTTCCTAAAGAGAGCATGTGTGCTGAAAACTAACTACATTTGGAGCAGGCTTTGCTGGCAGCAGCCAATCTGCTGGACGTGATGGCCGTTCGGGAGGCCTGTTGTCGTTTCATGGAGCGTCAGATGGATGAGATGAACTGCGTGGGGATTCACTGCTTCGCTGAGGCCCATTCTTGTAAGGTGCTGGAGAAACGCAGCATGGACTACATCCATGAGCACTTCAGCAGTGTTTCTCAGCAGGTGAGAGGCGGGTGGAGACGTATATTATGTTAGTATTTCAGCTTTGACTCCTGTACTCTGATGTGTTTGCAGTAGTGGTCTAACGGAGGCTACGTTCCAAATTGCATACCTTTTTTTAAAAAAAAACCAAAAAAACTTTTGTTACATACTGCAGCTGCCCTTAAAAAGTACGTACTGTTGCATGCAGTATGCACACAATTGGGACATACATCTTCATAACATTGCACCTTGAACTTTGACCCTCCTGCTCATATCTGCTGTGCAGAGGATTGTGGTGTCAGAATAGCCAGAAAAGCATGCTGGCTTAAATGCTGCAAAATGCACCCGGATGTAGTAGGACATCCTGGTGTTTTTGGCATACTACATTTGACAAAGTATGTATTGGTACATCCTAAATCTTTTTCTGGCATGCTAAATAGTATAGCACCACAATATTTAATTTAAAATGGTATTTTGACACACATTTTTACCTTTTTAACAAATATTGCACCTCCTGTGATTTGAAAGTTGCAGCCATATTGCCCAATTTAAATACCTGGAAAATCAAGGTGTTAACTGATTTTAAAAAAACTCATCGTCCTATTGCCCATCTGACTCCCATCAACGGCTAACAATGCCAGCACCAACAGTGAAACGGACTGGAGGCCTACAGGTGACTAACTCCCATGGACGTGTGTCTCTTCACACTTTATTCTCTTAATGTGTTTTGATTCTCCCACCAGGAGGAGTTCCTGTCTCTGTGTGTGGACAAACTGACAGAAATCATCGCCAGTGATTATCTCAACGTGCCTAAAGAGGAGATGGTGTTTGAGTCCGCCATGTCGTGGTTGAATAAATGCACCTCTCGCAAACAGAGCTTTGAGAAGGTCAGTTTACACGAGCTCAGCTACTTCATAATGCACGCTGCTCTCTTATCTTGTGTTGTTGTGCACATGTATCTATTATGGCAGAGTTTTGAGCAGTAGGCATGTCTTAACTTGGTTCGTCACGGTGCTCAGCAGCTGTTTGTCTTTAAGACATCCATAAATCACGATAACATGCCACCACTGTCAAAACAAGTAAAAGGACACCTCCCTCCACCGTTGCTGCACTATTTGTTGTAGTTTTTGCCTACTTTTCTTTTTGTGTAGTATTTTGCAGGTTAATCTGAACTTCTCTTCTTGGTTGAAATTTATTTTTTTTCCATGCTGGGGATGAAGAGACGTTATCTAAATCATTTCCTGCTATTATAAAAAAAAATATCAGATTATCTCCCGATTTAGCAGATACTCAATAGTAAAGAAATAGTTCGACATCTTGGGAAATTCACGTTCTGGCAGCTGGAACGGCTAGCCTGGCTCTGTCCAAAATATGTCCACCCACCAGCACATTATATTTCATTTGTTAAAGCTGTACAACAATGTGTAAAAAGGAGTGCTTTTATGGGGGTTAATAATATGTATCCGACCAGTCACTTCCTGAAATCTTGTTCCGTCTTTGTGCTAAGCTAAGCAGCAACTGGATGCAGCTTCATATTCATAACACGCGTGTGATGAATAAGCCGAAAAAGTGTTTCCACAATGTCAAACTGTTGCTTTTACAGGGGGAAAAAATCAATATCATTTTGACTGATAATTTTGACAACTGAATAGTTGTCACAGTGGCAGTCCATCAGATTTCTCTCCTTCCGTTTTGTTCCTCAAAGGTCCTTGAACACATCCGGCTGCCTCTCATCAGCCCTTACTACCTCCACGATGTGATCGAGTCTCTGGACGTGGTGAAAGAGAACCAGAGTTGCCAGAAGCTCATCTCCGAGGCCAAGGACTACCTGCTGCTGAAGGATCGCCGCGGAGAGCTCTACTGTCCCAGAGCGAGGCCTCGCAGGTCCACAGGTAAACGGACTGGCATAGTATGCAATTTCATTATGAATAGAGGCTGCATCTTTGTCCATCTTTGTCAATCTAGTGTGTTTGCTTTTGCTACACTTGAACAATTAGCACTTTCTAGTTTTAAATGTTTTTATCGAAGTGTTGGACGTCAACTTGGGCTTCGAGAAATGGTGAAGGCCTTTTTTTTTTGCATTTTATGGACCAAACTATTAATCTACAAAACAGATTAGTCAATAATTAATATTATTATTAGTTGCAGCCTTACACACGACTTCGTTGTGTCCTACAGGGGCAATTTTTTTATATATATTTTTTTTAGATGAACATCTATCCAAAGGCCAGCGTGCCTCGCCTCACTCCTCTCTGTTCCTCTACTCCTGTTGCCATGGCAACAGGGACAGCTGAAGTGATAGTGACAGTTGGCGGGGAGGACGACAAGGTGGTGCTGCGCAGCGTCGAGAGCTTCGATCCTGTGACGAATCAGTGGAAGAATCTGGCCTGCCTGCCCTTCGCTGTGAGCAAACATGGGCTGGTCGTGTCAGGTGAGGTCCAGTTAAGTTAAAACTCAGGAGTGGATAATGATACTCCATACTGTGTCCTCCCCTCTGAAATGAGCAACAGCTAAGCTTAGACGTGGTGCACATGACAAGTGACATGTTTCTTTCCATCCTCCTCCTCCTCCTCCTCCTCTCCCTCCTCCTCCTCTTCCTCTCGGTCTCTGTAGACTCCACTCTGTATTTAGCAGGAGGAGAGTTTCCTGACGGCTCAGCCAGCAGGGAGATGTGGCGCTACGACCCCTGCTTCGACTCCTGGATGGAGATGGCGCCCATGAATGTAGCTCGCTCTGAGTTAGGTGAGGCGGTCTCAGAACGACAACCCCTTTCTGTCCTGCACCAAAAACGTGCCTCACCACAAAGTACCTCACATGTCTTAAAGGAACAGTGTGTAACATTTCAGGGGATCTATTAGCAGAAATGGAATATAACATTCATAACTATGTTTTCATGAGTGTATAATCACCTGCAACTGAGAATGGTTGTGTTTTTGTTAGCTTAGAATGAGCCCTTCATATCTACATAGGGAGCGGGTCCTCCGAGTCTTGGAAAGGGAGGAGTGAGCGGAGGGGTACTCAGTTGGTTGCAATCTACAACCACACCACTAGATGTTGCCAAATCCTACACACTGTACATTTTAGCTGTTGCTCTTCTTCTTTTCCAAGAAAGTCTGAAAGGAGCATCTTCTGATTGTGGTCATGTTTTAGCTGTTTATGTTAAAGTTATTATCATTAGTGACTTGAATCCTCGTCACTCTTCTCAGGCCTGGTGATCCTGGACGGCTTCGTGTATGCAGTGGGAGGGTGGGAGGGACGCTCTCGGCTGGACTCGGTGGAGTGTTACAACCCTCACACCAACATGTGGCAGTTCACAGAGTCCGTCAAGATGGCCGTTACGAGTCCTGCGGTGGTGTCCTTGGATGGTCTGCTCTACGTTACTGGTAGGAAACACAGGCTACATGTGTGCACGTTTTTCTGGAGGAGGTTGTGCTTTTTTTTTATTGAATATTTGGATTTACAGTTATTTTGTTTTTCGGTGTGTCCTGGTAGGGGGTGCAGTTCTAGAAGATGGCGACGGCACAGATCTCGCTCAGGTGTACAACCCTAAAACATCTGTATGGACAGAGGTTGCCCCCATGCAGATCGCTCGCTCTGGTTCAGCTGCTTGCACACTCAAAGGAAAGATTTATGTTATAGGTATGCAACACACTCTATAGCGCTCAACAACAACACAGCACCCACTCTAATGTATTCACATACAGTGCCATGACTGTATCTAGCAAGCCACATGTCGCTACTGCGGTATGAACCCAAAATAAACAGATTGTGCTGTGATTTAATTGCAATTAACGGATCAAAAGGATGCCGAAATAACAACATAATGATGCCTATTTGTAAAAAGTCTGAATTCATGCTTTGTCAAGTCTGTTCGCGAGACGACAAGCAGACAACTTTTAAATTGCAAGTTTTCTGAATGGAGTTTGGATCGATCAATGCCGCGCGGAAAGTTCGCTTCGCTCTTGGTGTGAATGCAAGATAATGACATTGACTGTTAAAATCTTTCGTTCGTTCTCCCAGGTGGATGGCATGCCTCGACGGAGAATACCGACAAGGTGGAGTGTTACAATCCCAAGACCAATCAGTGGACCATGTGCGCCCCCATGAAAGAACGGCGCTACCGGCCCGGTGCTGCTGTGGTGGATGGAAAGATCTACGTCCTGGGAGGAGAAGAGGGCTGGGACAGGTGAGGGGCTAATCTGGGAAAATTCATAAAAATGTTGCTTGTGAATCTTAAGGCCCAGACAAAACAAGCTGACATCAAAAAAACTAGCGGCGACAAGTTGCATTTAAACACACTGTAAAGATAATAACCGACGGCCAGGTGGCAAAAAGCCTCCGACACGATCAGACTACAGCCAAGGTAGTTGGCTAGGGCGACAGACGCTCACAGACGGCCCCAAACTGTCTGACGGCTGACCGTTGGCTTGGTGTGTCAGGGTCTTAATAGTCTAACTTGACTTTTCCAGGAGCCCAAGAACCATTTTAAGAACTTACTGGCTTACCGCTGCGTATCCTCTTTTTGCATCCATTCAAACATCAGTCATGCAACAATAAATACAAAGAATCATGCTTGAAATCAGACTAATTTATCTGCTCTTCATGGTGTTCAGATGCAAAGAGGAATGCGTGAAAGGGTGTTTTTGATTCCTGCGGATTAAAAATATGAAACACATTTACAGCCTTTCTTCTTCTAACGCTGATCAACCCTTTACATGCAGATATCACGACACCATCGAGAGGTACTGTGACGAGACGGACGCGTGGGAGATCGTCGGGGAGATGCCCACCAGTCGCAGCTGGCTCAGCTGTGTGTCTCTCCAGCTGAGGAAGGACATCCACGTGAGCAGCTATCCCGGGACGGCAATCGAAAACTGAACGATGGCTTCTGAGGAAACCTCTCGTGGATATTCTTTGCACCCTCATTAAGGGGACGGTGCACTGCAAAGCTCAGAGCTGTGGACAACGGCGAACTGAGAAGGGATGCCTGGATTTGGCACAGCGCAGTTTGAGCTGTTACCGGCGGCAAAGAGTAGTCGGTTTTTAATCGACGACTGCTTGTGGAATCTCACTCGGTCCCGGCTTTTGGCGTGGTGACAAAAGAAATACATGACTCTCAAGACACTGATGGAGTCAGCAGTCGAAAGTCGCTCTCTGTATGATGTTTGTTTAGGGTACCGTTTTAATGTCGGAGCACCTCAAATCTGTGAAGGTTTTCTCAGCCAACATGTATTTTTGTATTATTATGTGGCGTATTTATTGGGGTGTGACTAGCTGTGAGAAAGATATTTTGAAAAAATGGTCAAGATTTTGCTCTATTAAAACATGCTCTATGAGCCAAAGAATCTACTTGTGAATATTTCCGATGGTCACCTGTGAAAAAGATGTTTATGTGATCCGTGTTTTTGTAATTAAATTTTGTAAGTTCTGAATGATTGTCTTACTACCTGTAACATGTGGAGTATATTTTTGTAATGTAATGTTTGTCATGGATTCTAATGACTTTAAATGGAGTGGGTTCTAATAAAGATTTTTAATTCTTTACTGTGAGTGATGGTGTTTTTTTTTTTTATCCTATTTCACAAATTTCCTAAAAACACAAGAGTGACCAGAAAAATAGCAACACTCATATGATGTAATTAAATGTTATACAACAGCCCTGCATTGTTAACTTTATGTTTAAGCCTAGAAAGCATAGTTTTACAAAACTATATTTAAAAAGAGCCAGTGGAAATCTGTGAAAACCCTTTTCTGCCAGGAAAAGAGAACAATTAGAGAGAACAATTTGTGTAAAGAAGGGTTGCCAAGTAGAAATGAATGTAAACAATGCAGGATTTCAAATATTTTTTTAAAAATTTAGCTTAAATATTTTATGATTAAAGGGACTATTTGTAACTTTCAGAATTGCTTCTTAACAGCGACACCTGTGGCCGTGAAATCAACGAAAGTCAGCGTCGGGCTCACGCTTGTGCTCGTTCTAAATATACCTGAACGAGCATCGCTCAAAACAGTGAGGCGACACACGTCAGCTAAAACCACAATATCACTCTATATTTCAGCTGCTTGGCAGTAATGTTAGCTGACCAGACGAAGGTCTCTCCATGAACATGATTTAGTGTTGGCTTTTCCTGCCCCAGCGCAGGCTGAGGCAGCGGGGCTCTGCAGCGTGTCTTCCTGCTCTCTCCGCCCGCAGCCAGAGAGAGCAGGAAGACACCGGCACTCGGTCGGTAACGAGACAACAACGTAACTCGTTGCAGAGCTCCGTCACTTCACAAGACACGGGAAACCTCTGTTGGTCTGGAGGAGCTGCAGCATTTATTTCTGCACAAACGTCCACTGAACATTCACTAGATATTCTCAGAGCTAAACTAACTCTTCTGCAGTGTGGAGTGAGCGCGCGTTCACGTCTAGAGGTGGAGCGAGCTGAGGGAGAACGTGCGCTCTGTCTGAGTGAAGGCGAGCAGGCAGAGGAGGAGAGGCAGCGGCCACACGCGAACGTTCATATGCGAGCGCGCATGTGTCCCGACCCAGTACATTTATACGCTTAAAAAGTTACAAACAGTCCCTTTAAGTGAATGCATTTAACACATTTATTGAAGTATTCAGCAGGTACAGTAGGTTTTAAGGAGTTAACTATGTAAAAGTTAAAAGAATATTCTATTGGGGAACTTGGGGATCCTACTACCATTTTGCATCTTAACAATACAATACAATAGGTGTATGCTTTTGGCCCGTGGCCCTCCATTAAGTTCCAGTTTTGGCCCTAAAAGGGAAAACGTTTGTGCACCCCTGATCTAAGGTCAGCAGCTAAACACGACCAACCTTTAACCTGCTCTATCTTGAAGTGTTATATCATCTTTGATGGGCTGCACGGCGCAGTGGATTGTGGGTACGACGTCACGCCGCCGCCATTCTTTCTGTCCCGGCTGAAGGAGAGTCTCTGAGTCTCTGGAGTCATGAGAGGAATCCGGTCTCTGAACAGTCTCCCCGTGAGTCCCGTGTTTCCTCCGTTTGATCTGAGCTGTGTGACACCGGCAGGAACTAAACTCTGCTCGGTTTGGTTCCTGGTTTGATTTAAAACCTTGTTTAGCTCCAGTTAGCATGCTAAGCTAACTAGCTTGCTAACTAGCTAATGCAGGTTATTCTAACGTAAAGCTTGCTAACATGTTATAACACCTCATCCTGGAGTCCTTCACCTGTACTGAGTGTCAGGTATAATGTGATATAGCATGAGTAGTGATGTAGTGTTGGTTCTGTTCTGCTGGTTGTAGCTTCTGGTGGTTCTGTTGGATGTAACCTGAAGGTCATCTCAGAACTCACCTATCCTAAATGTTCTGATCCAGGAGAACAACACCTCTAATGTGGTCATAATCTATTGACATGTGTGTTTATTTACTGATACACTTCCCCAGACTTTGTTTACAGGACACATCTACAAGTGGTCTTAGTGGGCTAAAGTTAACAGGTCATTTAGGGACACCCAGCTGCTCTTTATGACTGTCAGGCTGTCAGTGTCTGACAAATGATCATCATATAGTGCTTAAACTGCATTATTAGTTTGGTTGATTAACAATAAACTCAACTGAATGTCATGTTGAGTTATTTACAAGTGAAACTATCAAACATAATAAACATTCAGAGACTCTCAGAGAGTTGTTCAGTTTGTATCATAAGTGGGCAAGATTTTAAGTCATCCCTTTATTTGCATTTCACTGACAAAACTATTATTATTCAGCAATGCAAACATAATCAATACATTAATTGATAATCCAAATACTTGACTTGTATATAGATGTTTTATTATATGTTATTTCTTATTTTATTGTTGGTCATTGGTGCTTTTTATATAGTATATAAAATATACAGTATATATATACATATAGATATGTATATATATGTGTGTATATATATGTATATATATGTGTGTATATATATGTATATGTGTATATATATATATATATATATGTGTATATATGTATATGTATATTATATAAAAAGCACCATAATAATATAATAATCATAATAATAATCTGTATGCCTCACTGTGTGGAAGTGACTGAAATCATTCTTTTATGTGTAAGGAGACAGGCTTGACTTGTATATTGCTTTCCTAACTTTGTAAAACAAAATAAATACATAGATATACATTTACTGAATTGTTATTTATTATTGAAATAATAAATTGTACACCAACAACTTGGTAAAAAAAATCTTAAAAATTAACAGAAATTACAATTTAAGTGTAAAGCTGTTAAACGCAGCAACAACTTGGTAAAAACTTGAACAATAATTCAAATTATAATATATATAGTATATAAATAGAACTGAATTTAATAGATTGGCCCCATTGTCAACAGCTATTTGAGTCAGTCACCAACAAGCTTTTGCGTAGCAAAACAAACAATTTAAAGTTTTCCTCTCCTGAGTTTAATCTTGTGACCCCTTGGAGGAGGGGCTGGGAATGGAAACACTGATATCTCTCAAGCACTCGTGTACTTATAACAGAGTTTGGTAGGTAACAGCTGCTGTTATTAGACATTAGAGGTCATATTACTCTTCAGGGGGTTCAGTTTTTTTCCAGTCTAACGTGAGCCTCAACATGCTGATGTGAGCCTCAACATGCTGAATCGCCCAAAAAACCTCAGACACAGGCAGACTAGAGCTGATGGTGCGGAATACACTGCAAAAACTAGGCCGTCAGATGCTCATCGAAGACCCCAAACTGTCGGTAACTCTTGTCTGTGTCTCTAAACTGGGGGCGTGCCGACCGCCATTTACTGTAGGTAATACACTAACTGTAATACCTCATACAACCCCACTTCAAAACACCCGAACTATCCCTTTAAGTCAACGACAGTAGAAGTACGTCAGCGTGTTCTTGCTCTTGTTGCCACCAAAGAGGAAAAGTTGCTAAAGAAGTCACTTGTGTTAAATTTGCTGTCACCGCTTCCCACAGAAACGTTGCTATGCAGCCGCCAGGAGGAGTGAAGCTCTGACTGTACCCCTCGCCGGCCGCGCACCGTCCTCAGCTGCACCTCCCCCTCCCCAAAATGTCCAGGTGGGTGGCGGCGCTGCTCTCGTCCACGAACATATAGCTGTTTCAGGCTAAATTCAAACTTAACAACGTAACAATTTTTGCTGCTTCAGGTGTCCAAGCTTCCAAACGGTCTGGTGATCGCATCGCTGGAGAACCATTCCCCCCTGTCCAGTGTTGGTGTGTTTGTGAAAGCTGGGAGTCGCTATGAGACGGTGGAGAACCAGGGCGTCTCTCATGTGCTACGACTGGCAGCAAACCTGGTAATTACTGAATGTGACTTCTCTTAGCTGCTTATTAAAGCTGTATCCCAGCCCACAACCTGTCACCAACATGCTGTAGGATCTTGTTGAAACACTTGTACTTGTTTTGTAGACTACCAAGGGTGCGTCCGCCTTCAAGATCTGCCGCGGCGTGGAGGCACTCGGGGGTAGTCTGAGGTCAGTTAGGGCACACATGCACACACTGACAGTCCCTGCATTTCCTGCTATAAATAAATACCAGTGTCACCACAGCCCACCACATTGAACCAACTGTGTCGTCATCTGTTTACCTGCAGTGTAACGTCATCGAGAGAGACCACCGCCTACACCGCAGAGTGCATGAGAGATCATGTGTAAGTGTGGCCACCTGTTATGTTGTTTTACTCCCTTGTTGATGCCTCAGTGTGTGTGTTAACGTTACTGTTTCTTTGTGTGTGTGTGTGTGTGTGTGTGTGTGCAGAGATTCATTATTTGAGTTCTTGGTCAATGTGACCGCAGCTCAGGACTTCCGGCCGTGGGAGGTGGACGATCTGACGCCCAGGCTGAAGATCGACAAGGCCCTGGCTCAGCAGTGTACTCAGATAGGTCAGTACCAGGAATAACAGTTCAGATCCGAACTACCTGATTTGTCTTTGTGGAATTTGGTTTAAATTCACCCTCAATTCATCGACTTAGGATTTGAAAATGTGGCGGCTCTACACGCCGTTTACTGAATCTGCAGACACTCTGACTTTCGTTTCACTGTGACTTTAATGGAGCTTTAAAGATGTAATTTATGTAATTTTTCTATTTTGTCCCGCAGGTGTAATTGAGAAGTTGCATGAAGCAGCGTACAAAAACGCCCTGTCCAACTCTCTGTACTGTCCTGACTACATGGTCGGCCGTGTCTCCTCCACACAGGTATGGATCTTTGTTAGCGAGACGTATGAATATACCTAACATAGCCTCTCATTCTCTGTTAGCTCGTACGTAGCTCTTACACACCTCTCCTCCTCCTTATCGTCCCCTTGTAGCTGCAGTCATTTGTTGAGGACCATTTCACCACTGGCAGAATGGCTCTTGTAGGACTAGGTGAGTGTCTGCTAGTGCTGTCTAGTCGGACTGCATCAGTCTGTCACAGCTGCTCTCCTTTCTGTCGGGCTTTGTTTATCAAGGTTCCACTTTTACTAATGTTTAGTAGTCATAGTAGTCGTGTTGATGTAAATATACTGTGTGTTTGTGCTCTTACACTCCTCTCAAATGTCATTTGGCCTCTGCCCAGAGACATAGAGGCTGTAAGTCAATACAATAGACCAGCAGTGATACGAATGTGGATTTTTGAACAGGTCATATGGCTGACTTTGCCTGCAAGCAAACGCTGCAAGTGTCAGCATGCCTGAATGACGACACATCACCCTCCTCTGGATGTTTCTATCCAGGGAATGTGCTGTGTTTTTCATTGTAGTTGTATGTTAATGTTAGTGTTGTCTGATTTCTGCGTCCAGGTGTAAAGCACTCCATCCTGAGGCAGATGGGCGAGGGGCTCCTGAGCGCCCGCAGCGGGGCCGGAGCACCTGTGGCTAAGGCTGTGTACCGTGGAGGTAAAACTCATGTTTAATAGTGACATTACACCAGAGCTGCAACGATTAATCCATTAGTTATCAACTATTAAATTAATCGCCAACGATTTTGATATTCGATTAATCGGTTTGAGTCATCTTTGTAAAGGAAAAATAGTCAAAATTCTCTGATTCCAGCTTGTTAAATGTGAATATTTCTGGTTTCTTTACTCCTCTATGACAGTAAACTGAATATCTTTGAGTTGTGGACAAAACAAGACATTTGAGGACGTCATCTCTGGGTTTGGGAAACATTGATTGATATTTTTCACCATTTTCTGACATTTTATAGACCAAACAACTAATCGATTAATCGAGAAAATAATCAACAGAAATGATCATTAATTGCAGCCCTACATTACACCCTTTGAGATTTATCACTGCCTTATTGTCATGATGCTTTAGAGTGGTGCAGGAGTGAGTCCTAAAACCCGGAAATGAGATAGCATTTTAGCACTTCCGGTTCCCTTAAAAAAGACGCTTGCTAACAAGCGTCTAAATGAGATGCGACTAAATGCAACCGTGCTGTAGTTTGTTTATAGCCTATCGTTAGCTTTTTACTTCTGGCGATGGCATTCACACTTCCAAAATCATAAAAGTGGTGTTCAATTGTGAAGGACATCAAAACGTGTGTTTGCCACAGAGCTTATTTTCTGCAATAATCCAAAAACCAAATGGAAAAATCCCACTGGCTTTCAGTCGAGGGAACCAGGGTGATGCTAACTTCCTGATTGGCCTACAAAAATACGTCATCCCTAAAGCAGTCTATTGTGTGTGTCTGTGTGTGTAGGTGAGCTGCGGGTGCATACCAATGACGCCCTGGTCCACGCGGTGATTACCAGTGAGGGTGGTGTGACAGGTAGCGCGGATGCTAATGCCTTCAGCGTGCTGCAAAGGATCCTGGGAGCTGGGCCACATGTAAAGAGGGGCTCCAACATCACCAGCAAGCTGAGTCAGGGTATTGCCAAAGCTACCACACAGCCCTTTGATGTAAGTTAAAAAAGAAAAGGAAATAAAAAGAGTTATTTGGCATTGTTTATTTATTGTAGGATTGTGTGTTGTGCTAGTTATAAATGCAGAGAGTTTGTCTCCTAACGTCAGATGACCTCTGGCTGTCTTTCAGGCCACAGCCTTCAATGCCTCATACTCCGACTCCGGCCTGTTTGGCATCTACACCATTTCACAAGCTGACTCTGCAGCGGAGGTGAGTCACTCCTTCCAAGACAAATGTAACCGCGTCTAAAACGTGCAATGATGCCATGAGTCTCCATGTCACTGAACTGTTGCTTTTTGCCGTCCTCCGTGTAGGTGATCAAAGCTGCCGTCGCTCAGGTGAGAGGTGTGGCTGAGGGAAACATATCGGAGGCTGACATCACCAGAGCAAAGTGAGTTCTCTGAGTAACATAGTCGGACATGGAGGCGGAGCGGTTTGTGTACCGTAATGACATGTTGTTGACTCCGGCGTGTGTTTGACTCCTCTGCGTAGGAACCAGGTGAAATCGGAGTACCTGATGTCAATGGAGAGCTCTGAGAGTCTATTGGAGGAGATCGGTGCTCAGGCTCTGACGACTGCAGCGTACCAGCTCCCTGCCGCTGTTCTCCAGGCGATAGACGCCGTCACCCAGGACGATTTGGTCAAGGTGAGTGTCTCTACTGTAGAGATGGTGAATACATTATTAGCAGCAGGCAGCTGTTCTCAATGAAAAAGCTCCCATAAGCACAGACCGTGACTGAAATGACTCACTACTCACTATATAGTGGACTTAGGGGCTGTCGATGGATTCAAATATTTAATCGTGATTAATTTCATGATTGTCCATGATTATTTGCAAATGAATCCTATTTTTTATCTGTTCAAAATGCACCTTAAAGACAAATCTTGAGTTGTGGCGTGAAAATAATGTATTTAATGTGAGCAATAAGGAACTAACTGAGCAGTAAATTAAACCGTTTTAATGGAACATTCGTCCTTTTCTTTACAGGCTGCGAAAACATTTGTAGATGGCAAGAAGACCATGGCAGCTAGTGGACACCTGGTTAATACACCATTTGTGGATGAAGTATGAAGACGGAGTATCAGAAAGGATGATTTTAACTTGGGCACGCTGTGCCTGGCTGCTTCAAAAGGAAAGAGGACTTCAAAGCCTCCTGCAACAATTCATTTGATGTCACCAATCATTTGTAGTCTGTCCTGCAGTAAGTGTAACCACCAACAAGGAGCTTAATGCAATTTCTTTTGTTATTTTTGTCAATTTAACTGTATATCTATGTAAATTAAAGACAGTAATAACCGCTGGTTGTTGCTTGAATTTGTATCTTGGAATGAATCCAGATTTCCTGAAGGTTTTTAGTGCCGTATCGGGAATGTGAGGATGAAAAACGCTGTTCAGGCAGCAGGTATTTTTAGCACTGAGATATGTTGTTCCACTCATTAACCAATAGGGGGACCTAAAGGCACAAACATCCTAAATTTTGGTTCAACCATCCCTGTTTTTGCTTGTGCAGATTGAGCAGTCATGTACAGAGAGTCAAAATAAAAGTACTTTAATCATAAGAATGCATTGTATTTTATAAGACTATCTTGTATTTAAATATTAATATGCAGGGTGATTTGTAACTAAAGCTGTCAGATAAATACAGTGGAGTAAAAAGTACAAAATTTCCCTCTGAAAAGCATTTGAGTAGAAGAATAAAATGGAAAGTACAAGTACCTCAGAATTGTCTTTACACACAGTACTTGGTTAAAAATAAATATAAGCTCTTTGCCAAACTAATATTAGTGGCCCCTTGGACAAAAATTTGCTCTCTTTTTGCCCAGACACACAAAGTACTCCTATGATGGAATAATAGTTTATGGTAAATTGATTTAGGGCTGCAACTAATACTGTAATTTTTTATTCATTAATAAAATACCAGATTTAGTGTGAAATATACTCATTGCAATTTCTCTAAGACCAATGTGAAGTATTCAAATAATTTGCTTTGATTCAAGATCCATATTTTTTCAATTTCAGAATCCGAAATTATTAAAATACATTTATTGATCCCCGGGGCAAAATTGTCATGACAGTTGCTCTTTTATATAAGCATAAAAGAAATGTATGAAAATAGAAAAAAAGGTACGTAACATATATAACAACAACAATATATAACACAATATATGTAGAGAAATAAAATAAATAATACAAAAATAAAATATGTACAAATATGTGTATCATTTGGCATCCATAGGCAGCTCAGTTTGAGAAAAAGTACACATACAATATTCATACTGTTACCATAGACAAACAGACAAGTAAGAAAAAACAAACCACATCACAATTAACCATACATAACCCATTAAAAATTACCATCTCCTTTGCTTTAAAAGGCATTTTGAATTTATCAAGAAATCTTTTATAAGACCATAAATTGAATTGCTACAAACAGGGCGACTCAGGACAATATGATACAATAATTCATTATTATTATTATTATTATTATTATTATTATTATTAATAATAATAATAATAATAATAATAATAATAATATAAGGACACGTTCTGGTAATATCATAATCCTTTGGTTTTATCAAGAAATTCTTTATATATAATAAATGTAAATAAACAGGGCGACTCAGGACAATATGAACCCCGTTTTTTTTGTTGCGTAGTATCGCGAGAACAGAACGAATGCCCCCCTCCTGAACGAGAAGACGCTGAGCTGTGTGTGTGTGTGTGTTGTGACCATGGTTGTGACGCTGCGTGGGGGTGTTCTGTTCTCCTGATGTCATTAAGGCAGAAAGGGAGGCTGAGCTAACTAACGGTGTAACGGAGGAGGAGGAAAGAAGCACAACAATAACCGTCCACATCGGGACTTTATAACGTCTCTATTCTGGGGGGATTTAAATACGCAGCTTTAAATAACGTCTCCTCAAGAAGAAGAAGAGGAGGAAGAGGAGGAGGTGAAGCTAACGGACTGTAAAGTACCAGATGCTCTTCCTGATGGCTGATGGGTATTCTGGTTCTCCTGACGGCTAACGGGTAGCTAGAGACGCGGATACTCACTGCGAAGCGAGGAGAGAGGGCTTTCTTTACTTCCACCTCCTTGTTTTGTGTCCTGACATGCTAAAGGAGTCGTGGTGTCGGCCGTCGAGCAGCCTCTGGGCCGCAGCTCGACACACAGAGCCCGGACTAGCTGTGGAACTAGCTTAGCTTGAGCTAGCCGTGCAGCTGTACCCTGATGCTGCTGCTGCTGCTGCTGCTAAACGGATCCGAGAGACGACACAGGAGCAGGAGGGCCTCTGGTGCTGCTGGGGAGTGAGCTGCTGTTTCACCTTACTGGACTACAAACATTTGAGGCATTTGAGATGTGATGCATTTGTTTTGTGGTGTTTTTTTGGAGTCCTTTTTGTTGCTGGAGGCTCTCACTGAGGAGCTAAGGTTGCTGCAAAAATGCCCAGCAGAAGAACCACCACAACAGCAGCAGCAGCAGCAGCAGGCTCCTGTTGAAGGAGGGCTAGACTGATAACAGCCCACCTGGTGGTCACATTTTGGACAATTCCCACCACCACCTGCACCTTTTTTTGTTCCCCACATCATCATCATCATCAGCTGGAGATATGGATAAACTGACTATCATTTCAGGGTGCCTGTTTCTGGCTGCAGATATCTTTGCAATAGCCAGCATTGCAAACCCAGACTGGATCAACACTGGTGAATCAGCAGGTAAATGAAGCAGCTGCCATTCACAACTGTGTGATTTTTCTTTTTTGCAGGATTTCTTGCCACTAGCAGCACACACACACACACACACACACATACACACACACACACACACACACACACACACATACACACACGCTGCAGGAGCCATCAGATAATCTCCACAACAAAGATGTGCTCCATTGTGTGGATGGAGGGTTTCATCTGCAGAGTTTTGATAAATAGATGAATTGTTAGTCTATATAAGTGTCAGAAAAATAGTGAGAAATCATCATAATTTCTTATATTCCAACAAAAAACAACAACAATGATATTCAATTTTCAGTCATGTATAAAAAAGATATCGATATCGTGATATGAGACTAGATATCATCTTAGATTTTGGATATCAATAGCCTCTTTGCAATAGCCAGCATTGCAAACCCAGACTGGATCAACACTGGTGAATCAGCAGGTAAATGAAGCAGCTGCCATTCACAACTACTGTGTGATTTTTGCAGGATTTCTTGCCACTAGCAACCCCCACACACACTCACTGCAGGAGCCATCAGATATTCTCCACAACAAAGATGTGCTCCATTGTGTGGATGGAGGGTTTCATCTGCAGAGTTTTGATAAATAGATAAGTCTATATAAGTGTCAGAAAATAGTGAAAAATCATCCTAATTTCTTATATTCAAAAGTAATGTCTTTAAATTGTTTTGGCTGATCAACAGTAAAAAAAAACAACCATGATATTCAATTTGCAGTCATGTATAAAAAAGATATCGATATCGTGATATGAGACTAGATATCGTCTAGATAGCCTCTTTGCAATAGCCAGCATTGCAAACCCAGACTGGATAAACACTGGTGAATCATCAGGTAAATGAAGCAGGCCACAGCTGCCATTCACAACTACTACTACTACTACTGTGTGATTTTTAGCTGGATTTCTTGCCACTAGCACCCCCCCCCACACACTGCAGGAGCCATCAGATAATCTCCACAACAAAGATGTGCTCCCCATTGTGTGGATGGAGGGTTTCATCTGCAGTGACATCTTTTGTCCTCCACAGCAGGATATTTATGCTGCTTCTTCTTACTGACCAATAATTACAGTTTCATACCTGATAGGTCAGCACCTTTGACCTCTGCTGCTTTCTAGGGTGGCAACTGATGATTATGTTCATGGCTTTTGATAAATAGATGAATTGTTAGTCTATATAAGTGTCAGAAAATAGTGAAAAATCACCATAATTTCCTATATTCCAAGGTGATGTTTCAAATTGTTTTGTCTGATCAACAGTAAAAAAACAACAATGATATTCAACTTGCAGTCATGCATAAAAAAGAAATAGGGCTGGACAATATATCGATATAATATAGATATGATATGGCATAAATGTTGTATTTTACCTGGTTTTAAAGGCTGCGTTACAGTAAAGTGATGTTATTTTCTGAACTTACAAGACAGTTCTAGCTGTTCTATTATTATTTGCTTTTACCCACTTAGTCATTATATCCACATTACTGATGATTATTTATCATAAATCTCGTTGTGTAAATATTTAGTAAAAGCACCACTAGTCAACCCTACAATATCGTTGCAATAACGATATCGAAGTATTTGGTTGGACTTTTTGTGCCTGATAATATTGCTTAAATGTTGATTAATTGTCAGGAAATTAATTAATGATAAGTGATTAATCTGTTAATTACTTTATCAAGCCTAAAATGCCAAACATTGGCTGGTACCAGCTGCTTAGATGTGAGGATTTGCTGCTTTACTTTGTGTTATGTCAATGTAAATTAAATATTTTTTGGGGTTTTGAAGCCTTGGTCAAGTCAAGTCAAGTTCATTTTATTTGTATAGCCCAAAATCGCAAATTTGCCTCAGGGGGCTTTACAATCCGTACATGAAATGACACCCTCTGTCCTTTACAGTGCGACCCTCTTGGTGAAACAAAACAAGCAATATGAGGATTTAACAATGTGCTCTAGGGAAATATTGTAGACTACATATTCGATTAATGGAAAAAAACAATCAACAGATTAATCGATCATGAAAATAATCATTACTTGCAGCCTTTTTTTCCTGTCGAACAACTCATTGATCAAGCGGCCTATCATTTAAGCACTACAAGTAATCGCTGTGCTGTATTTCTCCAGTGACTTGACATTTGAAGTGACCTCCATGTGATCGGTCTAATCAGGGATCACTTGAGGAACCAAAGCAGGTGCTCATTTGCGGTGGCGTCCCCGCTGATTTTGGACTCGTGCTGTTAAGTCCTCCGCTTTATTTGTGTCAGTCCTGAAAACACATTCGGGCTATTGATAGGCAGCTGCTCCTCTTTTGTTCCCTCGGCAGGATGACAGCTTAGTAACTGGGTCAGAGAGGGTCCATCATCATCCACCAACACACACCCAGGCTGCTATTAGCTCCACAGAATAAGCAATCTGTACAAAACAGTAATAATAGGATGCAAATGACACACAACAATGCAAGCCATTTGATTGTATCGGAGAGTTCCCATCTAAAGTTGGTGCACTACAGCCAAAAAGTGGACACTAACTTCCCACTACCTGCATGTACAGAAAGTAAAACCATTGCTACATTTAAACTGCAGTGTGGTGAGTGTGGGTGTTGCTATAGAGTTTCTTACAGCGACCGACATCCTTCTCACTTCCCCTTACAGCTTTCACAGCCCTCTTTGATCATTGTGATGTGACTCGTCTTTGATGGTTTAATGAGACATGTAGGTGATAGACTTTGGGATGTATGATAGTAAACTAATTTAGGTTTTTATTCTAGTCAATATCCTGTTGTTGCTTGCAAAGTAAATTTTGAGTAAAGTTTCTTTTCATCTTGCTATGACATGAGTAGAAAGCTGGTCTAATAACAGCCTATTTAGATTATTCACTCAATAGGAAAATGTATGCAGATTGTCATTAATATACAGCTGCACATAAACTAGAAACTCAGCCTAATTTGCAATTTAAATGACCAAATCTACACAATGTTATTTGTGACAGAGCATTTAGTGTTAAAATATGATTATATCTTTTCATACCACCATACCATTTTTTTGTGATACCACTTTTTTATAACCCATCAATTTAATTGAATTAATCCCATGATTGTCCATGATTAATTGCAAATTAATTGCACATTTTTTATCAGTTCGAAATGTACCTTTAAGGGAGATTGTCAAGTATTTAATACTCAACATGGGAGTGGGCAAATAGGCTTGCTTTATGGAAATGTATGTATATATTTATTATTGGAAATCATTAACAACACAAAACAATGACAAATATTGTCCAGAAACCCTCACAGGTACTGCATTTAGCATAAAACAATATGCTCAAATCATAACATGACAAACTCAAGCCCAACAGCTGTCAGTGTGCTGACTTGACTATGACTTGCCCCAAACTGCATGTGATTATCATAAAGTGGGCATGTCTGTAAAGGGGAGACTCGTGGGTACCCATAGAACCCATTTTCATTCACACATCTGGAGATCAGAGGTCAAGGGACCTGTTTGAAAATGGCCATGACAGGTTTTCCTTGCCAAAATTTAGCACAAGTTTGGAGCGTTATTGGTACCAATGGATTCTTTAGGTTTTCTAGTTTCATGTGATGCCAGTATGTGTATTGCTTGAAGTTATTATGAAGTAAGAACCCTCCGGTGACTCCCCACATCGTATAATCTCCAATCAGCTGACCTCTGGTTCCCGGCTCTGTTGTTGTCTTGTCAGAGGCTCTCAGCGCTCGACAACGTGCCCTTGTGGGCCCTCAGTGTGTCGTCTTTGTACTCAGAGCGTGGAGAAACAGACATGTCCTCCTGGGCAGTCAATAAAAGCTGACTTATAAAGCTGACTCACTGAGTTTGTGGCTTTTGCCTCCTATTTTGGTCAAGTGATTTGATCAAAGCTTTTTTTGTGAACTTTTCAAGAATAAGTAAACAAACTGTGAGACTTGTGCATGAACCTATAGGTCTACATTTGACACACAAAACCCCAGTAGGAGTAACACTACTGTAACTCAACACAAAAGAGTGTGTGTGTCCATGACACTGTCCAACACTTCAGTGAGATATCCTCAGGCAATAACAGCTGAAGTTGATTTCCTGTGTTGAGCTTCAAGACAAAGCCTTTGTTGCTGTGGTGTCAGACACAAACTGTGATTCTCGTCAGCTCTGCCGCCGAGCGCCCCTCCTGCTGATACTTGTCACTAGAGTGGATGTCGTTCTCTAGAGCCCGAATAACCTCGGATACACTCTGCATGCATGTCACACACACACACTTAACAAAAAATGCTAAATCACATCCAGGTACAGATTGGCTTTTCATCACGCCGCTGTATCCAAGACGATGTAGGTTTCTTGCATCTAAAAATAAAATACCCTCAAACCTTGTAGGTGACCATTTCACTACTCTGTTTTTGACAGCAGTGTTTTACCTCTTATTCTTCAATGTTTTGCCCAGGTCATAAACCAGTTAACCATTTCAGTGTCAGGTGGGAAATCATTCTCTGTTTTAAGAATAAACTATTAACACTTACTGTTCCAACTTAGCAGTACCCTGATATTACTTCACAAAGTGGTTTATTGTATGCAGTGAGCTGCTGAATGCAATAAAAGACGCCGTTGATGTAGATCACAAAGGGATAGTCGTGACAAGCCACACTGTCTATCCAAGCAAGCGTCTTTTTTAAAGGAACAGTGTGTAACATTTAGGGGGATCTATTGGCAAAAATGGAAATATAATATTAATAAGTATGTTTTCTTTAGTTTATAAACACCTGAAAATAATAATCATTGTGTTTTCATTACCTTATAATGAGCTGTTTATATCTACTTAGGGAGCGGGTCCTCTACAGTAGCCCAGAACGGACAAATTCAAACGCTGGCTCTAGAGAGGGAAAAGTAATATCTGTCAAAATTGCAGTAGTTTATCTGTAGTTATAGTCTGCCATCTAAAATAGATGAAATGGGAGGACATTAAATTGTGTTATTTTAGCTATCCATTTTCAAAGCACAAGGACACACAGTGAGGGTCATTGATGAAAAGCAACTGAATCCAGGTCCAGCCAATATCATCTATAGCTGCAGAGTCGGCAGTTTAGACCAGAGGCCTGTACTACGAAGCAGGATTTGGGGCTAGCGAGGTAACTTCAGGGTTAAAACTTCAGGGTTTTTACGTCTTTTAGATCGCCATGGTAATTTATACTGAACAGTTAACCTGCTCCGGAGCAGGTTATGTTCCAGATTAGAGATCGACTCGTATAAAAGCACCTCCTACTGACCAATCAGAGCTCGGATCGTATGATAATAATACACACATATGAAGAAGTTTAAGCATTAATCCAGGATAAAAACAACACAGTTTAAACTGACAAATGCAGGAAGGACAGCTGGCTGTATGCTGTGGGTGTTTACCGCTTTGAATTATGTTGTTATATATTTTTTTTTTTTTATTTGCAATCAAGTCCGTTTCACACCGACAGAGTCAGCTGGAAGAAAGCTGAAATGGTCACACATGCTATAACTTTGTCAAAGGCCAAAATGAAGTGTGATTAGCTCATCCGTTATATTCTGGATTCGTGGATTTAAGTTTAACTTCTTCGTATTTGTCTCATATTATAATTTGCTCTTCCTTTGTAAAATGTGCCGCTCTGCTGACAGTAGACTTGTCCATGTTTGTGATTGGTCAGATGCTGTAAACACCGCCCCTTTCATGTGAACGCGCTCATAGCCAGATTGAGAAACCCTGGGGTTGACTTACCGAGTTGATAACCACGTCGAAGGATTGTTTATCGGGATCTCTTTTGTTAGCGTTAGTTAAGCCAGATAACGAGAAGATACCCTGGGTATGTTGAGCTGGCGTCGTTGTACAGGTCTCTGAAGTGCAGGTGGCCCAGATGTTAATTAAAATTACAGCAGCTATTACTTTCATTGCCTGATGGTGGAGGCATTTCAACTGCTGCCTACTTAATTTGCTTTCACGTAGGCGCTGCAGGTTGTAGATTAGATTTGATTTATCATTTAGCACTTAGGTTGAGAGAATACAACTCTCTCGTGGGTTTGTCTACCGTGTTTTGTGTGCGAGTTTAGGCCAAACACAGCCGCTGTGCTCCAGTGGCTCTACGATGCGAGTGGGCGCTGTAAAAGCCTCCAGCGCGCAGCGGCAGAAGACGCAGCTGTCGGCTGCTTTAGCTTGCCTACTTGCCGCCCACCAGAGTTCAGAGGCCTGTTTGACTCATCCCTCCAGAGCTTTTAAACAGCAGCACCCCCCCCATACTCCACTAATGACAGCATCGCCATGCTGAAGATGAGCAGACACGGACCTCATTTCCTCTCATTTGGACCGAGACATGGTGAGAGGAGTATTTTGATCATAGTGAGCACGGAGCTGACGGCGGGGTAATGGGGCCCGACGGGGTGGGTTGAAAACGAGCAAGGCCCCAAAATACACAACTGGCCCATTATTTTCTGTATAAGAGAGATGGGGGAACCATAAGAGATTTGTTTGTAAACCAAAGGGAATCCATTTTGTCTGTTTCTAGTAGACTCAAGCTGGTCATACTGGCTCCCATTTAGTTCAATTGAAGCTTGTGCAACAGACGAGTTCATCTCGTTTCAGTCGACTGGTACGTCAGAGCTCACCTTTGCTTAACTTTGACCCTGCGGATGTTCACGGTCAGCCGATAGAAACACTGATTCACCGTATTTTGGCAACGGCCATTATTCTACTGATGTTCCATCACCTTGTTAAGAGCAATATCCCTCTACCTACTTCGCTCTCACAGACTGTTAGTGATCTCTCTGCTCAATATGTTTTTATTACCCACAACTGAGCAGTGACCTTACAGCAAACACAAGGTGCTCCCCTCTCTCCACACTCCGACCTTTACCCATCATCTCTGCCAGAGGATGAATATGAGGCATCGCTCGTTTGGTTGTACTCTTCAATGTCTTACATCAGTTAAATAAATAGTTTGGGGAAATAGGCTTATTTGCTTTCTGTTACATGAGAAGATTGATAGCATTCTCATATCTGTCCGCTAAATATGAAGCTACAGTCGCAGCTTGTTAGCTTAGCTTAGCACAAAGACTGGAAACGGGGTGAAACAGCTAGCCTGGCTCTGTCTGAAAGTAACAAAATCTACCCAGCAGCACCTCTAGAGCTCATTATTTAACATGTTGTATCATGTTTGTTTTAATCTGGGGAAAAAACAAAGTGTAAAAATGAAAAAACTGACATTCCCGTTCACATCAACGTAGAAGGATAGTCAGAGCAGAACCATTCATGGATGTATAAAGACAACTAGATACAGCGTTAGAGGCGGGCTCCCGTTCATTCCTATGAAAGTTGCTCAGTGGTGCATGAAGTCAAAATGGCTCGACTGCCGAGTGATCAAGAACCTGGATCATCCGGCGATCTTCCGCATCTATTGGACCCATAAAGCAGGCGCAGTAGCGTTTCCTTTAACTCCGCCTCCCAGCCCTCGGACTGGGGCTCTTTCACATGAACGGAGGAAGGGAAATAACTCTGGATTTGGCTATTAGTGCATTTTACAACTTTTAGGACCTAATGATGTGCCTTCATGGAGTTTGTGTTGGAGTCTGAGTTGTGGTGGAGGCTGGTCGTTTGGACTCCATTTCTAACCAAACGTTAGCTACGGCTAAGGCACTCGCGAATGTGCATGACGTCACATCTGTTGGATTTTCCCGGAAAAACGGGCCCCGGGTTCTTCACATTAAAAGCCGTCTGATAGAGGAAACCCAGAAAGGCACGGAAGGTCTCATTTTCTAGGTTATGTTACAACCTGTTCACACATCAGCAATAAAAAAAACAATTTATACGTGTAAAAAGTTAAATACAATCCCTTTTGAAGTGAAGTCTCCCGTGTATGAATGAAACATATGTGTATCATGAACACACCGTTGCTGTTTAGACTTTAACGAGAGCTGTTTGTGAGTGCCCCTGCTTGTTGGGTTGTTTACCTGTATCCGTGGACCATAGCGTGCCTGCCCGTTGTAAGGCAGGAATTCCACAGAGAGCTAGTGAAACAGCAGGAGGCCAGAGGATCCAGGGGAAATGGTCATAAACCGGTGCCATTAACTGCAGCTTTCAAAAATGTAGCTTCATGTTTCTCCTGTTCCCAGCACCAGTCAGTCCCTGCTTTCTTTACCTCGCTCACCTCCCGTACTTTCATTTGCTCAAGGTTACTCTGCAACCCGTCTTCAGGACCAGGCTGTTGAGTACGCCTGTGAGCCATTCAGGTGCCGTTTTTGTCGTGACCTCCATCTTTTTTTTTTTCTTCCTTTCACTGTTATTGCATAAGTGTTCTGTGCAGCGATAATTGAATTGCCACAGCAATAAGTGAAGACAGGGAACATTATATTAGTTTTTCCTGGTCTGTAATAAAACGTGTGCCCTGATGACAGCATTACTGTGTGCGTCGGCTAAAAGTTATGTTTTTGTGCCAGTAACAGTCGACGTAAAGCCCTCAGTGCTGCAGTTCCTTATTTAGCTTAGGCGTTTCTTTTGAACCACTCGCATTGTTTGTGTGGGTTGTTACGGTAAAAGCACCGCTTTCACTGGGTGTTATGAAGGGGACAGGATTTCCTCCGGACTGCCTGCAGAACTCACCACACCCCCCCGGCGCAGTGAGAACATTTTTAATCACACAGGCTTTCCTATTCTATTTGTATTCAAGTGCTTTAGACTCAATAGTGTTATTAGCAGCATCATATATTCACTGTGTAAACATAGAAAGGGTTACAGCAGACAGGTTATGAAATGTCTGGATTCGGGTGCCAGACGGAGCAAGTAACGCGCTTGACCTTCTGAAATTCCAGCTTGCATGCTCGTCTCACGCACGCGTCCGCCCACCTGCTGAGCCACTGTTGAACTTTTATGATGTCGCCCACACAGGCTCGTCTTTTCAGTGAATGGGTTATTTTGTGGTCAGTAGAAAAGGGTTTACCACCATTTTTTCCTTTTTCAGATTATACATCAAACATTTAGTGGAAATAAAGTCCCTGTATTACTCTGAGAAGACATTAAAGCCATTAAATCCTCAATTCAGAAATGGCTTGGCCACAGATCGTTTATGTTTAGCAGCTTTACACTTTATTTTAAGGTCCCCTGTGGAGTTGTTTATCCATGTACACGAGGATGCACGCGGGCACACCAATAGCCTGATCAACACGTGGTGGTAATGAGCCACGATATGCACAGAGCTGTGTATTGACAAGAATCTGGCGATACGATACGCACCATGATACAGGGGTAACTGTTCAGTATATTGTGATACTGTAAGCAAGGTCATATATGGCTGTCAACTGTCATAGTGTAAAGACAACCATAAAATAGGAGTAAAAAAAAGTCACTATGTGAAATGGCTACTACGGGGACTAACATCACCAAACATGAATACAAGTGGACTCATTGGATCCACCAGATTCTCAGCTTTCCAGTCATACCCAATTTATGCAAGTCTGAGACTGTTTGGAGACCCCAGTATGCAGAAATATTCAAATACACCATTTCAGAATAGGCGAAAGTAACACATTTGTACTGCATGCAAAAAAAGCTTGCCTCAAACTGCATGTGATTATCATAATGTGGGCATGTCTGTAAAGGGGAGACTCGTGGGTACCCATAGAACCTATTTTCATCACATATATTGAGGTCAGAGGTCAAAGGACCCCTTTGAAAATGGCCATTCCAGTTTTTCAAATATGATGTGGTTGGTACCAATGGATTCGCTAGGTTTTTTCTAGTTTCATATGATCGGCTTTGCAAATGTTTTATGAGGAAGGAAATGCACTCAACACTTTTGTTAGAGCTCAAGGATACACCCAATGAGTTTGGTTGAGTAATACTAAACGTATACATGACTTTTATTGTGTCTATAACTCCACAGGGCACCTTTAAGTGGAAAAACAGTTTTATTTACTTATGACTATTTACTTATGACTGTTTTTCAAGTGTGGGGTTTATTAATTATGACTGTATGACATTTATAAGACGGAGCATTCAGATTGTAAAAAGTGCTGCTTTAAAGAAATGCAAGGAACTGCGTTTGTCGGGGAGTGTTGCTTCAGGTACCTGCGTGGCAATGAAATGTGATCCAGGAAGGTCAATTTGATTAAAACATCAAACATCAGAACACAGTACAACAGTTTGTGTCCTTTGCTGTTACCCTGCAAAGGACACAAACTGGATTTGACAACTCCTGGAAAGATACCACAGTGGCAGTGTTTTTAACCTCTGTTGAGACAATTGCAGAACTCTCTCTAATTTCCCAGGAATGTATGTTTGTATATACTTGATTGGCCAATGCAGTGCTTTGCTGGATGACGATGTATGGTGTTGCTGCAAAAAACTGAGTTTGCTGGATGAGCCGGCTTTCTTTGCCAGAGCCTTGTATACAACCTAGTGGCTTCATTGAAATGAAGGAGGGTGCTGCATTTTTTATGCAGCGCTGTTGTCTCTCTGAACACGGTCGAACAAGCGTACTGTTATTTGTCTGCATATGCAAAGAGTCAAAGCATAGGGTTGTGTAGGACAGAGCATCATCCAAGTGTACTAAAACCCCTCTAATTTTTCAAATGAACATCCCCCACAGCCTTTCACTTATAGTCCTCCTTTCTTTGCCCGAGACCTGTGATCAGCAGAGGCCTGAGTGTTGGGACGCTGTTGTGCTTACTCAGGTAGAAACTCCCCTTGAGGACGTGCTCTAATTGAATGACGTCCCTCCAGAGTGGCTGCACCACTGGAGCATGTTCCCGCTCTGAGTACTGGCCTTCACACTCGAGCTTTAGCAGAGCTCCTGCTCGTGACTCATGAGTCTGTTTGACTCCCCGTCTGATCAATGATGGATGGGTACAGTACGACATCAGTGTGCATACTTAGACGTCCAAAGATCCTAGCCAAAGACATGGAGATGGAAGAAGGAGTAGGGAGGAAATTTTCCCGTCGGTTAAAAAAACGTGACAACACCGGTGTTACAGATAACACCGGACATTTTACAAGAAAAGATGACGGTCAATATATGTAGAGCGCTTACTTTGATTTTTAACGTCGGATGGCTGTGTGACTAGCCTCTCCGGTCGAGCTTTCGTTGCGTCGATGTGCCGTCTTTCCCTGCATGCATGAAACAGTCCTCAGTGCAGCAGCGTCGGCAATCCACCTGACCCGTCTTGAAACACGGACCCATCTTGTTTACCATGGTTTGTGGGTGTGACTTTTTTGCCGTGTCATCACCATTTATATCTATACAACCAATGCGTTCATGTGTTTACTAGAGCACAACATTGTTTACAAGAGCACAAAGTTCTTCAGAGATCTAGCCTTTTCATTTTGCTGTCAAAGTGCACCAGATTGATGCATTTAACTTAAAAAAAAATGTCTTTCTCAATGCATGAAGTCAACGAGTAATCGTGTTAAATAATCGAGAAATCAATATTGGGCCCTACAAGTATGGAAGGCATGGACATATACAGTATTTATAGAGATACTGGGTCTCAGAGGCTGCTGCAAGTTTGAGTGATATCATTGCAACTTCTTACAGACGTGTGTGTGTCTGTGTTAAATGTCCTTAACACATACCTGCGTGGGATTGATTCAGTAATTGGCAGGATAATGATTTAGTGGGTTTATTGAGTGTGAAAGCGCACGAAAAAAATTGGCCACTCACCGGCATAATTGGGCTCGCCAGTGTGGAGAGAGCAGCTCCTCGCCAGCACTGAATTAATGACAAATTAAAGGAGTTTCTCTCTCGTCTCTCCTCCTTCATATGTTCCTCTTCCACTTTGACATCAGCTGAGCCGCTACGCTTTGGTCTCCACCCTCCCCGGACCTTGTAGTTGATCAAGGCACTAATGTCACCTCTTCAGTATGAGATCTTCAATCGTTTTTTTCTACTTGCAGTTTTCCTTGATTTTTATTCAGCCTGTGGGCATACTGTTACTGTCAAAGATGTAGTCTATGAAAATAGGATGGCATTCTCAAAGGTTGGCCTCTATGTGGGAAGTGTTTGTGCAGTAGTTCTGTTTGACTGCCTCTCCATATTTTGACATTTGCCCTATGGAGCATAGATAACTGGATACAGTATAGACAAAGCCGCTTTTCACGTGTCATATGTATGCCAAAATAAAAGATGATTTAGCAGTCCAACTAATGCTAATAATGTACCGTGTTATCAGTAGTTTTGGGACATTATAGAATTAATGATCTGAGTATGAGAGTGTGCTTTTACTGATGAAGAAGTGTTTTGTTTATGTGCTTCTTGTTAGCTGTGTTGCATTAAATTTGTATTGATGATTCCCAGAGGAGATAAAAGGCTTAACGTGTGTGTTGAAATATTCAAACTGTGCTTGGTGAGCGACGAATTAAAATGAACACCTCCTCAACATTCACCCTCTCTTCTGCAGGTGCCCTCACAGTCGGTCTAGTCCGGCAATGTCAGACCATCCACGGACGAGACCGGACCTGCATTCCACCTCGGCTGCCCCCGGAGTGGGTCACGACGCTTTTCTTCATCATCATGGGCATCATCTCCCTCACAGTCACCTGCGGACTGCTCGTGGCATCGCACTGGCGCCGAGAAGCCACCAAATACGCCCGATGGATCGCCTTCACCGGCAGTAAGTGAACCAGACAATGACATTCACGTTGAATGAAATAGCTTTGCTTTTCTAGACTTGCCGTCAGCACATTTCCCACCTTCTTCTCCGTCTCACTGCATCTTTCATGACATAACCTTTTCGAAAATCACCTTTTCAGCATCAGTACTTTCATGAACATAGTCTCTTTTGGGCAGGAAATTACAAAAGGAGAAGTGATGAGATTGAATGTGAAATATTGGCCCAGTTATGTCGTACGTCACAAACATCTGAGGCTTTATACTGGACCTTTTGTGTGTTTGTGAGAGTGACGTAAAAACCTGTGTGTGTGTGTTTGCGTTTGCACATTCATGAGTGTTTTTCTTGCGTGCTTAGCGACTCCTCTTGCTCCCTGAAGCTGATTTATTGAGTAACGCAGCTCCTCTGATACCCGAGTGGGTGGCTTATGTGCCACAGCGTTCCTCTAGTGCTTTCTCTGTATAGATGCACTCGATAATAACCCAGCATCCATCTCGTGCACCGCGGCTGGGCCGGTTTCGTAAGGCTGTGTGGGAGGGCGGAGTTTGATTGGTCGGTTAGTTAAGGGAATAGACGGCCTCAAGCACACTTGTACAGATGGAGCAGTGGCCTGTGAAGCCACAATGCTCTGTATTATTGTTTGAAAGCTGGGTGCATTTGTCAGGACACTGGCTTTTTTGTTCTGCAGATTTTGAACAAACACCCAGTGCTTTTATTTTGCCTGCCAGGCTAACTGCACATTCATAATTAGGTTTTGAAACGCTCCCTAATCACTTGCAAATACTTGGCGATGAATCACCACTTTCTCCACAAAGTGTTCTGTCTGTCTGTCCGGTAAGCACAAATCTGTGTCAGAAGCTAAATTGGATGGCGTTGAGTCATTGTTTAACCATCACACTTGAAGGAAAGTAAGGCGGTTGCCATGGAAACAGTGAGCAATTGTCACCCTTGTCCCCTTGTTAAGCTTCTGTTGGCCATATTACACGAGAGGTATATTGTTGATATTCTTTTTAACAGGTTTAAAGCATGATGATGATTATCCTTTTTCAGTCAGGAAATAAGACTAGGAGGGACTTGTGATGTATTTTAGGTACGAGGGAGAAGAAGCTTGTTGTAAGAGAAAGAGAAAAGATGGTAAATCATCACTTTATTCTGTTTTAGGACCCCCATTAGCTGACACTTGAGCGACTGATAGTCTTCCTGGGAACCTTTTGTGTCTCAAGAGCTTGTTTGGCGTGTAGTAGAGGGACGAAAAGGCAAAATTGGGAATTGAAATGAGCTTTTTTTTTTTTCCCCCGCGGATGTTGCTGAACTTGTAGCGGTGATGGTGAACGCCTCTCTGCTGTCGGCCGAGCGGCAGAGAGGGTGAGAGGTTAAGTGAGGAAATGGGTGTGGGCTTTGGAAGAGTTGAGTGAATAATCGTGTTTGTGCAGGTCTAGAGCCAATGTAAAGACACAAATGGACGTGGAGACACGAAGAATAAAGTGAAGTTGGTTGTAAGGAGACGGGGGGTGGTGCATTCGAGGGCAACCAGGTGATGAAGGTTGAGAGAAGGTGGGCAGTCTGTAGTGTAACCGGCTCCAGGCCTCCGCCACCTGAATGGGCAGCTTTGTATGACCGGCACAGACCCGCCTCTGTGTCGCTGTACACACATACACACCAGCAGTGTTTCCCCAAGGTGTGAGGGTCATCTGTGGGGGTGGAGGGTGGGGTAATAATAAATATAATTCTGAACTGCAGAAAATGTGGTAGTTCATGATGTAATTAATTACGAAATAAAAATATTACCCCCTCCCTCATTGGGTATTGATTACAGCCCTCAGAGACCTCATTTTAGAGAGTAACTTGACATTAAGTCTACCTTTTTTTCCCATTTTATAGTACCCTTTGTGTCTAAAATATGATTAGTTACTGAGTGAAAATAAATATTTTTGCCTTAAACATGCAAGAATATGCAGTTTATCACGCAAGACTTATGTTATGGACGTTTTTGTTACCACCACATTGCATTGTGGGATATTTATGACGCTGTAGTGTCCAGTGTTTGCATACTGTAATATTTCTCTAGAAATAGTATGCAATTTGCGTACTACTGGTTTCATACTAACGTTTCGGACATACTAAAAATCTCACATACTGCTTTAGAGCACTAAATAGCATGTTAGTGTGGAATATTGGACGCAACCAAAGAAAAGCAGCAAATCCTCATATTTGAGAAGCTCTTTTGCATGAAAAATTACAAACAATTAATCAGTTATTAAAATAGTTGCAGGTCAATTTTCTGTCGATCAATAGACTAATCGTTACTTATCTATTATTTAGTGCAAAGGTAACTGCATCAGTGACTATAATTCATTAGTTTACCAGTTAAGATGATAGTTTCACCAGCAGCAGCAGGTGAGCAAGGCACAGTGTGTCAACTTCTTCCACTTATTAAGAGAAGCGGTGGACCGCGAGGTGCACTTCAATTAACTCAATGGTGAAGCTTGCAGGAATAATGCTGAGCTACGTATTTCTTGCTCCTGTTTAGCTTAGCTTTCACCACATCCTTTTGCAATCGTGAGCAGTGAGCAACGAGCAACGAGCAGGCAAAATGACAGACATAAATATTAGTGTGTGCTTTGTGATGCAGCTTTAACAGACATTGTTAATTTATACTCGTTGGCAGACTGGAGAGGCGTTTGATCTGTTAGTCATCACATCATGGATCTGATTGACTCTTTAAACACTGATTCTGAGCAGATTTTATACAGTATGTAATGGTTTACATGTCAGGGATTTTATTTAACACTAAGTACTTTGACAAAAACAGTTATTAGCACCATAACTATGGAGGACGGAACCTGCCAAAATCCAAAATAAATGAATAGATAAATAAATGACTCAATAAATGGATAAATATGTCATTAAATATAGCAACAATAATATTAAAAATAAATGTAGCCATTAATTAATTGATACAATGTGACATAAATCGATATTTCTTTATTTATTATCTTTGTATTAATTCCCATATTTATTTACTATTCTGCTTAATTTTCACTTTTCATTTTTGCATTATTTTTTATTTATTTATTTTTGCATTCATTTGTATTTATTTATTTATGTTTGCATTTATTTTTAACTATTTTATATTTATTTTTAAATGTGTTTATTTATTTATTTATGCATGATTTACTCTTTGCATTTCACCCCTTATTTATCTCCCCCAACTTATTTATTTAAGTAATTTTTTCTTTATACATTTCTTTGTGCATTTCTGCCTCATTATGCAAATGAGGGGGGCGTCACAAATAAATCCGCAGGACTGGTTGATGGCAGTATTTGATTTTTATATTTGCATCAATGCAATGTGAAGATTGTATTAAGCTCTTGGATTTGTCAGGTATTTAAATTACTGGATTAGCCAAAAACAAATATTCCCGTCCATTTATTTTATTATTATCGCCCACTCCAAATTAAATATTTAATCTTTCGGGTGAATTGTAGATATTAACTGTTAAATTGACAGCCGCAAAATGTATTTTAATCCCAATACTACTCCTGACGACTTTAGCTGCATAACATGACAAAACTGTAACATCAGTGAGATTTTTGAGACCAGAAAGAGTCGTCCTTCAGGTACTGAACAGCTCCGCTAATTGGAAAGAGAGTGAAAAGGTGAAAGCTAAAAATGGCATCATGGGCTGTCACCCATTGAGGTAACCAAAATAATTCAACACTGTCTCAGTTAACTATAAAGAGCTGTCATACCTTGTGTTGTAGTAATTCTGCTTACAACCAAGACAGTTTAGAGTTTATGTAACACACATAATAACATATAATGGGTCACATGTCCCCGCCCCCACTACGCTCCTACAGACAATCACTCCAGGAAGAAATGCTGGTGGAAAACATCCAACTGTGCTCTTTCAACGCAACAATAAAGAGTTATTTTTAAGCACATGAATCTATTCCATAAAATTCTGCACAGCCATTGATCTGTGAATCACAAAAGTCACACAGCTTGCTGTTTAACGTCACTGCGTGTTACATAAGTGGACTCAAAGCTGGACTAAAAGCATCAGTAATAACCTCTTCAAAGGGGAAAAGGGGAGATATTCTAATTAGTGACAACTTTGTTATCCAATCACAGACAACCTACTTCCTGGACAGTACGATAAGACTTGGTAATGGCTTCACCCCTGACCTCTGCTTTGTTCTGCAGCTGTGAACATGCTGTGCACAAACATCACAACATGCTTTTTAGAGGGAAGCTTTTCCTCTGTGAAGTTTTAGTCATGCACATGCGTACATGTGAAAAAGGCAATTAAGAATCTGGTTAAAGGGGAACTCAACTGATTTTACACATCATAGTCTGTTTTCAGGTCCTGGGGTACAATCTGAGGAATCTGAATGTTATAGGAGTACAGTGCTACGTCAGTGGATTCATCTTTTAAAGGATGTTTCTCTAATCCCATACCCTGATTATGGAAACCGGGTTTCTTGTTTATATTTTAAGACATCAGGTGCAGAAAACTGACTGTAAGACGGTTACTAAAGTGCATGTAAACGCACTGAGTGAGTTTAGCTGCAACTTGTGAACTGATTCCAGTATCAGAAGTCTCAGTGTTTGATCCCACCTGTATAGACACACTGCTATGAAGTTTGTTTTATAACCTTCTCTAATGGGGACAATACAGAAAGGATGGTTATAGATGAAAACGGGTTGATTGTTGTTGCTGGTGTTGTAGCTTCCTTCAGCTCTACTGATGTTCTTTTCTCTGGAAAATCTCTGATCTAAATCTGTTTCACTCGGCCACACTTCAAACAAACACAACCTAGATGCACAATAGGTTTCAAAAAGTTTGTATAAGAAAACTAAAGCTCTTATGTAACACCTAGTGGCAGCCGTAGGAAACTACAACAACATCAGCATACGTGTGGCTTCCTCCACGCTCCTTCGGGTTTTAAATTCTATTTCAGGATTTTACTAACTTGCAGCGAAACAGAGCTGCATGTGGCTGTTTTTAAAGTCTGAAATCCGATCACTGATTTGCACCTTTAAGCATATAGAGACATTTTAAACAGCGTTAATCTGCCTGAGGTTGTTATAAAGAGCTTATTTATGGTTCGTGGAGAAACATTTACTGAAACTAATGCTACATTCAAGTGGTGTCGGGAAATATTTGCAAATCTATGGTGAGCTCAAGGATACTTGATAATGATGCAGTTTTACCCACAAAAAATGTGCCTAAAGCCTCACAAAAGATTGACTTTACTAACTTCAAAGCTGAAATTAAAATATCTACCTGAGGGATGCTTTTTAAAGATTTGCCAAAACATTGACTGTGGAGGAATGCTGCCTTCAGGTACTATCAGGATTATTGTAATTTAAAGGTGGAAATACATAAACAACCCAACAGAAGGCAGACGTAACCGTGAGAAGAGTGAATTTTCTGTAATTTGTTGAGTTTTTATTCCTGATTTGAAGTGTGCATACGTGTTTATGAATGGTCTTTGAATTGTGTGTGTTTTAGTATTTGTGTGGTATACATAGAATAATAGAATCATTTATATTCTAGGACATGTAGTCTTTCTTTAAATGAAATGTTGAAACATAAAAGTTACAATAATGTTATTTAAAGGGACTATTTGTAACTTTCAGAAATGCTTGTTAACAACCTGTGGCCGTGAAATCAACGAAAGACACACTCTAAATAGACATGAGCGAGCATCGCTCAAAACAGTGAGGCGACACACGTCAGCTAAAACCACAATATCACGATAACGTAACTCGTTGCAGAGCTCCGTCACTTCACAAGACACGGGAAACCTCTGTTGGTCTGGAGGAGCTGCAGCAGTTATTTCTGCACAAACGTCCACTTTACATTCACTAGATATTCTCAGAGCTAAACTAACTCTTCTGCAGTGAGGAGTGACTGCGCGTTCACGTCTAGAGGTGGAACGAGTACGCGAGGACGCGCGCGCTGTCTGAGTGAAGGCAGGCAGGCAGAGGAGGAGAGGCAGCGGCCACACACAAGCGCGCATATGCGAGCGCGCCTGTGTCCCGACCCGGTACATTTATACGCTTAAAAAGTCCCAAACAGTCCCTTTAACAGACTCAGACACAGTTTGACTGAGTCATCTTCCTAAAACACGAGGCCAAGTCTCACTGACCAATGATGGTGCACACTATGAGTCTGCTTGGTGTAATTGCTCCTTCAAAGCCATTTGAAAGGCACTATTGTACGTCGCTAATGAACTTGCTCAAATTGATTTCAGGTTGAGCAGCCAATGCTTCCTGCTCAATTTGAGTGAGTTCATGCTTCATTTTCTGCATCTTGTGAGGAGAACAAAAGCTAAAACGATGACTGAGGTCGGACTTTATGTGTCCCATCTTTTATTTATTTCACAAGTGTATATTTAGTAATATGGTCCTGAAATACATCTAGTTCTGTTCACATGTAAGAAAAACTAGTGAGTAATATTGGGTGTCTGTACTGTACAGAATCATAGGATATTTTATATTTAAGTGTAGAGTTGGGCTGTCAAAATTTGCCAAAACTGACATTTGAATATTCTTTAAAAAAACAACACAAAGGTTCAAACTATTCGAATATCTATTTTTGCACATTAAAGCATGTATGTCCATGACACCGTGTCCTAACCGCCCCCCGAGCAACGCAGCGCAAACGTACCGTTTTGAGCTGAACTTTTGTCGGACACCCTGTTTCTATTTATCCCCGTCGCTCACGTTGAAAGCGCCGCAATGGACGAGGAACTGCTGATTCATGAAGTTGGCTGGTGGGAGATCGCCAGGGAGCTGAAAGTTTCCTTCTTGCTGTTGGCTATATTGTACGTCATTCCCTGTAAATATCACAATATAAAACGTGTGTTTTCAGAAGATAGCAAGTCCTACTCATCCATCTTTTAAGTAGTTATGTCTCAAGTAGTGCTGCTTTTTTTTACACAATCGAATATTAATTTTCATATACGAATATTTGTTTTTATTTAGAATATTCATTGACCGCCCTAGTGTACAGTTAACTAATGTTTTCTCTCCCGCTCCTTCCTTCCAGTGATCCTGTTCTGCATGGCGGCGCTCATCTTCCCCATAGGCTTCTATATCAACGAGGTGGGAGGCCAGCCGTACAAGCTGCCCAACAACACAGTGGTCGGCTCGTCGTACGTGCTGTTTGTCCTCTCCATCTTCTTCACCATAGTGGGACTTCTGTTTGCAGGCAAAGTTTGCCTCCCGGGCTGAGGACTCGACCGTGCCCGCCTCTGGACTGAAACAAGAGGCTCTGAAAACGCTATGGGATTTACAAAAAACACAACAATGACTGAAAATCAAAAACAACAAACTCTGAGAAACAGGGAAGTCTTTGATTATGCGTCAAGGGACCGCTGCACCACGGAGTACCTAACGACTAAAAAAAGAAAACGAACAAGACACTAAAAGGGGGGGACATGGGCACAAAGGGGTGGAGGAGCGAGAGAGAGAAAGAGAGAGGGCAGCCGAGGCTGTCGCAGCACCCTGCCACTGTTGATTTAAAATATGGCCGTCTCTGTTGTTGTTCTGTTGGAGAAGGGTGCTTAATGTGCTGCTGTCATGGCAACTGCGGCCACAATGCTGGCGCACATTTCTTGAGGACCACTGCAGCCACTCCTCAACTTGACCCCCCGGCCGCCCGCTGCACCGCCCGCCGCACACATCAGCGCCGTCACGACTGCTCCCGTTGCTATTTTTGGCTTCTCTTAGCTATTTCAGTTGTGTGTTTTTTTTGTTGTTGTACATTTTGTGTTCTTTTTTTTTGTTTTGTTTTTTTCCTTCCTCCCCCCTCCCCCACTCCCCCACCCCTCCTGCCGCCTTTTCACTGAAGTAGCTTGAGTGTAATTGAGGTTCACTGAACTGAATCCTTGAGGGGGGTTTTTCTGCCAGCTCGGCTTCAGAGCTGGGTTTATTCTCGCCTGTCACTTCACGAGGCCCCAGGTGTGTGGCTGGGGAGAGCAGCTGTGAGCACAGCTGTCCGGGCCAGCTCACGGGCTGCTGTGGACGAGAGGAAGGTGCAGGTGTGCCCGCCTCTTACTTTCCAACCAGCTGCAGCTCAGGAGCAGGTAGCAACGATGGGGTGACCTCCCTGGGCGGCAGAACAGGAGGTCAAGTACCATAAAGGAGAATGCCACTCAATATAAGACCTTGCATTATGTTATTTATATGGAGTATTAGTGAGTATTATTTTGCTAAGCTAAACCCATGATAAACACATTTTGCAAATAACTAGAAGACTGTGAATTTAGAGAATAATCATCTTAACATAAACACAACTCTTGTATTTGTAGTAATAGCCACGAGCAGCAGTGGCCTTTTCAAAGGTGTTAACATTTCCGAAAGGTCGAGAAGAACTTGTATATCACTTAATTATAGCCGACAGTATTGACTTTTTATAAATAGAAGCTGAAGTTACATTAAGGTGTGAAAATAACATATGTGAATGCTGAAAAATTGGTGGTATTCTCCTTTAATGTTGGACGGGAAAGAAGCGAGCCAGGAGCTTTTTTGTTTTTTTGTCTTGTTTTTGTAGAGGCACAGGGACTGCAGGTCAGGTCCATGCATGGGGCTGCGCCTCAGTGTGCTGCTTTTGAGGCCCGTGAATGTCAAACACGCACACACACACACACACACATAAAACCACCACACCGTCTTGTCTGTACGGCGCAAATTCACATATTAGGGCTGCAGCGCATTCCTTTTTTCATTTGAAATTGCTTATTTTGTCACAAGATCGGCTTTTAATTTGGAGAACACAACGAAGTGCAAAAGTAAAAAAACGTCACACAGCTCTTCCCCTGTACACCGTGCTTTATTCAGCGCACCAAAAGCTTTTGTCGATCTTGAGTCCATCACGATGGTGTCTGAGGATATTTCTGGATTGGGGCTCATGCTCTTAAAGGGTAACTTTAGTATTTTTCTACCTGGACCCTATTTTCCCATGTTTTTGTGTGTAAGTGACTAATGGGAACAACGATTCTTGAAATTGGTCCCGTATTGAGGGAGAACGCTGTAACCGTTAGCCGCTAAACGAGCTGTAATGTAATCATTTCAAAGTGCTTGTTTATGCCACTGACAGGCTCAGATTGTTATTATAAGTGTCTGACAACATTACCGAAAAGACCGTACTGAGAAATCAAATGTTTTTCTTACCTTTCACTTGATCCGGTCTGTTTGTTATTGTGTGTCTCGCTCGGAGAAGCCTCGTTGTGAAATGTTGCGTCACATCCACGTTGTCGAAATCATCTAAAATACTCAGCCGTGACATTGAAAATCTTTTAGATAACATTGAGCTACGCTTTCTGTACTCCCAACACATCAAACATCGGCACGCCTCTCTCCACTCTCACTCACGTTTCCACCGTTGTCTCTTCCGGCAACAAGTCACATGACACAATAACAAACTTAAAGCGAAAGGTAAGAAAAAAAGTGTCATTTCTCTGTAGGGTCCTTTCAGTGATGTTGTCAGACACTTATAATAACAATCTGAGCCTGTCAGTGGCAAAAACAAACACTTTTAGTGGACGTAAATAAACACAAACACGGGAAAATAGCGTCCAGGTTGAACCGAAGTTACCCTTTAAGCTCTGGAACTACAAATCCCATCATTTGTAGGCTTTAAGGGGATATAAACAGGAAGTATAATGCTGCCATGGAGGCAGTGAGTTTGTGAGCTTTGGACTACAACTTGAGCCCACATTTTCCACATTGTGACAAATTGGCGTCATTAAAAGTATGCTGAATTAGGTAAAAGTAGTTATTTTTTGCAATGTACCTATGGATATACAGACAACTATCACTGGATTATTTTGATACAGAAGAAAACTTAAAAACGTGATGATTCTCAGGCAAGTTCTGGAGTTGAAAATTGTCTTTTTTTCTATTATTTCTAAGCAGATTAATGGATGTTTATTCACGCTGGTCTGAACCAAAGCACCAAATTCTGTATTTGTTCACCACACGTTTCAAACTCACTATTCAAATTACTGTACACTTGTATTTCCGTCTCTAAAATTAGTTTATTTTACAGTTGATTTTAACACTCAATTGTCACCTTTCAACCCATTATCAAAATTGTTGCAGATTCATTTATCACTCCTCCACATAAACGTACAATAAAACCCACAACTGTGCTTGTACTTTACATGTTTACACTCTGCGTGTGTGTGTGTTGAATCAATCACGGAGCTCCGCCGCGAAGTCTTTTAAGTTTTGTTTTGTATTTCCGTTTCCTGCTCGGCCTTTCTTCCTCTCGGTCTGACGATGTATACTGCTGACTCTACCCTCTGCAGTGCCCTCCCCGTCTCGGTTGGTTCAGTATTGTGCCATGACCTGTTTTTGTTTAATAATGTACAGACACACAAAAAGGCAGGATTTCTGTATTAGGAAAGCACTGTGCATTCAACAGTTTAGGTAACAGAAATAGAAGCACCACAAATGTATAAAAAAAAGAGAACTTCTTACCTCATTGTTTTTGTTTCTGCTATTATTTTCTAATGGTGGCAATGTGTGCCCTCTAATTTGTCTCTTGCCTTGATCGGATGTCTTCACATAAAGCCTATGATCATAGGAAATTATTTATCACTGAATAAAAAGAGGAAAAATGTGTGTGTGTGACAGTCTTCATGATTTATTGTGCTTATTTATGTGAAGTGTGAATCTAATCTGGACGAAACAGAGCAGATCATTTAATCAGAGGAATTCTCCGTAAACGTTTAATCTTAAAATCAGCGATGCTACTTCTGCAGGATACGACCAAAATGTCCTTCTACTTCATTAAATCTAGAAAAACAGACACAAACCTACCTCAAGGGCACCCAGGATGCATCAGCGAAAGGACTATCTGTGTTCCCAGAGTGCATCTGTTAAATGCTGTTAAGTGGCCTTGAAATCTATTTTTAGAGTAGTATTGTCTGGACTAAGTGGTCTAATTAAAGCTAGGGTGGGTAATGTTGAGTTAACTGTTTCATTAGGATGATTGGACGGGTTTATTACAGTCCGTCAGACAGCTGCAGATACCAGTTTTTTTTGTCAGAGCATTTGATTTATTGATTGCTGTCGGGATGTAATGAGGATTTCAACAGATATAACAAAAAATGTTTTTGAAGAACGCTACCGACCCCTCGCTGTAAGTCAGGGATGTTTGAGGCTTTTAATTTGCACGGTACATTTTTTCCTTCAGAATAATAAAAGTTTTTAAGGCAACTGATAATACACATCAAAATCATAGTTTTGGGCACATCAGCAGTTTTACACTTTGAAACAACGTTATAATAGTTTTGAATTCAGTTTTTATTTTCTAGTTTTGACTTTTTGATTTCATTTTAGTTTCGTTTTAGTTAGTTATCTGAGTGTGTTTGCTAGTTTTAGTTTAATTTCAGTTTTTAAGAAAGGTTTAGTTTAATTTTAGTTAGTTATCGGAGTGTGTTTGCTAGTTTTAGTTTAGTATTAATTAATTAGGAGTGCGTTTGCTAGTTTTAGTTTAGTTTTAGTTAGTTATCGGAGTGTGTTTGCTAGGTTTAGTTTAGTTTTAGTTAGTTATCGGAGTGTGTTTGCTAGTTTTAGTTTAGTATTAATTAATTAGGAGTGCGTTTGCTAGTTTTAGTTTAGTTTTAGTTAGTTATCGGAGTGTGTTTGCTAGGTTTAGTTTAGTTTTAGTTAGTTATCGGAGTGTGTTTGCTAGTTTTAGTTTAGTTTTAGTTAGTTATCGGAGTGTGTTTGCTAGGTTTAGTTTAGTTTTAGTTAGTTATCGGAGTGTGTTTGCTAGTTTTAGTTTAGTTTTAGTTAGTTATCGGAGTGTGTTTGCTAGTTTTAGTTTAGTTTTAGTATTTTTTTTTACCAGGAAATATAGTTTTAGTTTAGTTTTTCTTAAAGGATATAGTGTTTATTTAGTTTCAGTTTACTAAAAATGTTTTTCACTGCCTATTTTCGTTTTCGTTTTAGTCTACTACAGTAACCCTGCTTTGAAGGCTGAAAACGTTTCCAGAGGACGTGCAGTAGTTGCACCCTTTATGTTGACCTAACTACTGTAAATTGCCAAAATGAGTTGATTTGTTATTGAAAGAAATTGACTGGTTTGCAGCTTCTGGCATTGTTTTTGATTGCAACTCAACCTTCAAAAAGGTCAGTTTTTCAGGGATTATTATTATTTTTTGAAGTCATAGCTTGACATTTTGGAGAAGGCGTTTATTTGTTTTCTTGCCGAGAGCTAGATGAGAAGATCGATACCAATCTTTTCATCTAACTCTCAACGAGGAGGCAAATGACACATTTCCCAAAATGCTGAACTATTCCTTTTAAGGCTCATGAAACCTGCTCTAAGCCTCCAGCTGAAGAGAAAACATGAACATCTATGAAGATAGTTGTTTTTTTCTGCAGCACTTCAGTTTATTGCCTCTCATTCCTTCACTAACAATGCACTACAATAGGATCCCTCAACAAAAACACATACTCACACAGATCTGAGGGAAAGTGTTCAATCCTCAGCACAAGTCTGCCATAAATAGGTCTTTATATTCATGTTCGTCACGCATTCAGCCGGACGAGTCACTTTCATTTACTTGTCATTTTCTCGCTGTGCGGCTGAAGATGTAAGACAGCCCGACTCCTCTCAGGACTGCACCTCCATTAGCCTCCCGGTGACCTGCAGCGCCGAGTTGAGCGTGAGTAGTGTTTCCATTTAGGATTTCAGAAGGTCACAGCATTTCGGCTCAGCGGATCACATCAGTCCAAAACAGCATTCTGCTCTCTGCAGACAGCTGCGGCACAAATGCACTCATGAATATTTGATATCAACTGTCATACAAAGGCTCATGACACGTGATTTTTAATTAATCTTACCTTCCTTTTCTTTAGATACTGCTGTGTGAAGTTTTTACCTGTTCAGGCATCAGAATTTGGTGTATTGCCGAGTAGGTTTTCACATACAAGGAAATTGCCTTAAACATAGCAAGTGAAAGGAAAAATAATCAAGTAGTGCAATTTAAGAATCTTAAAGGTCTTAATGATAACATTCTTATATAGATGAATATTATTTTTATAAAAACAATATATCTACAGAGCCTTTAGAAAGGTGCCTGCAAAAAATGACTGTGAATTAAACTTTTTTTTTAATTTTGGCGGGTCCAAAATTGATGTTTTGTTTATCTCTGTGAAAGATATCTGATGTTTCGTTCCCACTAGGCTTGAGAGCCAACAATAAAACGAGGTTAGTGTCACGTGGTATCTCTTGGTTGTCAGTTAGTGCGGAAAAAAACGGATTAATGGCTGAGATTGACAGTAAGTCCCTGGCAACGACTTGTTGTAAAGTAAATGCAATGGATGGAGGGAGGGAGAATGTGTACAGAGAGCTATTACCAATAGTGTGTTTTTCATTTGCATGTCTGTGTGCGTCATAACTATTAGGCTTGCTAGCGTGCCCTTGGGCCCGTCGTCGTTACAACACTGCTGCATTGCATATTTCCTCCTTCCTCCCAGTGTGTGCATACTACACTGTAGTATCACGCTGCACATGTACTGAGGGGACGAGTCACTCTATAACGAAGGACTCACAGATGAGACTGCTAGACTCGATTTAGTCGGGCACCCCCTGATTGCCAGCAGATGCTTAATAGTGAGTTATTGGAGGACAGATCAACACTGACAGATCCCAGAACAGTTCTCTCAGTCCAGATGGAGGTGAGACGTTTCTCTCGGTTATAACTGACCAGTCGGTTTGCTGTGAGAGGAACTCTGCTTCGCCATTAAAAATGAAGATGATTAGCTATAAAATCTTCCAGTGCATCCATAATTTGAATTAAAATGAGCATATGTGAGCGTGAGTGTATGGTAATAAACTGGACAAAGAAGTGCTTCTCCATCCAGACCTTTAGGTTTAATTAAGAAAGTTATCAGCTTTACGGGGAACCGCAGTGCAAAGTGATGAACTGTTGCAATACGACTTCTATTAGCTGATTTTTCCTGTGTAAATGTTACACATCACCTGCTGGGAGCTCAATATGTTTAATGAGACATCATCACGCAATGATCCCTTCCTAATTATTGTGGAAATGTCTGTCGTTTAACAAGAATCTGCCATCTGCTGAACAGTTATGTCTTGATGTCGCTGCTCTAGTTTGTAAAATTTTGTTTTCACATTTACAGAGACAATAAAAGAGACTCAAGAAGAAGCTTTGGAGGACTGTCTCAAGAGACAAATACTGGTTTTGTGCATCATTTGGCATTTCTCAGCACCATTATTTATGTTATTAAGCAGATTTACATAAATAAATCTTCTGATAAAAGCTGCTATGTTGTCTATTTCACATCACATTGAAGACAGACAATAATATCTATAACAAAATCTATCTATCTGCAGAATTCACTCCTGCACACACTGATAGGTGCCTTAACATGGCATAAGTTGTGTGGGTGGAGGAAGCGGTGAGAAAATTCTCAGCGGATATGTTGCGGCAGCACATATTCCTATATTTTATAAGCCCCGATTTGCAAATGCGTATACAGAGTGCTCCTTCCATGAAGGTTGTGTTCGTGGTTTACAGTGTGGTGTCCTTCTGCCCGTTAAGATAGATTATAGTGTCAGCACGATGCCAAGCGCACTTAGATGGGAAATATGGCCGCCATCTGTTCTCGTGAGAGGCTGCTCCAGCTCCCCATGCTCCACCTGAGGACCTGATGAAATCTATCTATCTATCAAGTTACATGCTGGATCTCAACTGGCTCCAAACTCACTGGTAGAACTCAGGGGGTTGACCGCTGCAAAAGTGCCCTCTAGGGTGCCCTTCCAGTAGAGACAATTTAATATAGTGCCCTCTAGGGTACCCTTAAATGGAGAAAACGTGATGAAATGCCCTCTAGGGTGCCCTTCCAGTAGAGAAAACATGATAAAGTGCCCTCTAGGGTGCCCTTGAATGGAGAAAACATGATGAAATGCCCTCTAGGGTACCCTTCCAGTAGAGAAAACATGATAAAGTGCCCTCTAGGGTACCCTTAAATGGAGAAAACGTGATAAAGTGCCTTCTAGGGTGCCCTTCCAGTAGAGAAAACATGATGAAATGCCCTCTAGGGTGCCCTTAAATGGAGAAAACATGATAAAGTGTCCTCTAGGGTGCCCTTAAATGGAGAAAACTTGATAAAGTGTCCTCTAGGGTGCCTTTCCAGTAGAGAAAACATAATAAAGTGCCCTCTAGGGTGCCCTTAAATGGAGAAAACATGATAAAGTGTCCTCTAGGGTGCCTTTAAATGGAGAAAACTTGATAAAGTGTCCTCTACGGTGCTCTTAAATGGAGAAAACGTGATGAAGTGTCCTCTAGGGTGCCCTTCCAGTAGAGAAAACATGATGAAGTGTCATCTCTGGTGCCCTTAAATTTGAGAGAGAAGATGCAATGCAGTTCTAGAGACTTCCTCTGCATGCTAGAAAACTTTCTGCATGCAGGGTGCCCTTTCAATTTCTTCCATCGCAGCCCCTCAGACAGCCTGAGTCCACCGCTGTCCAAACTAGTTGTGATGTCACAAAATCCTGCTCATGTTAAAGATTTAAGATGAGCACAGAGAAATGTTCCCCTCTTCAGCAAACTGATGTGAAAACAGCTTTCTAGTGCACATGCATCATTCTGCACAGTGAAGCTCAAACATACAGTGAAGTAACATAAGCAAAATACCTTTTTAGTGGACGTTTGAGTTTAAAAAAGGGCCTTGAGAAGTTATTTTGCATCATTCTGATATTTTTTATTCGTTTTCATATTAATATTAGTGTGAATATATTAATTTTATAATGCATTCATTTTAATTACCCAGTTAATTGGACGCAGCTTTTGCTGTCTATCTGCTGTGAAAAGGGTCTATAAGCAGTAAAAGTGCAATATACACTCTGCCTTCAAAAACAGTGATGTGAGACACTGAGCAGGTCTGAGGGCTGTGAGATGCTTTGTTGGTGCTAACTTTAGCTGCCTTCAGTATCGATCGGTCAGTAGGTGGGAGATAGAGGCCCAGCAGAGGAAGCAGTGATGCTTCCTCCCAGACGGATGTCTGTCTGCTGCTCCTCGTCAGCATCCGTCACACAGCAGATCTGCTGCTGAGGCCAGAAAAACAGAAACAACACAGCAAAGAGATGTTTGAGGAGAAGAAAGAAAAATTAATGCAATCTCTTCTATCACAATTTGAGCAGTGCTATCAGGGTTTTGTAAACTCGAAAAGCTTTGAGTCGTTTTTGTCAGATTTAATTATAATTGAATATACTTTTTATTTTGATTACAGTTTAGTTTGAGTTAGCTTATTTTATTTCTTCCCTAAAATTTTAGTAATTATGTTAATTTCATTTAAGCTCTTATTTTAATATTATTAGTCACGGTGGTATTTTCTGTAAAAGGAATAATGATAGAAATTAATTATTTTTTAACATCTGCTTATAGATAAAAAGACAAACCCATTTAACAATCTTATTTTATGTTAGTTAACATCACAAGGGAGATGAAATCATTTGTCACTCGCGTTTATCTCAATTCATGACATCATTTTTATCAACTTGTTTTCATCTTAATTTTAAAGCTGCACTGTTCCATGTTTATATATTTGCATTGGCTCAAATAACGATGTGTAATGTGAAAGGGGTCATTATTAGTGATGAACCCACTATTATTATCACCAACTCCCCTCAGCTTTATGCAGCGTTTTAGCATCTTTCAGCTCACTGTTTTGATTTTGCAGGTCGCCACTTTACTGCTTTGATTCACTCTCAATACTTTCAGTTCTTGTTTTCACTGAAAACGCTTTTATAACATCCACTGTTCACTATCTGTCCAGCACCAAACCAAGCTAGCGACTAGCTGGTAGTTGATGATTTCCAGCTTCCTCCAACGCCCCCAAGTGGCCAAAAAATCTTCTCCTGCTGCTTTAATTTCCCAGTCTTGCTCTGCAGCTCCGGTGTTGCTGTAAAGCTGCAGCAGCTCCTGTCATTACTTCACTCTGTCTCACTCTTCATGTTGCTGTCGTGTTCGGGACCGTAACAGGTAAACAGCTGGACTTCCTGCTCTGTCACCGTTGTATTTCTGACAATAACACAAGTCTGCACGAATAAACACAAACACATGTTACCACCACACGATCAGCACTGGAATGCGAAGGACATCTGCTGTCACTTAGGTGTACCCGAGTGTACGAACAGATGCTGCTGAATGCACACACGCACACACACACACACACAGACACACACACACACACACACACACACACAAACACACACATGTCTGCTGTCATATGAAGCTAACAGCTGCCACAGAGTGCACCTGTGACTGGTGTGTTTGCTGCAGTCACATCACATCCTGACTGTTTACAGCATAACTGAAATAACAGAGTCGACTCTACTAACAGAGCAAGAGAGCGTACAATATTTACACGTTGTCTAATTTATTTCATAGTGTTTGGAATTTATTGTAAATGTTATATATTAGCTGTAGTATTGAAATGAGAATTATTTTCTCTGTGAGTGAAGCGTTGGAACGTAGACATCTGATCAAAACATATTAAATCAATTATCAGTTACCAGTCATTTATATTACCCAGATTATCAGTAGGTGTAAGGTCAAAGGTCAAAGGTCAAAAAGTCAGCCTTTCCACATAAACTACCAGTTCATCAATAGGCTCTTCAGCGTAACAAATTAGTTTGTATTCCCCCATCATTTGCATACTGAATCTGCCAAGCTGTTATGTAGTTTTCTGGGTTTATATCCGTGCCAGGAAAAGATGAAAATGAATCACAAGCAACACCTCATAATGTTATATCATATTTTGATTGATGGTAGCTTTAACTGAGCAAGAAAAAACTACAATATGATGCAATTTTTTTTACTATATACACTGCTGGGTAGAGGTCAAGACTTATTGATATTATTTATAATAAAATTTATAATTCTTATTATACTATATCAATTATATAGGCACATGGGATGACTGTTTTTGTAATAAACTCCATTATATTTAGAGTGCCATGTGCTCAAATACTTTATATCGTATGATAAGAAAATGGATGTATTTCAGAAACTACAAGGAACACAATCAAGTATTTGGTTCCTATAAATTCATAACAAGTTGAATATCAAAGATATGCACACATGTGCAGCTCAAAAAAACATTTAATAAACACAATGTTAGTGTTTTTTTTTCTTTGATTATTAATAAAAGTGTGATTTTTCATGTGATCTATGTTATGGCATTGTCTTATCATACTAAACATAGTTTTTGGGCACTAATGGGTACTTTTTGTATTTTAAGTATATTTTGATGCTAATACTTCAAGTAAGACTTTTACTTGACTTTTACTATTTTTACTTAAGTAGAATATCTGAGTGCTTCTTCCACCACTGCATGTCATGAAATGTTATCGGCTCAATATAAACTGTATAAGAAAGATGTTGTATTGACTGTTGGTTGTTGATCAGCACTAATGATTCAGGGATGTTGTGATTGGTCCATTTGATTATTTAAATAATGACACTACAAAGTAATAAAGAGACACTGCTGAGTCATTGAGCAGAATATACACCTGTTACTCCAGACTACAATAAAACACAATCTGTCAGTGTGCTCTCTAAGTATTCTGTTTAGTAGATGATAACCCAGATAGACAACGTCCACTTCCCTCTTTTTCACCTCCTGTAAAGCAGTTCACCTTTAACCCCACATGAGTCCAATCAGACAAATCTCCTCTGTCAGTCATCATGCCCCGGATATTACTGCTGACACATATCCCTTCAAGTGTTTTGCCCCGGGTGAAAGCGCCCATTATTCATCAGACAACCTTGCGGCGTCCTGAAGAGCTGCTCAGTCACTTCGGCCTGAGCTCCCCGTGGACGTGGATGTGTTTGTTGTAACAGTAGGAGCTGGAGGAGAGGCTGCAGGCGCTGCAGTCTCACGGCCCACAGACCAAGCTCGCTGACCAGTGTTTATTTCTGCCGGGCCCCACCGTTTATTTTCATGAGGGTATTAATGTCTATTTTGATATGCCTCTTGTGTTATTTTAGATGAGTCATTGGGGAATGTGTGGGTACATGTGAGAACAGTCTGTGCCTGTGCGAGGACGGGCGAGACGTGTGCACGACGGAGGGGATTGTGTGTGTGTTTGCATGTGCACGCTCATATGATAATGTAGGCTTCTGTATCCCGTTGAGCAGAGGAGCTTGTTTCTATTATCCGTAGTCAACAACGCTACCAAGAGAAGAGGAGAACAGGCTGTGTGAAAGTCTCTTGTGTTGAAAATGTTGAGCTTTGTCAACATTACATAATATTTCAGTTCAAATAAAATAAGGTTCACTTTGAGTGTGGTTTTCTGTATTGTCTAGTTAGACAGAAATAACATGGACAAGTTTATCTGCAGCCGAACTGTTTGTACCCCAAACTTTAACGGTGTCAGGTAGATGAGAGTAACCTCATTCAGGCCCTGAAGAGAGGCCTTGAGCTGGCCTGCTGCTGTCATCGTTCTCAGCCATCGTCCTGAAAGAGCTGGAAATAACTCGCAGAGCTTGCACATGTTACCTTGCTACCTGCAGTTGTGTCCTGGCAGCAAAATGATATGAACACATCATGAAAAATGCTTTTTATTCTGAAGAAACTACTGTTAGAAGAAATAATACAAGCTTTTCTGGGCTTTGTTTTACAAATATATGGATTCAAAAAAGATAATAGTATAAATAACAATCGACCTTGCTTGCAGTTGGAAGTGTGCAGTCAACAGTTTTATGTCTCTTTTATAATGGTGGTCTATGGGGAAAAATTGCTTTTTCGGTCAGTATACTGTGAGTGGCCGCTGAGATGAATTGGAAGCAATCTCTTGAGATAAGATAACCATCTATTTCTATGGATAGAACTTTATTTATCCCGAGGGAAATTGTTTTTGCAGCAGTAGTTGTCGTAGAACGTAGGAATAAAGGTGCAAGTATAAAAATATCAATAAAAAAAGATATCCAAATTCCACAAAATCCGAAATATATACACAATGCCAAAAAATATAAACAAGGTTAACAGTAATATATCCATGCATATATCCATCCATTAGCTAATATATCTGTGGGAGAGACTTATTAGCTCACATAATTATATCTATTAGCAATAGACATAATTTCAATCTCTATTTCTATTTCAATATCACTTCTATGCTTTAGCTCTGATATAGACCAAGATTTATTTGTTACGTATAACCCGGTTTAAGACCATAATATATAATACATCCTTTTAAATAACAATACTTTTAAATAGATAATTCATACGACACCTTCTCACACAAAAAGTACCTCAATCAAATATCTTATACTGTATATACTGTATATGTTCTTAATGTATATATTCTTAATATTCCTTGTACAAAGTATTTCTTATATATATTCATTCATACTTTCTGATATGTATATATTCTTAATATGCCTTGTACAAAGTATTTCCTTTTATAATTTTAATATAAATTATTATTTTTAATGGAGCTTCCCAGCAAAAAGTATTTCACACGATTGCACTTGTATAACCGGCGTGACAATAAACATCTTGAATCTTGAATCTTGAATCTTGAACATCCAGGAATGGGTCCCTTTGTATTTCCGGTTGCAATGTTAGTTAACGCAGGGGGCTGACAGGAAGTAAGCTTGGACCGAAGCTGTTGCCCCTAGCAACAGATTGGCTCTGACGTTGCCTACTCAGCTGCTGACCACCGACCGACGGAGACTGTTAGCATGTTGTTAGCAATCTGTTTTAATGGATAAGTCCAGAAATTGTATTGTACATTAATGTTGAATAAAATAAAGTTATGAATTGATAAATATTAAGTATACTAGCTAACCATATAATAATAGTTAGCTATACTATATCTAGTATTTGGGCACATGGGATGATTGTTTTTGCATTAGACTTCATTATATTTTAAGAAAAAACAGTAGTCCCATGTGCCCAAATACTCGATATAGTATGATAAGAACATGGCTGTATTTCAGAAACTACAGGAGCACAACCAAGTATTTGGTATCTATAAACTCATAACAAGTTGAATATCAAAGATATGCACACATATGCAGTGCAAAAAAAAATCATATGGAAAACATTTAATAAACACAATGTTAGCAGGTTTTTTTTTCTTTGATTATTAATAACAGTCTGATTTTTAATTTCACTGTTATATACTCACCCAAAGTATGTCTGTACCAAATTTCAAGACTTTTGACAAATCAGACAAAATGTGGCATTTTTCCTTATCATACTAAATATAGTCTTTGGGCAAAAATGGGTTAATGAGTACTTTTACTTTTTAAGTACATTTTGATGCTAATACATCAAGTAAGACTTTTACTACTTTTACTACTTTTACTTAAGTAGAATATCTGAGTGTTCCATGCCATGACATGTTATTGGCTCAATAGAAACTGTATAAGAAAGAAGAAAAAATTTGACAAAAAAGTTGTATTTGACTGTTGGTTGGTGATCAGCACTAATGATTTAGCTCTGTGAAAGTTGGCGTTGCACCGGGTTTTCCTGCATTGAATGTCTCAGGTTGCAGGTGGGTCGCCTTAGTGATGTTTCTAGCCACCTATGGATATATTGTCCTTGTATTAATTTGCAATTTCCACCAGAAAGATATTTCAATTCAATTCAAACTTTATTGCAGACTCAAGGTCCAGATAAGAAAAAACAACAACAATACATTACAATACAGGAAGCACTATAAAAAGTCATGATTAAAAGATATTAAAAATATATATACATACATCAATGCCTTATATATAAAGAACTATACCAGGGCCTCCACAGCCTGGGTATATCATTCAAGAAAATAGCAAAAATCTATTTAAAATATTATTGGAAAAACATCTCCTAGCTGAACAGCTCTCTGTGTCTGCTGATATTTAGCTAACATCAAATCATAAAAGGTTTAATGTTGGATAAATACAAAGTCCCGTTAATACTTATGGTAAAAGAAGTTGTTGCTTGTTCTGTTTTTGTATGTTTTTGTTTTTTGACATAATATGCTATGGTCCAACCACTAATGAATCATATTTACCTCTATACTCTATATAATAGTATTAACTTGAACCTATAGGTCCTGTGTTGTGTGTTGGGTTGTGTCTTAAATATGTTTGTGTTTTGTTGCTGTTGCTTTTGATGTTGTGGTCATTGTTGGTAAAGATTGTAATGTGATTGTGTACTGAAATCTAGCCTAACAGTTCAAAGTGATTTAAGTGGACTCCAGGAAGAATAGCTGGGCTTCAGCCACAGCTAGTGCCTGCAGACACAAACATTTCACTTGCACTGCAACATCTTGGTCTTTTGAGTAATATTCTCATTGCATCATTATATGCGACCTGAAGTCTCTGTAAGCTCGTTTTTTATAGTTTGACCTCAAATGGGCTGTATACAGTGGTGTACAATATGCTCTGAACAGAGACATCTTCACTCTATCTGAACACATACTAAACTTCCATGAGAGAATGTTTGCTTGTGCATACATCTATAGCGTTGCCTATAAATATCCTCATCATCTGTCATGTCTTTAGTAATTAAATGTCCAAGATATTTTACCTTATTACAGACACAAAGATTGTTATCAGACAATTTGAAGTCTGGAAATTTTAGACATTAGATGCATTAGATAGACTGCGTTTGCGATTTGCGTCTTTGCGTCCACCATATTGGAGCACTAGTAAACAAATACATGTCAGGAGATAGATACATAAAGGTACATGGAGATGCAGACCTCTCTCATATTCAACTGTTGTGAACCGAATTTCATGAAATTTAGTTTGTTATAAACGTGAGAAATTGAACATGATACTGGCTACTTATTGGAATAGAAAAAAATGCAAAAAAAACAAGATATTATCAGGTACATTTAAACATTAAATCACTCGACACAACTACATTATGTTAACCTTAATTATAGTGTACATGAGATGTTCATTGGCTTCCTACCACGGTTATGATAAGCTATGCTGATTTTATTTTTCCAAGGGATTCAAGAGATTTCCTCATGTCAGTGCATGAATAAATTATGTAATTTATATGTTTAATGCTGCTTCATTATTCTAGATTTCCAAGTTGAGGAGAGTCTGAGGGAAGACCAAGATGGACTACATGAACAAGACATTGGACAGGTAGTTTTAAGCATATGGAAAAAGGTGTATGCTCGGCTCTCAACCCTGCAGCGCGCTCCAAGCGCTCTTCCGGTCACTGGTCCAGCAGCTCCAGAGAGATCACCACCACTGCTCTGTCTGCACTCAGCATCTCGTCTCCTCATCTCTCTGTGTGTGCAAATGTAGACGTACCTCAAAGTCACATTCGCAGGCCCTTTCCCCCTGAATACTATTGACGAACGCAGTGTACAGTATGCACTACATACTGCATACTGCGTTTGTCAGTAGTATGTAGTTGTTTTGAATACAACCTAAAACTAGACGTCTACTAAACTTTCACTTTTCAACCTTGAATTACCTTAATCTAAACTAAACGTCTACAGACAAATAAATATTAAATGTATTTTCAATGTAAAATTGCTATTGCACTATTCCTTTAAAGGATTTTTTTTGTGAAATCTGAGAGTGTAGATGAGAAGATTGTTACCACTCACATGTCTGTTCTTTAAGTACAAAGCTGCAGCCAGGTGGATCTTAGCTTGGCTTAGCATAAAAACTGAGAAGCAGTAAAACACTAAACAATCTCCTCTTCACTCTCTGTTTCTCTTTTTACACTTCCCTCACCTTCTCTCTAATTATTCTCTCCTCTTCAGCCCTCAGCAGCACGCAACACACTGTGGCCGACTGTGGACCGGTGCATGCTGGGACTGCAGCGGAAGCTATCATGAATAGACCTCTGTGTCACAAACAATAGCCGCTGAATACACAAAGAAAATATTGTTGTTGTCTTTTACAAGTGGATATGAATTATTAATGTGGTCCTGGTTTGAATAGAACCCCGTGAAAAGGCTGTCTTGTCTTCTCAGCTTCTCTTCAGACTACAGAGAAACTCCAACTCATGAGATCTTTGTTGTGTTTTCATGTGTGTGTGTGTGTGTGGTAGATAACAGTAGAGATGCCACTGTGTTATAGAGCCAGACTGATGGTCTCTGTCAGGGACGACTGGAGGACGTTGCAGTCATTGTGATAATAAAGGAGGTGACTGTAATCCTTTTTGTCTTCTCCTTGTCTTTCCCTGCAATTATAAAACGTGTACATGCATTTGTTTATCTCTTTAATTGTTCCATATCTTATTTTTCAGCTGCAGATAAATGCAGAGGTAATGTAGGAAGCGGTTCACCCTCTATCCTCTCCCCGTCCTTTGCTTCGAGCCATCAGGTGCATCAGGACAGCTGCTCGTGCTGATTGGGCTCTGGAGCGATGGATTGAAAGGTAACTGCCAAATATTGATTGCCTGCAAGCTTCTGACCTTAACAAGAGCGGGCTTAGAGTAAAAGTTGTTTGTCAGATTCTGCTACAATATTATCTGTGCTGCTGTCCAGCCTTCTGTTGGGTTTTTGCAAAATATTGACTCAAGGTGATTAAAAGAGCAAAGTATTCTGACAAAACATCCTGCTGAATGCCAGACAGAAGATGAACTAGTAAATTGTACACACAATTAAGAGATCCTTGTTGCTTTCTCACAAAATATCCATCATATTCTGTGATACCGAGCTAATAGGAGCAGGTTTTGTGCCCCGTCAGTCGATGGTACACTAGCAGGAGCTTCACCCCCCCTCCCCTCGTTTATTATCTGTCCTTGAAGCAGCAGTACCGCCATCATCTTTGTCCCAAGCTTCCAATTTCGTCCTCTAAGGAATTATGGGCTTGTCTGTCACTTTCTCAATTGCTTTCTCCTTTATCTCTCCGAGCGAGACGGGAAACAAGCAAGCTTCATTCACTGGCCAGCTGATAGGTTTCAAAAATTCATCAGCTGTACTGACACTATTTTAACAGTTTTAGTCATGCATCAAAAGCTAGTTTTCTGAAAATGTTGTATATTCTGTAATAATGTGTAGAAGTGCTATACACGCACCACTCATTTAAGAGGAATGTAGTAAAAAGACTGTCCTGATGGGTCAGTGGCTAAGATAGAAATAAACCAGCCAAATTAATAACAGAAGACGAATTAAGAATAAAAGAAGGATCACCTGATATGGGGGCTCAGTGAGCTGAGCTGTAGCCAAATATACTTTATTTATAGTATATTCAGGTTACTTGGTTATGAGAGGACATTTTTAAACAAATATTATAGAAATGTCATGTAACTTATTTTGATGTACATGACTTTCAAAGCAATAACAACAATTGAAAAGATACTTAAAGAATTTGACTAAATAATCTTAAAGGGGCATGAAGTTCAGTTGCATGAAGTTTAGTGTACTGGTAAAAAGGAGCACTACTCAGCCTGTGAAAACAGTAAATAACCTTAATGATGTCTCAGTGATGTCATCAGGGTTATTTCAGCTTGGGCTTGAGCCTGAAAGTTTTTAACAGAAAGACTGCTTTACAAAAGTGGACGTCTGGGATTGGAAAGAAGTGGGTATTCAGGAGGCAGGACGGGTCGAATGAAAGACACTGTTGAGTTGGGAAAGTTATGGGAAACGTAGGATTCAGTGTTTTTGGAGCTTGATTCATACTATAGACTAAAAGGATATTTTGGCCTGTGATGCTTCAGTTGTGACCTTTTTCTTTCAGCTAGTCTCTTGTGAGTCCCCCGACTTCATGGAAGTACAATACTAAATTGCTAGAATAGGACTGGGCGATATGGACAAAATCTTCTATCATGATATAGGTCATTTCATATCTCAATAACAATGTATATCACAACAAAGCATGTTTTCTGGCAATTCAATAAATAAATAGTCTATATGAAATAACCACATGGTAATGCCTATTTTCGTATACTACTGTATGAATGAAATACTTGACAAATGAAAAGTACAGAGTATTTTCTCATTTTAAGAACCTGAGTGCAAAATAAACACAATAGTTTTAAGTGAAATTATAGAGAACAAATAAATAAATATAGGCCTAGCTTACATCATGATAGAAACGATATAGCAAAATATCAACAATAGACATTTTTATATCGCTTTGACGATATATATCGTCATATTGCCCAGCTCTACGCTAGAATACCCCTTTGACTCAAGGGCCATATTTTCCATCACTTTACACCGAATCTTGTCATCATGGAGTTTGCTCAGTTGTCGTGTTTCAGTTGTCATCATGTGATCCAAGCATGAAACTGAGCTAAGTCCATCCGCTGAGGAATACCATGAGATGCAGTCGATATTATCTTTTTGATGCCTGCATTGCCAGAGATAAGGAGCTGACTGTGGAGGTCTGGTAAGTGCACTTCTTTCTTACTCCCCCAGAGACTTGTAGTCCTCAGCTCAAACTGATTTTGGCAGTATATCAGACCTCAACTTAAGTACAACTTTTAATACAATAACTGAAGTGGTTTCAATGTATTATAACTGTAGTGTACTAGAGTATACTTGTTGAGTACTGAGTATGCTTTCAGGGTATTTTCAGAAAATGTGTTATGAATTCTGGCTGGCTGCCCGTCACCCGCGGTCAAGAGTTTGACTGGTGGCTGATTGTAATTTCCGTCGCTGTGTTTAAGGTTGACTGAAGGTCGCTGAGGAACACTTCCTTTTCTGTCTTCTCTTTCCTCCTGTCTCATTTCTGCAGTGCAGACAGCCCTTATGCTGCACTTTTTTATTTATTAAATGTGTGCGTTAGGGGAGAGAGCAGAACTCCAAAGCTCATTTTTTTGGTAAAGAGTTTAATTAACCTTTACCAGTGAAGCAGTGCTCCTATATCAATATGTCCCGCTACCCCCCAATCACTTCCTCTTTTGGAAAAATAATAGTCACTACTGACATTTTTATTTCCTGCAAATCATAGCCCTTCTGTCCCCCACCGTCTTTTCACACCTATCTCTTGTGTCTCTTTAGCAATATGTGTGTGTGTGGGAACAGTTAATGAGCTGAGTAAATGTGGATAAAACCCAGAGACTCCCACAGTTTCTACCACATCAGCCTCTTAGTGTTGGATGATAACTGTAACAGAGTAATGCTGCTTTTTCTTGATGCTTTTTCAGCCATGATAGCGGCGTGGCTCTAGGGATGGCAGTATCGGTCTATCAGTCAGTCATTCCACCACTTTGGTCCAGACTGAAATATGTCAACATCTATTGGATAGATTGCCATGAAATTTTGTACAGCTGATTCTGTATTAATCTTAATTATTTCGGCAACCCCCTGACTTTTCTTCCAGCGCCACCGCACATTCACTGTCATCCCCCCTCAGGATAAAGTGATTCACTTTGTATCTAGTCATCAGGTCAAAACTTTAATTTGTCCAATATTTTGGTTTACGACCAAATGTCTGCAAAACTATGTAATTCCCATCAGCCTCAGCTGTACTTGTGTTTAGTAAATGTTGCTATCATGCTAAACTGAAATGACGAACATGCACCTTCTTAACATTAGTATGTTAGCACTGTCATGTCTAGAAGGTGACCCGCAAATTGCGAAATCTGATCTGAAATCTGCAAAACTCTAACCTTAACTATTCAAGATCAATGCCTAACTTAAACTATTCAAGGTCAATGTCTAACCTTAACTATTCAAGGTCAACGTCTAACCTTAACTATTTGAGATCAGTGCCTAACCTTAACTATTCAAGATCAATTCCTAACTTAAACTACTCAAGGTCAACGTCTAACCTTAACTATTCGAGATCAATGCCTAACCTTAACTATTCAAGATCAATGCCTAACCTTAACTATTCAAGATCAATGCCTAACCTTAACTATTCAAGGTCAATGTCTAACCTTAACTATTCAAGGTCAATGTCTAACCTTAACTATTCGAGATCAATGCCTAACCTTAACTATTCGAGATCAATACCTAACCGAAACCATCTCACCAGAGTCTCCCAGACTCGCAGGTTACCTTCTAGACACGACCCCTTTGCATGGCTGTAGACTCTTGATTCAGTTACTTGGATGAATAAAAGCCGTCCACCGCCTTGCCTCTTATCCTCCTCTCACTGTGCAGCTTCCTTTCTCTCGGCGTCCCACTTTATCACACAAGTGATTTCGGGGATGTTATACATAAAGTCAAACTAATTGATTTGGCTTAAAATCCTCTCAGTGCATTAGCAAGTCAGGCTGCCTTTTTTTCAGGAGTGTGACCTCAGAGCTCCCGCTTCTTAAAATGAGCATGAAATTAGATGACTAATCCACTTCAATTACTCATTTCAACGAAAAAATATACTTGCCGACATCAAATTTGTTTTGCAGTAACTTTCAGGGTGTTTAAAAGCATGTATAATATTATTTGAAGTGGCATTTTTCATTGCCTGTGACAGCGTGACACTGAGCGTTAGGACATTTATTAGTAATGTGTAAAGCTATTTTGTCACATTTTCCTGCCCTTCTTTCAAGAACACATTTTGGTATCTCTTTGGTCTCTTAGTTGTCAGTCACGTGTCTTCTTTTCTCTCTTTCTGACAGGTTGGGTTTCAGCATGACACTGTGTGAAAATAGATGGCTCCTTTACCTCAAAAAACCTTCCACCCACCTGGGACCGAGGCCCTGTCATCCAGTGTGCATGTAAGTTTGCAGCGTGCAAAGTGTTTTTTTTTGGGGTCTGCCTTGACAGCTCTTCGTCGCAGTTTCTCCCTCAATATACAGTATCTCCTCAAGAGCTCCTTCAACTGCTCTCAGCTGTCAGGAGTCCGACTTCACACGTTTTCTACGCTTAATTCTTTCCAACTCATCTGTCATGAATCCTCCACTGAAGGTGTCACTGGATTTTGGAGTATATAGTTCTGTCTCTGTGTTATTTCTTTTGTACATGAACTTACATCCTTATGAAAGTGGAGTTCATCAATATAATATAATTCAATAAGTCTCCATCAGCCTGTGTTTCTTTGATTTATGAAAGTATTTTGAAGCCTGTGGGAGCATGAACCTCTTTTCTCTCTATTTGATTCAGAAACATCCAAAATCGGAGCATGACAAAGTCTCTGCATCTTTACCAGAGGACTGCAGACGACCAGGAGAAACTGATCCAGCATCATCATGGTATACTGACTTTAGATTAGCCCACCTGGAATTAGAGAGAACAAAACCATTTTTGACCTTTAACAAATCTGCAGTGTTTTCAGTCTCATGGTGTATTCAAATGCTGTTGTTTGGTGCCCCCTGCTGCCCATTGATCATCTCTGCCGGATCCTTATTCTTGTTTCTCTTGATCTTAAGTCAAAGTGCACTGAGGTCTTTGGACCAGGACTGAAGTTCAAGACTATAATTTGTTTCTTTTCTAGTGGTATATAGAGTAGTATTCTTTTCTCCCAGAGGGAAGAGACTCAGCGTTGGATTTACATTTATTATCAGAATGTTGTGATGTTAAAACACATCTCAGTCCTGAGAAACGAGAGAGACAACTGTCCACTTGTTGTATCAGAGCAGCCACTGGTAATTGCATTGCTGTTAATTAGGGCTGTTAATCGATTAAAATATTTAATCGTGATTAATTGCATGATTGTCCATAGTTAATTGCAATGAAACGCAAATGAATCGCACATTTTTTACCTGTCCAAAATGTACCTTAAAGAGAGATTTGTCAAGTATTTAATACTCTTATTAACATGGGAGTGGGCAAATATGCTGCTTTGTGCAAATGTATGTCATATATATTATTGGAAATGAATTAACAACACAAAACAATGACAAATATTGTCCAGAAACCCTCACAGGTACTGCATTTAGCATAAAAAATATGCTCATATCATAACATGGCAAACTCAACAGCTGTCAGTGTGTCATAAAGTCATAAAGTGGGCATGTCTGTAAAGGGGAGACTCGTGGGTAACCATAGAACCCATTTACATTCACATATCTTGAGGTCAGGGGTCAAGGGAGTCCTTTGAAAATAACCATGCCAGTTTTTCCTCGCCAAAATTTAGTGTACATTTGCAGCATTATTTTGCCTCCTTCGTGACATGCTAATATGACATGGTTGGTACCAAGGGATTTCTTAATTTTTCTAGTTTCATATGATACCAGTATCTTCACTAGCTTTAGAAGTAGCTTTAAAACTGAGCCCACTACAACCTAAAAATCGCACATTGCGCAAGAAATTAGTGGCGTTAAAACAAATTTGCGTTAGTAACTTTGACAGCCCTACTTATTATATAAGTATTATTATACTGTACATTATTAATATTATATTTCTGATTATTCTGTTATTGTCACAGAGCTGGCACAGGGTGGTGGGCGATGCTTTCACTGGAGCACTGAAAAGGGGGAAATATTGATGCACTGCACTGTGGCCTGTATGCAAAATAATTAAATCCAAAGTTTCAGTAAAAACTGAAACTTGAATAAATTTAAATAAATTGTACGTTGGTTTCCACTGCTGCACATTAAGGTAGGCTGTTAGCTTATTGGCAGATTTAATGCATTTACACTAGAGCTGATTTAATTAGTCATAAGGACAGGAAATTAATCGCCAAGTGTTTTGATAATTGAGTAATTACTCAAATCATTTTCAAGCAAAAAATGCCAAAAAACGTCCTGCTTTTCTTTTTCTCCTATAACCATGAACTGAATATCTTTGGGTTTGGGGCTACTCCAGACATTTAGAGACATCACAACATCTAGACATTTAGAGACATCACATCATCGGGCTATTTGAACTTATGATGGATTTCTCATATCTGATATTTTCTAAAACAGATAGTTATCTCAAGAAAATAATAATCAGCTCAAATGATAATTAAAATATTCATTAGAGGCAGCCCTGCTTTACATTGCGACTTGCACTTTTTTCCACCTTCCACATCTCTCCTCGTGTCTCTGATCATCGCAGTGGCTCGGGGCGCGCTCCACACTGCGCGGGGAGTTGGTGGCTAATCACCGCGAGCTGCCCATCCTATTTTCCAGTCTTCACAGTGATGTTCACCTCGGAGGGAGGGCTTGGCAAGGTTGTAAACAAGGGAGGTCTGCCCCGGTGTGCCTGGCAGCATTTAATGAGAGAGTAACTCAAGCCTTTTATCACTCCGAGTGCTGAAATAACAAATGAGCAGCAGAAGAAAGGAGGTAGTGGGTTAGAACTGACCGGATAAGTGTTTTTATAGTTTTATAGTGAAGCCAAAACAAATGGCAAACTTAACATCACAGGCAAAGAAGATTAAGGCTGATTTATCTTTATGTATTTATTGGCATAATAAGGAGATTATCAATTAATTTATATAAAGAAATTCCTATTCTGTTTGTTTGTCTTTTAATGACCCCTGAGATTTATCTTGTGAACCCTGCTCTAAAACAGCCTAATCGTAATAATTTCATTGGATTTATGGCGTGCGTTAGTGAGAGAGAGGCTGGCTGATGTATACAATATTAAAGCAAGCTCAAATTGATTTAAAGGTGCTCAATATGAAATTTGGAGCACCAAAAATGGACACTGAAAATGATCTTTTGACAGTATGTTGACATCATACCAGCGACATTAGTACAGTTTAATGTTTATATCTGTATTTTATAGACATGATAAAAAGTAAAAAAAAATATTTTTAACTCAACACTTTCTGTTTCCGTTTCAAAATAAAAGCCCTTTAGTGTTTTTCTTTGGACAGAATTCCCTCATTTGTTAACACAAGTCTTTTATTCTGAACTATTTGCAGGACAGTGTTGTGGAAAATGCAGTGACTTGCACGGCTCCATAAATTAAGAGCACCAGCTCAAAATCTTGGATTATTATTATTATTTACAATTGAGCACACACTTCTTAATACATCAAAAATGTGCACTACAAGTCAGCCCTTTTTTTTTATTGAAGTTTATCTCCAAGGAGATCCAGTCATTTGGTAGCTGTTTACGATTTTTTTTTTTTCTCCCCCTCTTTAATTACGTGTAGTGCATTTAACTGTCAGCTCAGGTTTGGCAGTCTGTCTGTTGTCTGCTTAATAAAATATGAAGCGTCTATTTCTGTGCTTTCCAAAAACACTGTGCTGAGGAAGTGACTGCTGCTGTTTACCTGGCCTATCGTCATGTCAGAGATACATCACTTATACAAGTTGATGCCTAAGCTTTGATTAATGATCTTGTGTTTTCTTCCATAACAGATTGCATGTGTTCATTCACAAAAGGAAATTGTGCTTAAATACCAAGTTGTATACAGAAAAGTCTAAGTATACTTTGTTTATACTGACAAATATACAGACAAGTCTAAGTATACTTGGCTTCCAGTATACTGACAAGTATGCAGAAAAGTCTAAGTATACTTGGCTTATACTGACAGATATACAGAAAAGTCTAAGTATACTTGGCTTATCGGCCTACTTGTACTTAATCTTTTGATCGAGATATACTTAAGAAAAGTACAATTAAGTATTCTTGCCTTATAGGCCTACAGAAAGGTGTACTTGGCTTGTAGTTGTGCTTGCTTTTTGATAGAGTAGCCTGCTGGTTTCATATCGGAATAGACTGCTGTATTCAGCATTAATTTATTACACTGAATGAACTATGTAACAACTAAAAGTTTATTACTGCCAATAACCAGGGGTTTTATATTCCAGGCACTCAAAAAGGGGTTAGGAGAGTTTGCTGCTTGTCCACCTGATGCTCCTGGAAACGTGATCCTCACTGCCACGGGGCTGTGCGCTGCATCCTGACATTACGGTAGGAGGAGAGGCATCAGGTAAAGTTGCAGGTGACCGACCGGTGAGGGATGTGACACATCAGGAGGCACCACGAGAGGAAAAGGAAGCTGTAGACTGGATAGTTTCAGGAGCCAACCGGCACAGGTATGGATGTGAGAGGTCGAAAGTAATATTAAGGTAAGTTAATCAATGTGAGTATTAATTTTAAAGTTTAAAGTGTCCACATGATGGCAATATGATCCTCGTACCGTTTATTCATCACTTTGAATGCTTAATGTCACATTAGTTGATTCGTTTTGGAGAAAAATACAGAAGAGGTTTAGATTAATATGACAAGTAATTCAGAAGTTATACAGTGACCTAAAGATAAGATAAGATATTCCTTTATTAGTCCCGCAGTGGGGAAATTTGCAGTGTACAGCAGCAAAGGGAGATAATGCAAAAAACAAGAAGCATCAGCTAACACAGTAAAAAAAGAGCTAAACAAAGTGTAACAAAATATGAACCATTTAAATAGAAGGAAGTATAATAATAGGAGAAGTATATACAGTATTGACAATAAACAGACAATTAAAAAATTGCACAAGTGGAAAAATGATACTGCACAGTGAGGATGAAATGAAATTCCACCTGAAAATATTGCACAGTATGAATTACACCTGAGTAGTAATGATATTGCACAGTCAGTATACAGTATAGTGCAGTTATTGTCAGTATTTGGTGTGTATGTGGTCTACTGGGAGCAGTGCTGGTTGTGGTCTACTGGGAGCAGTGCTGGTTGTGGTCTACTGGGAGCAGTGCTGGTTGTGGTCTACTGGGAGCAGTGCTGGTTGTGGAGTCTGACAGCTGCAAGAAGGAAGGACCTGTGATAGCGCTCCTTCACACACTTTGGGTGGAGCAGCCTGTCGCTGAAGGAGCTCTCCAGTGCTGAGATGGTGTCCTGCATGGGGTGTGAGTCGTTCCTCATCATGGATGACAGCTTAGTCATCATCCTCCTCTCCCCCACCACCTCCACTGTGTCGAGGGGGCATCCCAGGACAGAGCTGGCCTTCCTGATCACTCTGTCGAGTCTCTTCCTGTCCGCAGACGAGATGCTGCTGCCCCAGCAGACCACTCCACTCCATCAGAAATGGCTGATGCCACCACAGTGCAATTACAATGAAGTTGTAAACTTTTAGATTACTGTTGAATAGATAGATAAAGATAGATAGATTGACTTTATTAATCACCAAAGGGAAATTGAGGTGTTACAGCAGCAATTTACATAGATCACAAAAAACGTGCATCACTCACACAAAAGACATGAAGTAGGTACAAAGAAACACTGTATTTACAAATCTCTATATAAATATACATACCAACTACATTACACTAGATAAAAGAAATAAAAAAATACAATATAGAGTTAAAGATATAAAGTATCTCTGCAGTGGAAAAGTAGAGATAAGATATACAGTATCTCTGCTATGTGAAGTAGACTTAAAGATATACAGTATCTCTGCTGTACAAAGTACAGATAAGATATATCTTTTCTATGGGAAGTAGAAATAAAGATACTGTATATTTCTGCTATGTGAGGTAGAGTTAAAGATATATCTCTGCTGTGCAAATAGATAGAAATAGAATAGAAAAAGAACTTACTGTTAAATATTGTACATGCATTCATTCTCGATTTTGTTGTCAGGGTGTCGTGGAATATATAAATTAAAGTTGTATGCAATGTGTCCATCATGCATATTATCATAAAGTTTATTTTTGGTTTACACAATCACAAATGGGCAAAGTCCCTTAAAATGGGTGACATATACAGGTCTTTACATGTCAATCTTTAATTATACTTAAACAATGATTAATCAATAATTCCCCTCCTCCGCCCATCAGGACATTTATGGAGCTGTGCGGTCCCAACATGAGTGAGAGTGGAGGATCTCTCTGCCAGATGAAGCAGCTCCCCTGCCACAACGTCCCCCTGTGTCGCCTGCAGGCTGGTGCACACCTCATGCTCAACCTCCCCCACCAGCCGTGGGTCAACCACCCATCCCCGGCCATCGCCTCCAGCCCGGCCGCGGCCCTTCGCCATAGGGTAAATGGAGCCATGGCGGCCAGCTGCAGCAACCCGGAGTGTGCGGTCTCCAGACTGGGAGAGGAGGCAGCACTGGCCCGAGGCGTCTCCACAGGGAAGGTGTTGGTGACAGGAGGAGGGGGATACTTTGGGTTCAGGCTGGGGAGAGAACTGGCCAGTCAGGGGATGTCGGTGGTCCTTTTGGACATGAACAAGCCGCCCTGTGATATCCCTGACGGAGCGATCTTCCATCAGGTATGGCACAGTTTAGAGAGACCTGTGTATTAGCTTGAAATCCAATTTTCCCTGCATTTTACCCATTTAAATGACATAAGTATGTCTGTTGCGATGGGAGCCAGTTAAACAAGTGAAACGCTCTTATTTTGTCCTCCTTGCTTTTGAAATCTGGGATGTGCTACCCTATCACATTTTTTATGAAGCGCAACCTCCTTTACCAAAATATGGTTTATAATCAAGTTTTGTCACAACATATACAGTATATTTGATACAAATTAATTTGTTGGGGGGGTTAAAAAGTCTCCGTAAAATGTCCCCTGAACTTAATTTAGACCCTGGTCCCTGCAGTCGAAACTCAAAGAGTTCCTCAAAAGGTTCCTAGTTCTGGAGGAAAGTTCCTGCAGTCAAAGTTTTGACTTGTGCAAATAAACTAAACCAACTATAAACTCATTAAATGTGTGTCTGGCATCTTGTAGTAAATAACATTCCTGCTTGCAGATGTTTTACTTCTAGCTTTGGTTTGGGTTACATTACATGAAACACAGAATCAGTTTTTCTAATAACTTCACACTGCTCCGTGTTGAAAATCAGCTCTAGTATTTCCTTGCTTCAGCCAGCGTCAGAGTGCCTCTGTAGTTAGTCTGGCTGGAAATAGACACAGGTGAGTGATCTGCCTCAGAGCACCAGCTGCTGACTGGTTCAGAGAGGATGGAGACATGATTCAGGTTTCACCTGCAGGCCTCGTAGCACACTTACCTTAATTACAACTGTCCTTTCATGGGAGAGATATTGACTCACACCTAATACTCTGTCGCTGAACCTGCAAAGCTCCCAGTGGGTTGTCCACTGATTGCAGGGTTGGCAGTCCACATGTTGAAGTGTCCTTGGGCAAGACACCAAATTGCCAACATGTTGCATGGTAGCATGCTGCCATTGGTGTGAGTGTGTGAATGGGTGAATGAGAGGCATCATTTACACAGTATGTGCAAGTGATGATAACATATAAAGATAACATATTGATGAATTGCTTTCTTACAGAGTGACATCCGGGACTATTCTTCCCTCTATAAGGTGTGTGAAGGGGTCGACTGTATATTCCACACAGCGTCTTACGGCATGTCTGGACCAGAACAGGTGACTTACCTCATCTCTTCTCTTTAGCATCTTTTGACCACTTAAAGCTGGGGTAGGCAATATATTTTTGGCATCATTCATCATAAAATCCATAATAATAATAACCTTTCAGCATATTGTAATTTCAAGTGCTCTGAGAGAAAACCAGACTTGTGCACCTCCTCATGGCTCTGTTTTCAGGCTTTAAAAAATCTAGCTTGTGATGTGAGACTTGGACCAATCACAGGTCATTTCAGAGAGAGGGCGTTCCTATTGGCTGCTCTACAAATGCAGATGTGCGTGCACGTCTCTTCGGTGAAAGCCTGAATCAACGGTAGAATATCCTGCAGGAAAAGTTGCTATTCTAGCATTGGCAACAATTGCCTTTACTACAAAGCAACTTAAAAAAGGAAGACGGACAATATCCGCCGATATTGTAGCTCGCTAGGGCCTCGAATCACAGTGTGTCATCTCAAAGAGCTTTACAGACCCACACGTTTTCAAAGAAAACAGGACGGTAATTATCATAGAATTGCCGCTATACTGTATAACGACTCACAAGATCACAATGATGTTCGAGATATTGTTTGAAATGAATTTCTAATACTCGTACAGGTTACCTTTATGAAGTGTGTGCATGTGTCTGTGCTCGTCTGGTGGGAGGGGCTTAGCACAGAGAGGGTAAAGCATCAGGATGTGAACTGTATTTTCAAATTCTGGCATTTTCTTTTTTTACTTTTTAGATGTAAGCTGCTTACAGCAGAGAAAATAAAGACACAGCAGGTGAAAAAAGGGTTGTATTATCTTCATTGTTATTCTTTCTGTCTGCCAGCTGAGGAAAGAGCAGGTGGAGTCAGTCAATGTTGGAGGAACCAATAATGTTATAAATGGTAAGGATCCATGCAAATATTTTATTTGTCATAGTTCCACATACACTGTGAGGAATACATTTCTTGATTTCTGACTATGATTTGAAATCTGTAGATGCATATAAATAATGGTAAAAGGGCACTTTACATTCTTAATTGTGATGTGAACATTAATTGGTCTATTGTGTTTTTTTAATTAAATGATAAATAATAAATACAATTACTGTAGCAAAGCTTAATTTGATATTTTGAAGCCAGAAAAAAAAGCTTATTTTCACCCCCTCATAAAACATCCTGGTAATCTCTGATGTACTGATGTGTGTGATCTCTTGTTCAGTGTGTAAGGAGAGGAGCATCCCCAGGCTGGTGTACACCAGTACCATCAATGTGGTGTTTGCTGGGAAACCAATCGAGGAGGGAGATGAGGCCTCAGTGCCGTATGTGCCCCACGACGTAGTGAGTAAAAAAAAGAATAAATAAAAATAAAAATATACTGTATATTTATTGTAATGGTGGAATGTAACTGAGTACTGCTCTTCCTCCTGTGCAGACGCTTCGCTGAGTTGCTCTTCGCTTTGCTTTCTTTTTATCATTGCTATGCTTATCTTTCGCTACTAAATTTTTGGAAAACGGGTCCTGGATACTTACAAATCACTGGGAGTTTAATTTATGAAAGAAACTGAAGGCTACCACTATTTTAAAAACTGTTTTACTTTGTGAGCGTGGCCTATCAGCAGCACAAGCCTGTACTATAGTGAACGGGAGCGAGGTGCTTGGCTAAAGCTAATCAGCAGCAAGATGCCTCCCTTCTCCACGGATGACTACTACAAACTTCTACAGAAGATAGCAGTGCTGGAAACAAAGATTATCCGGCTCGAAGTGAATGCGGAGGTGAATGGACTTTGTGGGAATGAAACCACTCTACCACTGACTCAAAACAGTGAACTGGAACAGGCTAATAGAAAGCTAATTAGCACCAACAAGACCACCAAGAATCAAGAAGGGGGCAATAAATCGACTAGTAGTCCTCCCTGGAACGCTCTTGGTGCAAAGCCAAAGCGTAAATCATGTCCCTGGGAAATGGGAGGAAAACTTACAGGCAGAACCCAGCACCCTCAGATATATGATGCGACCGGCTGGCCTGCATTAGCATCCGAGCATAGTGCCTCATCAACCCCTGTACAAAGTAAGGTCCAACCGTGGACAACTGTGAAAGGAAGGATGAGTAACAAACCTCCCCAACAAAGAAGTTTGCAACTGGAGAACAGATTTGCTCCACTGTTGCAGGACCCTGGATCTCGATCTGATGCCCTGGATAATCTCAACTCTTCACACAGCAGGGTAAGAACCAAAAGCAACTCTGAAGGTAAAAGGCTACAGGGAAAGCTAACAACTGGGCCTCAAACTCAAACTCTGATTGTGGGTGATGCTGCTGTTAAAGATGTGAAAAGCATGTGGAGTAAAGACATCAAAGTACTCTGTTTTCCCAAAGATATGGTCTCTGATCTGGCAGAAAGAATCCTGGATATTGTGACTGCACACCCAAATGTGAAAAATGTGGTATTGCACATTGGGTCGAATGATGTTGTGAAGCAACAGTCTGAAGTGCTGAAACGGGACTTTACTGGTCTGCTAAACACGGTCAGCTCTGTGAATGCTCAGGTGTTTATCAGTGGACCCCTGCCGCCAATCAGAAGAGGAGTCGAGAGATTCAGCAGGTTGCTGGGACTGAACACATGGCTTTCAACAGCATGCAAATCCCACTCAGTGCATTTTATTGACAATTTTAACTTTTTTTGGGACCGCAGACATCTCTTCAAGGCAGATGGACTCTGCCTAAACAAGTCAGGAGTAAAATTGTTCAACTCCAACCTATTCTACTTACTGCGTCATTCATCTGTTCCCTCTGCCAAGGACGCGAGACAAGAGGAATCACCACTGGAGGAAGACACAACACAATGTGCCAGGGGACCTCAAGGAGAATCATTTCACCCCCCACCACAAGCCAGCCCTGGGATACAGCAGAGACAAGAGGAGGCGTCCTCATCCTCGCTTATCACCCTTTCTCCCTCCTCCCCCCTCTTGGAGTTCACTGACCACATGAAGGAGCTGGTCAATGCTGGAACTAAACTTACTCCCCGCCCTACACCCATTTTCTCTCCCATGATCCCCCCACGAGGTCGACCTCGAACAACTTTGGCACTATCTCCACAAGCACGACACCTACCACCTCCATCCCCTCCACAATGGAATCAGCCTCTGTCTCCGCAGTCTGATAAGGATGTTCCTTTACAAAATGTTGCAAGCACAGATTGATATGTGCTGGGTCCAGGCTTCAAGGCTAATGATACACGTGACTGTTTCCAGGAAAAGCTGGGGCCCTGTGTGATGAGAGCTTCTTCTATCTCAGTTCTAATAAGTAGTAGAAAAAGAATGGTGAATCTGCAAAGAAACAGGAAGATTTTTACTGATTGTGCTAATTTATCAAATTTAGCATTGATTCCTTGCCAGCCAAACCATGTCCCAAAAAATAATAATAATGCTTCTAGCACATTAAAGCTAGCCCTGTTAAACGTCAGGTCTTTGGCAGGAAAAAGTTTTTTAATCAATGATTTTATTATTGAGCACAAGCTTGATTTTATGTTTTTAACTGAAACTTGGTTAGACCAAAATAACAGTGCAGCTGTTCTTATCGAGTCAACTCCTCCCAACTTTAGTTTTATGAGCGAAGCTAGAATGCATAAGAAAGGAGGTGGAGTTGCCATATTGTTTAATGATTCTCTCCAATGCAAACAGATATCTTATGGACATTTTGCTTCTTTTGAATATGTCGCTCTTCAGCTGAACTCCTCTTCTCGAGCTTTGTTTCTCAATATCTACAGGCCACCTAAATACTGTGCAAACTTTTTTGATGATTTTACTGAACTGCTGTCTGTAATTTGTGTTGACTTTGACTGTGTAGTCATTGTTGGTGATTTTAACATCCATGTTGACAACCAACAGGACAGAGGGGCCAAAGAACTGTGTCAGGTTCTTGATAACTATGGAATGAGTCAGCATGTGACAGAGCCCACACACAATAGGGGACACACTTTGGACTTAATCATATCAAAGGGCCTGAACATTTCCAAGGTTGTAGTGATGGATGTTGCTCTGTCTGATCATTCATGTGTATTCTTTGAGAGTACTCTTCCTGTGCACAGGAATGATAAGACAGAGGTAATCACAAAAAGGTATATCACTGAAAATACCAGTGATCAATTTGTTCAGGCTTTCTCTTCCACACCCACCCTCCCCTGGACCTCTGTCAATGAGCTTGTAGATAATTTCAATTGTAAAATGACAAATGTTATTGATACCATTGCACCCACCACGGTGAAGATTGTCTCTGGTAAGAAAAAATCTCCATGGAGAAATACCATGTTGGTAAGAAATGAAAAAAGAGAGTGTCGAAAAGCTGAACGCCAGTGGCGGAAAACAAATCTACAAGTTCATTATGACATCTATAAAGAGAGACTTTGCATTTATAATTCAGAACTGAAAAATGCAAGGCGGTCCTTCTTCTCTGACATCATCACCAAAAACAATAACAATGCACGTGCCCTGTTTGCTACTGTCGACAGGCTAACAAACCCTCCTGTGTCAGTAGCCTCTGAACTTTTATCCTCCAGGGCCTGCAATGAATTTGCTTCCTTTTTTACAGAAAAAATTCACAAAATCAGACAAGCAGTCACTTCCTCCATAGCAGGTACAGGATGTTTGTTTCCCCTGCGTCCACTTAAACCTGGTGCAAATACCATGACACAGTTTTATCCAATAAATCAGACATACCTGGAGGAAATCATACAACATCTAAAATCCTCCTCATGCTGCCTTGACATTCTGCCAACAGGCCTTTTCAAAAAAGTATCAGATTGTATGGTCTCAGAGCTTTTACAGATTGTTAATGCATCTCTTGTTTCAGGAGTGTTCCCACAGGCCCTGAAAACTGCTGTCATCAAACCACTCCTCAAAAAGAACAATCTGGACTCATCAATAGTAAATAATTACAGACCGATATCAAATCTTCCATTCTTGTCTAAAATAATTGAAAAAAACAGTTTTTCAAAAATTAAATAGCTTTCTGGCACTAAACAACTCTTTTGATGTCTTCCAGTCAGGTTTTCGACGAAACCACAGCACTGAGACTGCTCTTGTTAAGGTCTTCAATGACATCCGATTGAACACAGACAGTGGTAGAACTACGGTTTTAGTTTTACTGGATCTCAGTGCTGCATTCGACACGGTTGACCATAATATATTACTAGACCGACTGGAAAACTGGGTGGGTATTTCTGGCATAGCACTCAGCTGGTTTAAATCCTACCTAAAAGACAGGGACTTCTTTGTGTCTATAGGTAATTGCAAATCTGAGCTGAACAAAATCACATGCGGAGTTCCCCAAGGCTCCATCTTGGGGCCTCTTTTGTTTAACATCTACATGCTCCCACTGGGTCAGATTTTTGAGAACAACAAAATAAATTACCATAACTATGCAGACGACACACAAATTTACATAACTCTATCACCAGGAGACTACAGTCTAATACAAGCACTGAGTGAGTGCATTGAACAAGTCAATAATTGGATGTGCCAGAATTTTCTTCAGCTGAACAAAGACAAAACTGAGGTTGTAGTTTTTGGAGCCAAAAAAGAAAGATTAAAGGTTAGTGCTCACCTACAATCTGTGATGTTAAAAAGCTCAGACCAAGCCAGAAACCTTGGTGTAGTCATGGACTCAGACCTGAGCTTTAACAGCCATATTAAGACAATTACAAAGACAGCCTTCTATCACCTGAAGAATATAAGAAGAATTAGAGGACTGATGTCTCAGCAGGATTTGGAAAAACTAGTACATGCATTTATCTTCAGCCGACTTGACTACTGTAACGGCGTCTTTACCGGTCTTCCTAAAAAATCGATCAGACAGCTGCAGCTGATTCAGAACGCTGCTGCTAGAGTCCTCACTAAGACCAAGAAAGTGGATCACATCAGTCCAGTTCTGAAGTCTCTACACTGGCTGCCTGTCTCTCAGAGAATTGATTTCAAAATACTGCTGCTGGTTTACAAAGCACTAAATGGTTTAGGGCCAAAATACATTTCTGATCTTCTGCTGTGTTATGAACCATCCAGACCTCTCAGGTCATCTGGATCAGGTCTGCTTAGTGTCCCCAGAGTCAGAACTAAACATGCAGAAGCAGCATTCAGTTTTTATGCACCAAATATCTGGAACAAGCTCCCAGAAACCTGCAGGACCGCTCCAACTCTCACTTCTTTTAAAACAAAGCTTAAAACTTTCCTGTTTGCGGGTGCCTTTTATTCTGACACTGCACTATAACTTTTACTCTTTTGAGTTTTATGCAATTTTAGCTTCTATCCTAGCTTTTATTTTTAGCTTGTTTTTATTTTCTAATCTTTAATGTTTTAATGTTTTTATGTTTTTATAACTGTTTTAATTATTTCTTAATGTTCTTTTGCATTTTGTCGCAATGTTCTTGAATGTTTCTGTAAAGCACTTTGAATTGCCCTGTTGTTGAAATGTGCTATACAAATAAAGCTGCCTTGCCTTGCCTTGCCTTACATTTACTCAAGTCCTTTACACAAGTGCAATTTTGACTTACTTGTACTTCACTTGAGTGTTTCCATTTCATGCTACTTTCATGCTACTTTATGCATTTATATTATACTATTGACTTTATTATATATATTTTTTTTACTTAACTTTTTACTTTTGTCAGTTGGAAATATTGTACTTGTTACTCCACTACATTTAATAAATAAATGCATATAATATATATATATATATATATATAATATGTATATAATATACTGTATATAATGTATATAAATAAATATAAACTAATACATGATGATGTTTTATTATAGTAGACTGTAATCTACCAAATAATCAGTTGAAATCAGTCACACCTTTGCCAGCTGCAACATTAAGGTGATATACATATAATGCATCATGTAGCCTATAATCCAATAATATAATGTACATTATTCTGAAATGTTTTTTTCTGCATAATGAGCATTTTTGCTTTTGATACTTTGAGTACATCTTTATGCTAATACTTTTCCTTAAAGGGATAGTTTGGATGTTTTGAAGTGGGGTTGTAGGAGCTACTTATCCATAGTCAGTGTATTACCTACAGTAGACGACGGTCGACACGCTGAAGGAATTCCCCTCAGGGAGTCGTCACCTTCATGCGTGTTGGTTTATCTTCTAAGCAGCTGCAAGCTCAGAGTAAATCATAAACAAATACAAGTAAGTTTAAAGCATAATCAGTATCAATTTATTCCGAAGATATACTCATCAAAGTTGCACAGAGTTATTACAGAAGTTCTGGATTCATCAATGTGTCCCTGATACCATGCAACACGGTTGTCAGTTCGCAGAGAATGAACCCCGATCTCTGCTATACATTTAACTTTATACACAGCAGGCTCACCCTGGGGGAGGGGTCAGGCTTTTAGCAGAACCAATACTTTTCCATCCTATGTCTGACTCCATCTTTTACAACCTTGGGTCTGCACGAACATCCTGTCCCTTCCCCCTTCCGGTTTTACCCCCAATGCCCTTTTGACCTTGCAACTGCTCTTTGTACAGGCCCACTCAACATTCCATCACGAGATAATCCAGGTGATCATTCTTGCCCCGTCTTACATTAGTCAATTATCTGTAGACAGTCTAAGCCTAGTATTTAACACTAAACTCGCTAAACTCACAACATAATTAAGTTTGTTACACAACAACAGTTTTATCATGATATATTTCCAACAACGCCCCCCAGCTTGGAGAAGCAAATATTTTGAATATTTTCTCTTGTTTTACCCCCGTCAGAAAGCCCTTTCCGACGGGGAACTGAAGCCGTTATATACATCTATGCTCTCGCCAAAGCCACCAGACTCCATTGGAAAAAAACTGTAATTTTACCTTGCAGAACATGGGAGTTGATGGTCTACCGCTGCCTCGATCGGTTAGTTTGTTTGAGCTATTGTGCCATGAACGTTAATCACAATGACTTTGGTGAATCCAAACTAACCAAAGTCACACAATAGCACAAACAAACATAGACTGTATAGCTGTCTCACGGCAAGGTGAACTAGTGAAAATATTTTAAATATAGCGTACACTTAAACTGATATAGATTTTTTTAGGTGGGCCTTTCTTTTAGGTGGCTAAAATACGTTTTGCTGCCGGCCCCGTCCACAGCAGTACATTGCTTTGCTTCCGTGCGGTAACTCCTGTCTGTTTCTCTAAACTGGGGGCGTGCTGATCGTCATCTACTGTAAATAACACATCGACTATGGATAAGTACCTCATACAACCCCACTTCAAAACACCCAAACTATACCTTTAAGACACTTTAAGGACTTTTACTTTTGTAAGTAAAAGATCTGAGTAGCCTACTTCTTCCATATCAACTGATATGTTACCCATACATTTTGTCCCATCCATCGATGTATCACCAAAACTTAGAACCCAACAAAAGACCAAAAAGTGTAAAGGTCCCATACATTTGCCAACAACAATAATACATTTTTAACATGTTTCTTTCTGTTGCAGCACATCGACCACTACAGCAGAACTAAAGCGATTGCAGAGCGGATGGTCCTCTCTGCCAACGGATGCTCCCTGAAAGGTGTGAAACGATCAGTGTGGGCAGCTTAATCACAGAATTTCATGAAAAGAGTGCAATCAGAGGAGATTGCAACCGTAGATTCTGGTTTGTGTGTAAAAATGTTTGTGTGAAAGAGATACACTGAAGCACTGAATGGTTGCCATGGAAACTCAGTCATCCAATACAACATCAGTGACACCTGTTTTAATTTAGAGCTGGACAGGACAGTGCCGGTCTGTAGTGCAGCAGTCACATGACTATTTTATTATTTTCTAATACATTTTAATGGGTTTCGAGTTCCTCTACGTTCTTTACATTAACAGATGTGAAGCGTCCCATTTCCTCCTTCAGAGTAACCCGACACCCCATCAATGGCCATCACCTTATAAATTCAATTAAGCTTAGAGCTACGAGCTGCCTCATTGCATACTGCAGGTTAAAGGTCATGTATTGAAGGAACTGGCCTTCTACCTCCGAGAGGTCAAGGCCCAGTTACGTGCTGGTTAATCTTGTGTGACAAAGAGATTTTCCAAACAGACGGGTTGAAGCATAATAATACAATTTATTCCGAACAATCAATGTTGCATAAGTAAAAATAAAAGAGTTTACAGATATCTGGATCCAACCTACGTGTCCCTGACAACATACAGTGCATGGGTCAGTTCGCGAAGTCTGAACCCCGAGCTATCCCTGATCCAGCGTTTTTATGGTTTACACAATATCAATAGTCATGAGCTTATGGCACGTGATGTTTTTGCTGCATATCTTCTTCTTTGTTTCTCCTTCTGACTCCTTTCTCTCTTTGACCTTGCAAAAAGAACAGAGCATGCCATCCTCCCTGTCCTCACAAACACTTCATGCACAACAAATCCAACAGTCAGGTTATTGCAGGTCATTGTAAGCACTTTTGTACATAATAAATCCAACAGTATCTGCTACAGGAGGATGTGGCTTACGTTAGATTTTCATTTAAATAAATGTCTGTTAAAGGACCAGTGTGTAGCATTTCGGGGGATCTATTTACAGAAATGGAATATAATTTTAATAAATATGTTTTGTTAAGTGTGTAATCACCTGAAAATAAGAATCATTGTGTTTTCGTTACCTTAAAATGAGCCGTTTATATCTACATAGGTAGCGGGTCCTTTTCAGGAAGTCCACCATGTTGCACCGCCATGTTTCTACCGAGAACAGCTTGGGCCGGAGTCGATAACATTACTCGCTCCAGTCACCACCACTCTCTCTCTCTTGCTTCACCACTCACTTCCCACGTACACACACTCTACACACTGGCTCTGCTCCAAATGACATACAACAAAGGTCACTCTTGTTAAAGAGATTTTAATCTCAATGGGACTTTTACCTGGTTAAATAAAAGATATATATACACACACACACATATAAATATATATATATACAGTATATATACATGTACTGTATATGTATATGATACACAATGGAAAAGGAGAAATAACAGCATCAGTGAGGATGCTTTTTTTTGCTAAAAATATGAGTGCACTCCTAATTACGTACCATCATGTTTAAAATAAAACACATCCATGCATATATTCAGTGAAGGTTTGAATCCTCTCTTGTGAAGGTGGAGGTCTGCTTCGGACCTGCGTCCTGCGTCCCTGTGGCATCTACGGACCGGAGGAGAGGAGACACCTCCACAGAGTGATGGTGAGAGACTCACGCATACATAAAACATATCGCCATATGATAAAAATTAATTTCTTTTTGTGTTGGCACAGGAAAAAAATATACATCTTGCAGTATGTGAAATCTCCCTGGCAGAAAGCGTTTCTGCCCGAAGAGTTTACATTATTGATCGAGCTCTCCAGGCATCCAGTTACAGAGGCAGCAGTACAGTCTGCTGAAGGGCTCCATGTGGTTGGTTATGTTCTGGGATTACTGTCGGCCAAGTGGCCAAGGCGGTGGACTTTTTATTAGGGCTGATTCGATTGATAAAAAAACCACAATTGTTTTCAACATCAATCGATTAAAATATTTAATCGCAAATTAATCGCACATTTTTTATCTGTTCAAAATATACCTTAAAGGGAGATTTGTCAAGTTTTTAATGGCAAATATGTTGCTTTATGCAAATGTATGTATATATTTATTATTGGAAATCAATTAACAACACAAAACAATTACAAATATTGTCCAGAAACCCTCACAGGTACTGCATTTAGCATAAAAATATGCTCGAATCATAGCATGGCAAACTGCAGCCCAACGGGCAACAACAGCTGTCAGTGTGTCAGTGTGCTGACTTGACTATGACTTGCCCCAAACTGCATGTGATTATCATAAAGTGGGCATGTCTGTAAAGGGGAGACTCGTGGGTACCCATAGAACCCATTTACATTTACATATCTTGAGGTCAGAGGTCAAGGGACCCCTTTGAAAATGGCCATGCCAGTTTTTCCTCGCCAAAATTTAGTGTAAGTTTGGAGCGTTATTTAACCTCCTTCATGACCAGCTAGTATGACATGGTTGGTACCGATGGATTCATCAGGTTTTTTAGTTTCATATGATGCCATGTTGACGAATTTGCGTTAACGAGTTATTATCTCGTTAACTTTGACAGCCCTAATATACACATTTGCATAAAGCAGCACATTTGTCCACTCCCATGTTGATAAGAGTATTAAATACTTGACAAAATCTCCCTTTAAGGTACATTTTGAACAGATAAAAAATTTTATTAATTTGCGATTAATTGCGATTAAATATTTGAATCGATTGACAGCCCTGGTTGCAACACTTTCGGTTACTACAAACTTCCATACAAAAATGAAAATACAGTTGGAAAAATGTTGGAAAATAAAGTCTAAACAATGTCTAAAAAAAATTTAAAAAGTCTGAAAAAAGTTGGGAAAAAAAGTATCAAAAATGTCTGAAAACAAGTTTGAAAAATGTCTAAAAAAAAGTCGGAGGAATACTGAAAAAAATGTCTAAAAAAAAAGTTTGAAAGATTTTGGAAAATAAAGTCTGAAAAATGCTGGAAAATAAAGTCTAAGCAATGTCTGAAAAAGGTAAAAAAAAAAAAAAAAAAAAGTCTCAAAAATAAAGTTTGGAAAATGTTGGAAAAAAATGTTGGAAAAAAAAGTCTGAAAAAATGTCCGAAAAAAAAAAGTCTGAAAAATGTCCTAAAAATGTCTGAAAAAAGTCTAAAAAAAGTCTGAAAAAAGTCTGGAAAAAAAAGTCTGAAAAAGAATGTTTGAAAAATGTTGGAAAATAGAGTCTAAGCAATGTCTGAAAAAGGTAAAAAAAAAAAAAAAAAAAAAAAAGTCTGAAAAATAAAGTTTGAAAAATGTTGGAAAAAATGTCTTAAAAAAGTCTGAAAAAAAGTCTAAAAAAAGTCTGAAAAATAAAGATGGAAAAATGTTGGAAAATAAAGTCTAAACAATGTTTGAAAAAAAAAAAAAAAAAATTTGAAAAATGTTGGGAAAAAAGTCTGGAAAAAAAGTTGGAAAAATGTTTGAAAATAAAGTCTAAACAATGTCTAAAAAATATTTTTAAAAAGTCTGAAAAATGTTGGAGAAAAAAAAGTCTGAAAAATGTTGGAAAAAAAAGTCTGAAAAAGTTGGAAAAAAAGTCGGAAACATACTGAAAAAAATGTTGGAAAATAAAGTCTGAAAAAAGTTTGAAAAAAAAGTATCAAAAATGTCTGAAAAAAAGTTTGAAAAATGTTGGAAAAAAAAGTCTGAAAAAAGTTTGAAAAAAAAGTATCAAAAATGTCTGAAAAAAAGTTTGAAAAATGTTGGAAAAAGAAGTCTGAAAAATGTTGGAAAAAAAAGTCTGAAAAAATGTCCGAAAAAAAATTCTGAAAAATGTCTGAAAAAAAGTCTGAAAAATGTTTGAAAAAAAAAGTCTGAAAAAAAAGTTGGAAAAAAGTTGGAAAATAAAATCTAAACAATGTCTAAAAAAAATTTAAAAAAGTCTGAAAAGTGTTGGGAAAAAAAGTCTGAAAAATGTTGGAAAAAAAAGTCTGAAAAAAGTTTGAAAAATGTTGAAAAAAAAGTCTAAAAAAAGTTGGAAAATAAAGTCTAAACAATGTTTGAAAAAAAAAAAAAAAGTCTGAAAAATGTTGGGAAAAAAGTCTGGAAAAAAAGTTGGAAAAAAAAGTCTGAAAAATGTTGGAAAATAAAGTCTAAACAATGTCTAAAAAATATTTTTAAAAAGTCTGAAAAATGTTGGAGAAAAAAAAGTCTGAAAAATGTTGGAAAAAAAAGTCTGAAAAAGTTGGAAAAAAAGTCGGAAACATACTGAAAAAAATGTCTAAAAAAAATGTTGGAAAATAAAGTCTGAAAAATGATTGAAAATAAAGTCTAAGCAATGTCTGAAAAAGGTAAAAAAAAAAAAAAAAACAAAGTCGAAAAATGTTGGAAAAAAAATCTAATGAATGTTGGAAAAAAAAAAGTCTGAAAAAATGTCCGAAAAAAAAGTCTGAAAAAAAGTCGAAAAAAAAGTCTGAAAAAAAAGTCTGAAAAAAAAAGTTTGAAAAATGTTCCTTAGGTTTTTTCTAGTTTCATATGATGAGCTTAGCTTCAGCTAGCGTTGAGCTTCCTTCCTGATGACATCACGCACGTCGTGAAAGACAACCAGCGATGATTGGTCAGGGGCCGACGTGTAGTCTGTCAAGTCTCTCGGAAAAATCACGACATGAATTTATAACTTTCATAATGCCTAATCTGACACAATGACCATCGTAACTGACAAAAATATTGTGTAGTCTGAACCAGGCATTCGTTTTGCTTTTCAGTTCTAACTCCTGCGTGTCAGAGGTTTTCAAAACACTTCTTTAATTCAACTTTGGCAAAATTAAACACAAATGAGTAAAAGGAAGTGGTATAACCTTAACCACAAAACAATGTCCCTCATATCTCTCTCTCTCTCTCTCTCTCTCTCTCTCAGATGAATGTGGAGCGCAGGTTGTTCAGTTTCAGGTTCGGTGACCCCCGGGCCAGGATGAACTGGGTGCATGTAGATAACCTGGTGCTGGCCCACACGCTGGCAGCCGAGGCTCTCGAACTGCAGAAGAGCTGTGTCGCTGTGAGTCAGACAAACTGAAAACATGCAACAAACCTCCAAACTTTACTTTTTTGGTGTCTGTAACTGATTTATGACTTGAATATTATATTATTATATGATTAGTCCATCTAGTCGTGCTATAGTCAAATTTTCAGTTTCAAAATATAGGACACAGTCAAGTGTGTGTACACTATGTTAGTGCTAGCTAGTATTATTACTTGTATAGTTTAAATCAGTCATTCCCAAACACTGGGTCGGGATCCACAGCAGGGTGACAGGAGATTTTATGAGCGTTGCCAAATCAATTTGCAGAATTTCTTCCATAGTCCTGTATTCAACATTTATATCTGCAGTACACCTTTGAGCCACATGAAGGAGCCTGTTCCTTTTGTTGTTGAATGAATAGGTTAAATAAAGATAATGTACAGTGTCTCCATTGTTTTCTGTTCTTTTGCAGAGTGGTCAGGCCTATTTCATCAATGATGGAGTTTCAGTCAATCTGTTTGAGTGGTTGACACCTTTGGTGAGTTAAATGATAAGGAAGGTGGGTGATATTCTATATTTTTGTAATTGTCAACAAATCTCATGACAACACCACAACCAACAATTAATTGATCCTACTAACGAGTATTGTCTGTATGTAACGAATATGTAGTTTATTTTCATTAAATCCCGCATCACATCCCACACCGTCCTGCTGCTGTAAACACTCACAGGCTCCAAATGTGTATTAATCCACAGCTGAAAATAGTCCCCAGCAAATGCACTATTTACCTCTGTTTGTGTAACGCTTGCTAAAAACTACATTACCCAGCTGTTTTAGGAAATTACTGAGCCTTTTTAAAAAAAAAAAAAATTATATATTTATGACCCGTTTTTAAAGATTTACATCCATGAATGAGAATGAATTGGCTTGAGGCTGAGTGCTACAGACTGGGTAGGGAAATTAAAAAGTTGTTAGTTTTCATGGGATTTGTTGACACCAAGAAAAATAAGAATAAATGCTGCCTTATCCTTTAAACTTTCAAGGATATTTACAGTTTAATTTAAATGCATTTTGTCAAAATTGAAGTGGAATGTACCTTTCTTTTTTTCATGTTACCATTGCAGTTTGAAAAGCTGGGCTACAGCAAACCGTTGATAAACTTGCCTGTTTCACTCGTCTATTCAGCAGGTAGCTCATCTCTCTTTCTCTAAAGTTTGTACACCTTTTAGATATCCCTTATATTGGCAAGTTGTTACACTAACTGTCTGTTGTATATTTTCTTCTATTTTCAGCCATCTTGGTGGAATATTTGCATGTCGTTCTGAGACCTGTGATGGGAGTGCCTCTCCTCTTTACCAGAAGTGAGGTAATTATACTTCTTTCTGCCTCTTCTGGCTCTTTTAAAACTTTAATTTTTTTCTCTCAGACTTCACTCATCTTCCTCAATAAGCTCTTTTAGCCGTCTGATTTGAATGAACTAGGTGGGAGGTGCATTCTGGATAATGTTTATAGTGTTGAAAGACACAACTCTGTGGAGCTGTGTGTGAACACATGCATTCGTACCTCCCTAACTGAAAGTACTAGTGGAGTTGACTCCAGAGAAGTGAAGAAGAGTCTGGTTGTAACGTTAGTATCAAAGAGTATAGAAGCAAAGAGACGAAACTCCAGTTTTTTGACAACAGCCGCTGCCGCCATTTTGGACTGTAAACGCTGATTATATTTATAATATTTTATTGTTCAACACAGGCCATTACGGTAGAATATCACAATAGAAGAGAACTTATTTTGTTTTATTTTCGAACGGCATTTGTAAGGCGGGCGTTTTACTGGTGTTTGGTAGTCACTTTCAATGGGAAGATCAATTTACTTTCACTTCTTGGCAATATACAGTATGTTCTTTGTTAGTATATCCAGCATCCAGCAGCAAAAGTGGACTATAGTCAATGAGCCGCGGCCTGTAAAGGCCCCTCTGTGAAGGGACGTCTCGAGTCTGCAGAGCCCTGAAGCCCCGCCACTGCTGCTACACAGAGCGATATCGCTTGTGTATTCAAAGTTTATTAATACGGAACGTATCGCGTGTCCAAACACCAACTTCGACAATGCAGGTCCTTGGGTCCCCGAGCTGGGAGGGAGACTGGGTTGATCAGAACGGGCCGAATGCTTGACCTGTGGTGTTTCTCAAGAACCGCTCATACAAACAACTTCCTTGGGTCCTGAGCAATACACCTGCCATGACGTAGTTGCATCACACACCCAAGTCGCGTGTCCAAATTGCACCAAATTCGACAAAGCACTCCCTTACTTAAATACCCACAGACAGGGATTCCTTGCTCTATAGTTAGAAGAGATGCGTCTCGTTTCGTGTTGGAGATAGGTTACCTGCCCTCTCATTAGTAGGTTCTTGTTTAAGTCTCACCCACAACCGTGAAGACGGACGTCATTAGGGCGGGTATTTTCTTACCCCCCTCCCTCGTCTGATGCTATCTCTTGTGCATAAATTATGGAAAACCAAAGTGAGCCTTTAATGAATTCAAAATATTTACAAATAACAAATCCCAAAGTTCTCATAGTCACTGGAGGCATGTTAACACTATCTGTTGGTCTGTAGCACTATTAAAAAATTGCAAGAATTATAATGTATCATAATGAGCAGTAATCCTGCCTTGGGGGACCTCTACGATGCATCTTAAGGAGCCTCCGTGGCGGCCTGGAAGGTCCTCATGAATGTGTGATGAGACAGAAACCAAAGCTGAGCCTGTGGGCCTGCACCTGGAGCTCACTCTGTCACACAGCTGCCGACCCGGGGATCGATGATTGCCCCGTGAATAAAACATAAACTGCTGTGGGCCAGAACAGGAAGTTCAAAATGAAGTCTGTAGGAAGTGACCTCAGTACAGTGGCTGTTGCTATGGTGAGTGGAGTTGGACAGCATCTTGGCTGAGATCAAATGATCCTTCCAACTCTCAGGTTAAGCCATCGCGTAACACGCAGAGGTGTTTTTTTCCTCTCGCACATCGATTTCAAGTCTGGAAACACATGGAGGAAGATGCAGTTTCTAACGTCAAATCAACTACCACTGAAACACAGCAGAGAGCTGCATCAAGGTTCAGTAACCTGTCTGTGTAGCCAAAGCCTGATTTACCCAGTGGGCAACCCCAGGGTCTGAAAAGTGAAGCCAATGCTGAAGTGCCTCAAACTTGCATTCTCTCTAATAGCCAGCAGGGGGCGACTCCTCTGGTTGCTAAAAGAAGTCTGATTGTAAAGAAGTCTATGAGAAAATGAGCCTACTTCTCACTTGATTTATTACCTCAGTAAACATTGTAAACATGAGTTTATGGTCTCAGTAGCTAGTTTCAAGTCTTCTTCAATACAGCATGATGTTCATTTAGTAAATTATGGTCCCATTTGAGTCAATAGACCATAAAGCAGAGGATGACTTAGGGCGTGGTTACCTTGTGATTGACAGGTCGTTACCACGGCGTTGTCCGGTCTGGGAGTTGTCTGTGTTTTCTTCTTAGATCTTTAACCCTTTCACAGTTTGTTTTCAGTTCATGAAAGTTAATTAGAACCTTTTTGGTCACCTGAAAACATCTTATTTGGTCGTACTTAGCTCCACCCTCTGGTGTCACTTCTTGCAAAAAAACAAGATGGTGACGGCCAACATGCCGAACTCAAAGCTTCAAAACGGCAGTACACAACCAACGGGTGACGTCACAGTGACTACGTCCACTTCTCATATACAGTCTATTGATATCCCTTATTGCTCTGTGCCATAGAGCTCCGTTGTTGTCTCCGTTGCTGAAAATAGTTCCCTGTTTACACCGGTTTAAGTAGTGTTTGCTAAAATTACTGTTTTTAAAGATGTATGTCTTCAGTAAGAATGAAAGACCTTGAACGTGAGTACCACCCTATATATCACTACCACATCAGCAACATCACAAACTATATACTTTGTCCTGAGTTCAGTACGATAATGCCTTTGGCAGTGAATTACTTTTTAATACTGATTCATCTCAAGTGGGGGAAAACTGAAGGTGGTAAAAAAGTCCCAACTACCAGGGGGAGATAAATATAGTCAGGGTTACTGTCAGCTCAGACAGGATGAGCAGCACTCAGCAGTTTGTGGTTGATGTGTGTCCAACAATGCTGATATACAGGTAGATCGATAACACAAACAACCGGGCGTGAGTCATACGGAGGAGAGCTTTTGTAAAAGCTGATTGAAGCAGTTTGACGTCATGAGCGAAGGCTCGTGTGGGAGGATGAAAAGATGGGTTTTAGGGACTCTTCTCGTCTCACTGGTGTCTGTTTGTACTCACTATCACTGCACATGCAGACACCTTATCCCCGAGCGGTAAGAAGATGCAGTAACCGGAGGCATCCATCACTCTCAGGCTACCAGTATGTAAAACCAAGTCTGCCAAATAGAGGTTAATGGGAACCATTAGCCCGGCAACATGACCTTTAACTTGGCCTGAACTTCTCTGCAGCAGCTTTAGGAGCTTCTACAGAGGATTTCTGTCCTGATGAAACATTAGTACATTTAAGACGAGACACAAAAGGCAAAAACATTGTGAGATTTTGGGCTATTTTGCTTCCGTTACATGTCTTCTTTCAGAATCGTGGAAAGAAAACATCCAGCATACACACTTAGGTGTTTATTTTACTACAATTTGTCTATTTGCGTCTGTAGATTTCTCCTAAATTCACCTAAAGTTAGCATTAGATAATGCCTCATTTGCATATTTAAACATTAGACTTCAGAAAACTTGTAATACAAAAAATAATTGTCTTAATGTAGGTAATCAACAGGGGAAGTTTTATGGTGATATGTACTAGCTTTTTTTATACCCTATTCACCTGCATTGTCTTCAAAATGTATTTGTATGTATTTACAATACATATATTTAAAGGTTGTTTTCTCTGAGCCAGAAATCTCCACTTCAGCAGCAACACCAAACTTTCCAGTTTAATCCCTATCTATATTCTGCATGTTTTTACTGAGGGGTGTGTTCATATATCATTCATAGCCTGATTCATATCATCTTTTATTCCTAAAAATATGGCGAAAATTGATTTTTTTAATGGTTGTTGACAGTATTTTCTTATTTATGGAGTGATAAAGGAGATATAAAAAAATCGTCTGTAAAAACCTTTGACTTTAATATGTCAACAAAATGAAACACAAATGTTGAACCTGGCTTTATCCAGTGTTTCTGTTCTGGAAATGTAAGTAAATTAGCACATATTTAATATGTCTTAATGTAAGTAATCAACTGGGGAAGTTTCATGATGATATCTATTAGTTAACCCTATTCGGAGTCTGCAACCTGCGGCTCTTCAGCAGCGTGTGGCTCTATAGCTACTCTCCAGTGACTCCCTGTGGATTTTTAAAAATGGAAATGAATGACTGTTTTGTTTACATTTTCATTTTTATTTATCATTGTTGTAGGTCTATGGTACGACGGTACGACGGAGTATTAGGGCCACATTGAGGAAAAAAAAAAAAATCTGAGATTTCGAGAATAAAACTAATATTATGAGAATAAAGTCGTAATATTATAAAGTAGTAATTTTACGTGTTATTTTCTTTTTTTCTCGTAAAGTTATGACTTTATTCTCGTAATATTACGACCTTTTTTCTTGTTAAGTTATGACTTTATTCTTGTAATATTACGACTTTTTTCTCGTAAAGTTATGGCTTTATTTTCGTAATATCAAAACTTTTTTTCGTAATATTGACTTTATTCTCGTAATATTCCAACTTTATTCTCGTAATATTATGACTTTATTTTGTAAATCTCAGATTATTTTTCCCTCAATGTGGCCCTAATACTCCGTAGTACATTTGCACTTGGGCCCTCACTGCATTAGACTTATATACTATACACTTAGACAATAAACTGCGTTACCTTCATCACAATGCTCAAATGTTTTGGCTCTTTTGATAGTAAAGGTTGCTGACCCCTGACCTGGGGTGTCTCCCTTTAACACAAATGTCTTCCAATACAGGTGAGAAGCATAGCTGTGAGCCATACCTTCAAGATCGACAAGGCCCGTCGAGAGCTGGGTTACTGTCCGAAGTCCTACAGCCTGGTGGACTCTGTGGAGCAGTACCTGAAGTCCAGACGGCCTCGCTCCAGCTCGGCTCTCTTCAGCCTCTCCTGGACCTCCCAGCTGCCCCGACACCTCTTCCTCCTCTTCCTCCTCTTGCTGCTGGGCTTCAGCCTGCTGCTGCTGATGCTATCCAGCATAATCTGTCAGAGCTAATCAATTTCACTAGAAAACGGATAGCAGCACAATAAGCTCATGTTTGTTAGGTAATTAAATGTTTGATTATGTATTCTATCCTCGCCACATGTGACTTGTTAATGAAATCCAGGAGCAAATGCAATAAAATATGCCCTAAAAATAAGTCAGGTTATGTAATAATTTCTTCAATCTTCTTGATGTGTGTCTGATTTCCTAATGATGAAACTACCAGGCTGCTGAAAAGTATCAAACCTGAGTTGTGTGAATGTGATTTATTTCTTTACACTTTGAAGTTACTATGATTTCATTTAAAGGAAAAAAAAAATATATAACTTTGTATTACAAATATTCAAATTCTGATTGTATTCAAAGCATGTTTCCAGGTTCTATTATAAAGATTTGTTGTGATTTAATTAGTAATTTTGTACACTTTTAAAAATAAAAGCATTAACAATGAATGCCTACAAAGAGTGCATTAATTTATAACTTCCCTTTTTCTTCTACTTAAATGAAAAGCATATTTTTTTAGTTGAAATTCCAGATCTATTAAACAAATTTACAGCCACACTTGAGGATTAAGCTGGTGTTTTTGTGCACTTGCATGCGGCCACAAGAGTGCGCACTTGCACTACCAAAGATTTCCCAGCTGTATGTGGTAATCTGTAGCAGCAAAATGAGACATAAAGGCGTATGGGCGTCGTGTGTTCACGTAACTAAAGTACTCAAGTGTCTGCTGACTCAATGTGTGCATTTATTAGGAGTTTAGTGATAAAATGAAACATAAGACTGGCAGCGGTGGGATTCGAACCCACGCCATCGAAATGACTGGAGCCTAAATCCAGCGCCTTAGACCACTCGGCCACGCTACCACTGCAAGACCTGGCAACAGTATACCTATAAATAATTACCTACAGCAAGTATCATTATTACTCTTTTCACATCAGAAATGCAGCATTACATTTTAACATATATATATATTTTTTATTATATAGATTTATAGGCCAATTTGCTCCTTCCCAAGTACCCCAAACCTGTATTTTAATACTGTAAAGTGGGCTAGCACTATTATTGTTGGTTACATTCCACCACTGTCTAATGCTTAGCAGTATTCATACATCATTTTGGATATAAAATATAACTTTGTAAATTATTAGAGAAAACTATGAGGTTGTGCACACTGTCAGAGAGAAAGAGGAACACGTGGAGGATTTAGATTTACCTTCAGGTCCAGATCTCGCTCAAGGAGAAGTATCGTTCTGAAATCTCGCGTTGTTTTGTGTTGGCAGCTCAGAAAGCCTAGCCTAGTTTTGTGTTATCCAAAGATTCAATGCCATGGTTGAATATTTAGATGATTTTGACAATGTGGACGAAAGTATTTGAATTCAATGGCTGCCCGTGTTCATTTGAGTCAGTGTATGAGGATGTAGAGCTCCTACAAATTAAAGAGTGGACGTGAAGAGAGACGTTGTGGCAAGGCCGTGAAGCTCTGGAGACTGGTGGTATAGTATAACAAGCAACTAGCAAAAGGTAAGAAAAACTGAAACCGCAAAAACAAGCACTTTTATTGGAGGTAAAGTTACACTGACGCTGCATTTGCCCTTGCAGCCGGCTACCCCCTGGTCTGAAAAGTGAAGCCAATGCTGAAGTGCCTTAAACTTGCATTCTCTCTAACAGCCAGCAGGGGGCGACTCCTCTGGTTGCTAAAAGAAGTCAGATTGTATAGAAGTCTATGAGAAAAAGAGCCTACTTCTCAATTTGATTTATTACCTCAGTAAACATTGTAAACATTAGTTTATGGTCTCAATCGCTAGTTTCAAGTCTTCTTCAATACAGCATGATGTTCATTTAGTAAATGATGGTCCAATTTAGAGTCAAATAGACCATAAAGCAGGTCTGTTTAACTCTTTCACAGTGTGTTTTCAGTTCATGAATGTTAATTATAACCTTTTTGGTCACCTAAAAATTAGGGATGGGTCATGATTTTTGATTTTTTCGAATAGCCGTTAATTTATATTTATTTATCCCTTGTATTAACCGTTACAGACGCTGCCTGTTAGTAACATTACAACCGGTAAAACGCGTGTACAGGTGTGTGTGTGTGTTTGTGTGGTGCGCGCGCTCGCGCGGGTTGTGGGTTATGCAGTGATTTTTGAATAATAATCGACTAATTCCCAGTTATTTTCGAATAGTATTTTTGCTTGGAATGCACGTTCCTACTAAAACTGTCTTATTCAGCATTCGGTTGTACTTAGCTCCACCCTCTTGTGTCACTTCTGGTTGCAAAAAAACAAGATGGCCACGGCCAAAATGCCGAACTCGAGGCTTCAAAACGGCAGTCCACTTCTTATATACAGTCGATGGTTACTTAATCTTTCACTGCTGAATCTTTGTTTATGCCTGCCATGAGGGACAATGTCATTAATTTGACAGCTAACAGCTTTAGTTTCCTTGTTATTGTACATTTTTACAACATGTCTGGTCTAACTCTTGACACAAACCTTTGCTGATTGCTATGCTAATGCTTTTGTAAGACTTCTGCTTGTATGCTTTTAGTCCTGCCAAGACCCTGTCCCAAGCTGGTATGCAATCCCCTTGTTTGGAGGTTTATTGGATTTGAAAGCACGGTAGGGAAAATCTCAGTTATGCAAAACCTAATTATGAAAAGAGACAAAGAGACCCATTAATTGTTTGCTGGACCACAGAGTCCGCTGGGGGACGGAGGTCTCAAAGAATGGTGAGTCCTCTGGGTCCTGCAGGAGAGAAAAGGCTTCACTGCTGTTGTGTGTTTTGACTGTTTTGCAGGGAGGACACGTTGAAACATCTCTGCACACACAAACTATGTAGTGAATGTTATCTCTCTCGCTACGGCGCCAACAATTCAGCTTTTAGATGCATGCACTGATGATGCCAGAATTGGTGTTTTAGACACAGTGAAAACTCAACAGGCTCTTGCATCAATGTTTTTAATAACTAGTTAGAACTTCACAGCTTCAAAACAGCATATTGCTAAATGCCATGGTATACTCAAGTGTATTTTAGTACATCAGAATTGTCCATTAATAATAATAAGCATCTTCTTTCACATGAGCATCACATGGAAAGTGAAAGTAAAATGACAACCTCGTAACACCAGTTATTGAAGTCTTTCCGTTGTTCACGGTAACCTGATCAACACAATTTCTGTTCTATATTAAGAGCAGGAAATGTCCAATTCAGAAGAAATATTCCGACAATTTGACGCAAAGGAAATTGCTTATAAACGAGGCAACATTTCTTTTGTTTTTTTCCATTTACCTCTGTATTTTTTTTTTCAATCACCTGTGCGAGACAGAATATTTACATCCACAAAATAAGCACCGCCGTGTACAATTACATTCACTTCCAGTCAGCTGACCAACCTGATCTGCATATTTAACAACAAAGCAAATAAATATAATTTAATCTTCAAAAAAAATAAATAAAAAGGAAAATGTGATTCAGTCATAAAAAGTGTAGAGCTGTTATGTGTCCTACTGCCGTAGAGACACTCGTCAGAAGCTGTGCAGACATGAAAACAGAAAACACAGACTAGTATGTTTTCCAGTGTCCACTGATATTTCTCTGGTGACACTCCAATGACCCTCCCAACTACTATTGCCAACTTACCAAAACCAACTCACATTAGCCGTTAAGCTAATTATCATAACTCCTGAGGCTTTAGTTATGCATAGCTACAGTTTTTCATCCTATTACAACATTCCAACATTTCTGTTTACATAAATCATACATAACGGCCACATCTCCAACTTATATCAACACACAAACAATAATCCATGTGTTTCTCTCCCAAGCACCAGATGATCAAATGGTCACGGGGTTAACATTACATAATCACTGAATACTGCTGGAGTTGGACATAATACTGCACACTGAAATGTACTTTTTATCAGTCAAGGATCAGAGAGTATATATATTATTCTAACTATAAATATCTCCCCATACAATAACTCTTTACCATCTATAGTTTCTGTTTCTTTCAAATTTGTTGTTGAACAACTTCAAATCACACAGCTGCTTTATGCAACACGTTTTATAACACTTAATTTTGGACGGAAAAAAAAGGAACAGTGCTGACTAACAAAAGCAAAGCTGTGTCAATGACAGGAGATAAGAGGACTGTAGCCAGAGGTAGACCGATAGCGAATATAATCACAGGAAAATGTACTATGTATTTGCAGTATGACTGGACAGGATTACTTCTGTAGCCACTTATGCAAACCATTAATTTCCGTGCATATTACCGGGGTAAGGAGGATCTTAAAGTGTGCGATTTCATCTCATGAATGGATGGTTACCTGGCTGGATTATTTGGAAGAGAGAACGCCAAATTGGTAAATTAAAGTAACAGTGAATGATTTCTTTTCCTCCCTGTCTGCCTATCTCTTATTGTGGACAAAGACCTGATAGTGTTGCGTTATGTATTCGAGAGATAACTTTTAATCTGCCCCTCTACCTTGACTTTGTGTATGGAGCCTCCATGTAAAACAGTGATGTACGTCTGTGCAGCCATCGGTCACTATCAGAGCCCAGTTCTGCCGATAACGAATTGTAAAAACGTCCTATCGGCGCCGATTCATCGGTCTACCTCTATCTGCATCTGCACCCTCTGGATATTTTTTTTATAACAAAGCAACCTCCAAGTTTCTCCTTTGTCAAAAACTTTGACAGATAAAAACAAGTGCAAGTCCCATGATTATGAGTGATATAAATCATCTAGGAGAGTCCTGGGCGTCACTGTCCTTGACTGGACTTCTGTTGTCGCTGAGGTTCTCTTTGGTCTGTTGGATGCGGGTGAAGATCTCCTTGAAGAGAGCCTTGTACTCCGGCTGCTGGCCGTCCTCAAGAACCACCTTCAAATCAGAGAGAAGAACTGAGGACCGCCGGCGGCGGGTCCGGTTGATCGCAATGGAACTGTTGGGCGTCTGAATGACTTTATGGCTGGGCCCGTCTGCCTGCTGGCACTGCTGCAGCAGCTCGTCATATTTCACCTAGATAACAAATGCATATTTTAGTGTATATTCTACATTACCAGTCGAGGAAAAGAAAAAAAATCTGATTGAAATTCTGCAACAAACCCTCTAATTGACTTTTTATCAAGCATAAATTGTACCAGACGTGCTACGAATACGCCACCTGCAGTGCGCTGTACTGTGCGTCCACCTCGTTGAGCAGAGAGATGCCCCTCTGCTTCACTGCCTCCGCTCGCCTTATACACAGCTGCTCGTGATCGCGGCGAATCTCGTCTGGGTTCATCAATCTCAAAACGCCGTCACTGTTACACCTCTGCCGGATGCGTCTTCTCTGCTCCTCCTCCTTCTCTACCTTCTCCTCCATCTCGTCCTGCCCCGGGCTGGGTCTTTCCTCTGAGGCAAAGAATATTGTATCAGGCACCAGCAGCTGCTCCGGTCTTCTGAAGCTGGTGAGAGTGAAAGGGACAAGGAGGGATAAGTATTTAGAGAAATTATACCTGTTAGAGGTCTGTATATCAAATGTTGAATCACCAATTTGAATCTAGTTTGTATATAAGTCAGGCCTACCTTTTGGCAAAGTCGGCGCGCCACAGAAGTCGCAACTGCTCCACCTCGGCCTCCAGTTCCTTCTGCCTGACTCGGCAGCCGTCCAGCATGTCCAGTTGCTGCTCCAGGCCTCTGTTCTCCCTGGATGTCGACTCAGTCTCGCGCTCCGCAGCCTCCCTGCGGTTCCGCTCTACAGCTATCTGGCTCTGAAGGGTCTGGACGGAGCGCTGGAGAGCCGAGTTCTCCTCCTCCGGGTCTTGGCGTCTGTCTCGGCCGTAGAAAGAGCCCTGCGGCGACCAGAGTCCATCCGAGCGCAGACCATCATGGACCAGATGCCTGAGCCAGGACAGAAAAATCAAGTTTCAAGTTCAAGTTTCTTCATTAACATCATATCCACAACAATTACAACAAAGTAGTCGCTGGTTACAAAAAACAGTCGTGTTTGGTTTTGAAAAAGCAAAATAAAATGTAAAAAAACCAAAAACAAAGCTCATTAATATATATATAAAAAAAGGAAAATCACACAAGTAAAAGGAAAATGCGAAGACATGAAATAGTACACATTTTAATATAGGGCTAAAATATGAAATAGGTAATGTAAATTTGTGGTAGATGGTATTTTAAGTGGATAAACTGAATGTAAACAAGAATGCAGTATGTATAAATGTCAATAAATGCATAATACATGAATAGTTGCATTTAAATGTACAAAGAGGTGTAGCCAAGGGTATAATTTGGGGATGGGGGCATGTACCCCATCACTTTTCAAATTCCTATTAATTTCACCTCCTTGACATGTTTTTCTTTATTGGTAAACAAAAAACATTTAATCTATGCTTTTAATGCAGCAAAGGAGAGTTCTCTTTGTAATAAAGATGGAAATACAAGGTTATATTTATCATAGAGTGTCAGATTACAGGGTTAATGCATTTATAATGCAACAATTTAGACAGCATTTCAAATGTTCCTTCTACTCATAATATGCTATTTACTAGACCTCTGACTTCATAGTTTCCACTACTGAAATGAAACATACGCCCTTGGGTGTGCTGCCATGACAAACTTTCAGTAGACATAAACATAGTGTACCAAACTTTAGGTTAACACTTGTTTTGTTGACTCTCAAACAATAAGTCACACCTCTGCTCAGACAAGTGTCATGACGTAGCGAGCTACAACAACGGTTGTGTGTATGTATTAGTGCACTGCTGACAATGGTGGAGGATTAACCTACTGCTCATTTGGATTATGTCTAACGGGGGACGTCTGGTCTGGCTCTGGGTGACCTGTAGGTGTCCAGTCAGCGTATATGGGACTGAGAGAGCAGTGCACTGTGGGTAAGAAATTATCAGATGACAGACGGGAGCTACCCTTCACTTCTTTGGGTCTCATGTACAGAGTGCTGCAGGAATGAGTCCTAAAACCCAGAAATGAGCATTTTAGCACTTACGGTTCCCTTGCACTTGTTCAACAAACAAATGGCTTTCAACTAGGAGGCCGCTGTTAGTGTCCCTTGCGTCCCGTTACAATCAGCTGATGGTTCGTGTCGCCTGTTCACAACGTTCAGTGTCATTTTCCCTGAACAAACGTAGTAGTTTTAAGCCCAACCATGTTGTTGTTTCCTAAACCTAACTATAGTGGTTTTGTTGACTAATCCTAATGTGACGCCAAGGGGGCGGTATGTGACGAGTTGGGATGAGAATGTGTTGGTAGTACCTGTCATGGTGCAAGTCATACAGCTCTTTGAGGCAGGACACACTCTGCGCTCCCAGGTGGCGTCGCTGCTCTGCCAGCTCTCTTTTGTTTCGCTCTGCCTGGGCGGTCTTCAGCTCGTCCACCTGAGTCTGCATGTCCTCCACGTAGGTCTGAAGCCCATCAATGGTCTCTGTTAGACTGTAGGGGAAAAAGGAGAAACAAGATTGTGGCCCCCTGAGGTTCTGCACTTAATCAAATATGTAATTATGCAAAATGTAATTTAAAAGCCAAATTTGCTGAAGTGGTAGACGGACCTGTGGATCCTCTGCTGGGCCAGGCGGCCGTCCTGCACCAGTCTCTGGTTGCCTTGCTCCAGATCCCTGGAGGCCACGTCCAGCTGCTCATACACTCTGGCGTGCTGGTCGTTCATCTGACGCAGCAGCTCCACCTGCTTGGTCATGTACTGGTGAACAAGAGAGGGACATCATAAAGATTTAGCTTCATTTCGTGTTTTTGAGGCTCATTATACCAGTACTTATATCAATAAGACCTTTAAAATCTCCTTTAAACCGAACCGTAGAAAAGAAAGAGAGGAGGGTGTAAGTTTGACACACTTTTACAGTTGTTTTTATATCCTAAGCCATTACATTTTATTACCAAACAGACAAAGACTTCCTTAGAAACAAAGAGCTGCCGGTTAATGGCCTTTAAAAAGCTATCGTGAGCTGTACTGCATGGTGGCCACGGAATGTACTCATTATCAACAAAGATGTTTCTGCAATAGCCCCATATCTTCTTCCAGCTAAATTACTTTTCTCTGGTAGAAATCGATGCAACCATTTCATCTAGTGCAGCAGCACAGACCTGTAACACACACACACACACACACACACACACACACACAGCTTTGAGACCGTCATTAGCGTAGTGGGTAGGACCTGCATGAGGATGAGGGTCAGAGAGACGTACGGGGATTACCATATCAACCTCAATAACTCCTCCAGCCACAGGCCCTCTAACTGCCGTAAACAAATTAAGGCTCTTAACTTTGTTGGCCTGCTGAAATGCTGCGTCCTCCAACTCATATAGATCATTCAGCACTGTCTGCTTATGCCAAAATTAAATGTTTTAGCTCCGAAACATGAAGCATAATTGTGTTTATTAATGGAAAGATCTTATATAAATAACAATGAGAATTAGAAATCAAGTTCATATCTTTGAAGAAAGATGGGAGAAATGTGTGTATAATGCCACGTGGTTGTTGTTTCTTTCTTTATTGGCATAATGTATCCTCTGACATGAATTTATCTGTCAACTATATCCTATGAATTGATATCTATGTAATCAGTTATTATATTTATTTATTTTATTATCATTTTTTGTTCTCCTCAGTTTCGTTGATTATTTTATTTGATCTTATTTGTGTTTTATTATATTTTGTGGTATGGTCTGTAACTATATAATATGTAAGCTTTACTTGAAAACTCACAAGTAAAGCAAAATATATGCTCTGCTCTATTAAGGTAGACTGACATATAGGGCTGCAACTTTAATTTCATTGTTGATTAATCTGTTGATTATTTTCTTGATTAATTGATTAGTTGTTTGGTCTGTAAAATGTCAGAAAATGGTGAAAATGTCAGATCAGTGTTTCCCAAAGCCCAAGATGACGTCCTCAAATGTCTTGTTTTGTCCACAACTCAAAGATATTCAGTTTGCTGTCATAGAAGAGTAAAGAAACCAGAAAATATTCACATTTAAGAAGCTGGAATCAGATAATTTTGACTTTTTCTTCTTAAAAAAATTACTCGAGATTAATTTAATAGTTGACAACTAATCAATTAATCGTTGCAGCTCTACTCACATAACAGCCAGAGAGTTTGATCTAGTATTGATTTAGAGAATATATGAATAAGAAATAGCAAAAAAGCAAAACCTTAATTAAGTTACTTGAACAGTGTTCAAGTAAAAGGTGAAAGGTGGCAAATAAGCTTGTGAAAGTTTTTCTATATTTAGGTAGGTGGACATCCTGCCAAGACGCTGCACTGAAGGCTCACTAGGTCAGACTGGTCAGGATTAGCTTTTTACTCCATCCTATTTTTAAAGGTGAGAGAAATTCACAATGACAAGAGCTTTTCAGATCGCTCAACGTGGACTTTTCTCGATGTCCCTTGGAGGATATAAACCCAGGTTTTGCATGGTGAAATGGATACACCTTGCTCACATACCGTCCTCACAGAGAGAGAGTTTAATGCTGCAGGAGCCTCAAGATCTCCCGATTAGTTCCTTCCTAACATTTATCACCTCTATCTCCTGCAGCTGCTCCTGGTTGGTGGAGTACATCTGCTGCAGGGCCTGCTCCAGCTCATGGTTCCTGTCCAGGAGGGTTTTCCCCAGCGCCGCTGCCAAGTGGAGGTCTGTCAAAACACAGGAAAACATGTAAACACAAGATACAAGACAGGTTCAATGCCCAAACACAGGCAACGGATAGAGCTGGATGTGTGTAAAGGGCACACACACACCTCATTGTCTCACACTATTAAGTAGCTGGCACTGGTGAATCAGGGAGGAATCTAAGGCATGCCTTGGGATCTCCGTGTGAACCGTTCTCCAACTCTTAAAGTCTGGATCTCGTCCAGCAACATTGTTGACTAGTCCTCTGAGCTTAAGTGAAGCATGCCTTATGTGGGACTGCTTTAATAACGATGCAATGAACAAAACTGTTAGTCTAAACCTGCAAACAGTAAATCAGTTTTATTCAGCTCCGCTGTGGAATGCTACAGGAAGTCTTTCCTTCCTGCTGCCATCACTCTGCACAGCGAGCCGCCTCTGTATCGGGACTCTTCTGCCCACCAAGATTTTTGTCCTACGGACTGCTCACGTGGTCATTTACTTGTACATTCATCAATTTGCTCAGGATAGTAATTAATTAGGGCTGCAACTAACAATTATTTTCATTATTAATTAATCTGCCAATTATTTTTCTTGATTGATTTATAATTTTCTAACTGCTGAAATATAGTTAAAAAAATGGCCAGCATTATTTGCAAGATGCCGAGGTGATGTATAATAATAATAATAATAATAATAATAATAATAATACATTTTATTCTTATTTCAAAAATAAATATTTTTTAAAAATGTAAAATAAAATTTTAAATTAGATGTTGTGGCGCTGCAGAGATGTCCTGGACTACACATCATATTTTACAGACTTAAGAAAACATCTTTATTTGGTACAATATAATCATTTTAATGTTTTTCAATGAAAATCAGAATAATGATATAAAAGTTATCATTTCCTCTATTATTGCAAATCCTATTACAAATGCAATATTAGTCAAAATAATTCTTAATAATAATATTTTTCATATTTTTTTTCCCTTGAAAGATAGTTTCTTCTTCTTATTATTTGATTAATGATTTAAGTTCTATAATTGATCTGTTGTTAATATTTTGAATACTCTCCGCTGTTCTCTCGTACTTTTCACACCTTCCAACCATCTGACTATCTCTTTATTACCTCATATCCCTGTATTATAACATACCTCTACCTCTGAATATATACACAATGCATATTAAACTTACAAATAATTATATTATGTATGCAAACACAACACAGGACCTTGATATACAGCACATATTAGAGAGTTATGTTCTCCTAGTTTTTTTCCATTTGTGTGACTTACTTGCCTGTATCATGTGCATTAATAAAGTACTCCATCTACAGATATCTGTCTCTTTATCTCTTTGTGGTCTTGTCAGCAGCGTAAACATGCATGAGAAGCAAACAAATCAATGCAGGACCTGTGACAGCCTCAAGGCAACCCTGACATCAGCTTTTCACCCCATGACTGGTGTGATTCTGTATCACAAGTATTAAATCTCAATTCATCTCTGAGACAATTTGTTTGGGCTTATATCATCAGTCTTCAGTGCAGAGAAAACATATAATATATGTATGATCACATATATATGTATGATCACCAACTAATAGCTGATGATGTGGTAATAATATATAATATATGTGGTAATAATAATATATAATATATGTGGTAATAATATATAATATATGTGTTAATAATATATAATATATGTGATAATAATATATGTGGTTATAATAATATATAATATATGTGTTAATAATAATATATAATATATGTAGTAATAATAATATATGTGGTAATAATAATATATAATATATGTAGTAATAATAATATATAATGTGTGGTAATAATAATATATCATATATGTGGTAATAATAATATATAATATATGTGGTAATAATAATATATAATATATGTGGTAATAATAATAATATAATATATGATCACCGACTAATAGCTGATGATGTGATAATAATATATAATATATGTAGTAATAATAATATATAATATATGTAGTAATAATAATATATAATATATGTGGTAATAATAATATATAATATATGTAGTAATAATAATATAATATATGATCACCAACTAATAGCTGATGATGTGATAATAATATATAATATATGTGGTAATAATAATATATAATATATGTAGTAATAATAATATATAATATATGTAGTAATAATAATATATAATATATGTAGTAATAATAATATATAATATATGTAGTAATAATAATATAATATATGATCACCAACTAATAGCTGATGATGTGATAATAATATATAATATATGTGGTAATAATAATATATAATATATGTAGTAATAATAATATATAATATATGTAGTAATAATAATATATAATATATGTAGTAATAATAATATATAATATATGTAGTAATAATAATATAATATATGATCACCAACTAATAGCTGATGATGTGATAATAACTCAGTTGCATTATTCTGTGTGTGTAACTGTCTATGGAGTAATAACAGACAGTTTAGGGTGCGACCCCAGCAGCTCTTACCGTGTTCCAGGTCCTGTGGGTCGTACCAAGCTTCTCCATTCTTGTCAAACTCTTCCTCCAAAATCACATCAGTTAACATCTTCAAGCCGCAGGATGAGAGAGTCTGATAGCTGCTCCACCTGACAGAAACCTGACACACAGGTGAGTCTGTGTGAGTGTGTGTGTGTTCAGCAGCTGGTCCTCCGTCCTCCACCGTGTGTGGAGAAGAGTAAACTGCATCCTCCCGGTGTGTGAGAGGCGTTTAAGTCTGTTGTCTACAGCAACGTGGCAAGTTCACCCCAACATCCAGCAGGTGGCAGATTAAACTACAATATTTCGAATTTTTTTTTTTTTTTAAATCACTTTATTTTAACCAAATATTAAAATTAACTCTACTATTCACAACCTACGATTTAAATAAATTACAATTAAATATGTTTTAAAAAAAGGTTTGTTGTCGTCACTTCCTGCTTGAAAGAAATGGATCTTTTTTTTAATTTTTTTATTTTATTAAACATATTCAAATTTACAAACAACATGGCTCATAGATCATTGCATTCAATAAAAGGACAAGGTGCATACAGAACAAGAACAAATAAAATATGAAAATAATAATAAATTAAATTAAGGGCTATAAGAGCGGTGTACCTGTAATTCATATTCTTCTGTTATGCTAAGAAGTTTCAATGCATTTTTGTTTTTCATGACTTTAAGGGCTTTTATGTAAGAAAGAAACTCAATGAAACACATTAAACCTAGGATCTATATCTGTCAACAATTTCTTCCTCACAAAAAATAAAAAAGCAGTGAAAACAATGAATGTATGCAATATCTTTAAAGTTTTTAAGTGAAATTAATGTAATACTCTCGCGTGGTCTTTTTTTATTATCTATTTATTTATTTATTTATTTTTATTGTGTTTTCTTAATTTTTAATTTTATGTTGGTTTTGTTTCATTTCTGTTGTCCATTTCTGTTTGGCACAGTTCTTTGTTTATGTTTTCGCTATGCTTCTATTGTATGTACATGTTTTAATGTTTTCTGCTGTTACTATGGATACTGTCATTTTGAAATAATAATAATAATAATTAAAAACTCTTCTGACCAATCAGATGAGTGTTTTTTTTTTTTTAAATCTCTTGTTTTTAACCAAATACTAAAATGAACTCTTAATACTAATCACAACCTAAGGTTTACAAAATAAATAAATAAATAATTGTTTTAAATGTTTTCGTTGTCGTCACTTCCTGCTTCCGCTCGAAGACATTTTGGTTGACCAATCACGAAGCAGCAAGTTGAACCAGAGAACTCTTCTGACCAATCAGATGATTGTTCGTCATCTAGAAGCCCCGCCCCGCTCCGCTGCCACAGAAATCGAGTCTGACAGGAACTCAGTGAACTTTGTTTTCATGTGACACCGCTTCATTTTACACATTTAGTTCGCGTCTTTACACGGAGGAAACTTTATAAACCCATGGAATAAAACTCGTAACATGTGGACATGATGAGAACGAGACAGCTGGAACAAGAACTCAGCTCAGTACTGACAGCTGAATGCTTTTGCTCTGGAGTGTTGACCAACTTCACTAGTTGTTTTGCTGTTAGCTGTAATTTTTAGCAATGCTACACAATAACAGCATAACATAGTAACTTGGTTGTTACCTACGTTACCTGGTAACTTGGTTGTTAACTTGGTTGTTACCTTAGTTACCTGGTAACTTGGTTGTTACCTAAGTTACCTGGTAACTTGGTTGTTACCTTAGTTACCTGGTAACTTGGTTGTTACCTAAGTTACCTGGTAACTTGGTTGTTACCTTAGTTACCTGGTAACTTAGTTGTTACCTGGTAATTTGGTTGTTACCTAAGTTACCTGGCAACTTGGTTGTTACCTTAGTTACCTAGTAACCAGGTTGTTACCTTAGTTACCTGGTAACTTGGTTGTTACCTGGTAACTTGGTTGTTACATAAGTTACCTGGTAACTTGGTTGTTAACTGGCAACTTGGTTGTTACCTTAGTTACCTGGTAACTTGGTTGTTACCTGGTAACTTGGTTGTTACCTTAGTTACCTGGTAACTTGGTTGTTACCTGGTAACTTGGTTGTTACATAAGTTACCTGGTAACTTGGTAGTTACCTAAGTTAACTTGGTTGTTACCTTAGTTACCTGGTAAATTGGTTGTTACCTAAGTTACCTGAACTATTATGATCGTTGCGGAGAAACCTGCCTCCGGAAAAATGAATGTCATCGGATTCCCCCGACTCCTGATGAACTTTGGGCTCAATCCTGTAGCTTTGGCTTTTGCCATGACTACACTGGGATCTGGCATGATAAACAACATATTCAGCTTCTACTATGTCAAACTCTATCTCAATAAGTTCAAGATATCAGAGGGAGCGTTCCACCAATCACAAGTGAGTATTTCATCTTGACATACTGCTGTTCTTTGTATGCAAATGTATACCAATTATAGTAGATCATAATAATAGAAAAACACTGCTGTAGTCGAGAGTTAAAGTGACTTTTCCTTCCAAAAAGGGGCTGCAACTTATTCGTATTTTCATTATCTGTTTACTCATTTTACTGTTGATCATTAATGTTATGTTGTGTGAGGGCGTGTGTGTCAATTAAAACCGGTTTACAGTTCAGCTCAAGCAGGTTTGCCAGGCCAAGGAGGAGGCCTGCAGAGGAGGGGGACAGCAGGGCCGGTTCTTGTCCTTTTGGTGCCCTAGGCCAAATTTGGATCTGGAGCCCCCTCCCCGCTCTAGGGCTAGGGATAGGGTTCAACCCCCCAGAACTCTAACCCATAGCACCGTGAACCGCAACACACATCAGACATCACAATGGTTTTAAGGCGGCCCCGGGGGGACAGGATCCTGTACAACCAGACCAGAAACACGCTAACGAAGGAGATCACAGTAGAAAAGAGGGGCTACTCTGAAGAGCTGAAAAATAGGTTTTCAACCAACTACTATACTCAATTTACAATCGTGTAAATTGGAGAAAAGCGCCAAATCCTCGCGTTTGAGAAGCTGGAACGAGCTTCAATAACAACAATAATCGATTGACTAATCAATTAATAGTCTGAGCACTACTTGATACATTTTAATCAATATCTCCACAGGTGGTGTACATGTTGTGGAATGCAATCAATGACCCTCTCTTTGGCTACCTGCAAGATAACTCCAGGATGGCCTGGTGCTCTCAGCGACGTCTCTTTATCCTGTATGGTGCTCCCTTCTACTCGCTGGCTTTTCTTCTGGTCTGGTTCCCGTGGCGGACCTACGCCCCCGGCGACTGGTTGAGCGGCGTACAATTGATGGTGGCGCTGTGTGCTTTTGATGGCATGCTGACTTTTGTGTTGCTGATACATTGCGCGTTGTCTGCAGAGATTTCCAGCAACCATCAGAACCGACTAAGACTTATAAAGTACAGCCAGGTAAGGACTGCCATCTTTCTTCTGTACGCCCCTAAGCCAACGGGGTTTATCCTTCTCATATCCTCCTCCCTTTATTTCCCCAGGTGGCTTCTCTCATTGGCTCCTCCAGCGTCCTCTTCTGCGGTGTGCTGTCCAATAACATGAACGACTTCGCGGCCTTCCAAGGCTTCACAGTACTGATCGCTATCCTGGGCTGTGTCTGCATGCTCTACACGGGGTTCCACGCTGAGAGCCGCTTCGATAACAAAGGATCAGATTCACAGAAGATGGCTGACCAGACTCCGCATCAGTCAGCGTTTTCCTTCTCCACGTTGAAAACGTTGACGTGGCAAATTATAAGCATCAGGGACTTCCAGCTTTTTGTGTTCATGAACTTCTTCCAAGTTTTCTTGTTAGCTTTCTTAAATAATTTTACCATGATATTTGCTGAGCACCTGATTCCTCCAGATGTGCTTCCATCACTGGCCAAGAGCATCATGTACGGAGCGGGATTCATCTGTCCACAGGTATTGTGTCCTCCCATTACCTCAAAGGACCATACTGACTGTTACTAACAACATAGCTCATGAAAGCAATGCTTTTTTTCTCTCTCAAACTCACTCAGATGTCAGAGCTCTGTACAAGAAAATACTTGATGTACTACTTTCTAATATGCTGCTTTGTGTTCATGTCTCCATCCCAGCTGTTAGTGTTGAGCTGTCAGAGTCTGCTCCATGGTTTTGGCTACTACAGGATCTTCCTCCTCACCTTCTACTTAGAGGCTGGAATGGCAGCCACCATGCTCGCACTGGGTCCTCAGCACTACTATATCCTGGCATTTTTCCTCACCGCTAATATGTATAAATGTATTCTTTCACTTTTTTTTTTACAATTGCACTATATAATCAATGCACTTTGATTGAATTGTACCTTCGCCCTCTCCGTTATCTTCTATGCAGGATCATAACCCAAGCATCCTGCAGTCTTTTTAACTTGCCAGTGGCTGACATCATTGACACAGATATGCAGAAGTACAAGCGGAGGTAAAACAAACACACTTACGCTAACTCTGTCATTCCTCACATACAAATATACATCATGTCATCTGACAATACTGCATAAAAAAAAGGGAATTTGGTACACTTTTGTAACGAGTGCCTAATGTATAGATGTATCTAATGAAGCCATTTGTCATGTTTTTATTCATTTATAATCAACGTATTCCTGTTATTTGACTGGTGATATAATATTGTATCATATTTTCCCCTTTCTACAGTACCCCTCTCTCCTCCATGGTCTTTGGGACAAATGCTCTGTTCACTAAGCCGGCTCAGTCTCTGGCCCCAATGATGGTGCTTACCATCCTCAACCAGTTTGGATATCAAAACCTGAAGGACGCAGGAAAGGATTCAGATCCAAGGTACAGATGCTTCTTCTCAACTTCGAGGTCAAAAATTGAGGCCGAAATAGCCCAAATAAGTCTAACTAAAACTTGTGTGGGGATTTGATGTACAGTAATTTTAATTCACTATCAAGTAATATTTGTTTGCTCCCCTATACTTGAAAAATAAACAAGTTGCTGGTGCATAATTTATTATTTTAATAATAAATAACAATTCAGTTAATTTATATCTATGTATTTATTTGTTACATTTTGTTTTATAAAGTTAGGAATGCCATGTTTAAGTCAACCCTGTTGTTGTCTTACACATAAAAGAATGATCCCAGTCAGCTTATTAATTAAACACTGGTATCGGATCAGTACCAGGTATCCTTCGGTACTCAAAGCCCAGGTATCACTATCGGTATCGGGACTGAAAAAGTCGGATCGGTGCATCCCTAAAAAAATGTTTGCAGAAGGTCTGACATTCACTTTACTTAAAAACATCTAGAAACATATTATCAATCTGCCTAACATTCTCAAGTTTATGGAGGACAGAACCTGCCAAAATCAAAAATAAATGACTAGATAAATAAATAAATAAATATATCACTAAATGCATTAAAATTAATGTAGCCATTAATTAATTGATAAATTGTGACATAAATTGATATTTCTGTTTTAATTGGCTTATTTATTTATCTTTGTATTAATTAAATTTATTTATTCTTCTGTTTAACTTTCCCTTTTATTTATGTATTTATTTTATTAAATGTTTAATTAATTTTTTTTTCATGTATTTACTTAGTAATTATTTATTTTTAAATTTATTTAAGTTTATTTTATATCTATTTTTAAATGTGTGTATTTATTTATGTACTAATGCATCTATTTATTATTTTATTAATTATTATTTTATCTATTTATTCAAGATTTTCCCTTTGCATTTCACCACTTATTTATTTCCCCAAACTTATTTATTTCTGTATTTGTTTCTTTTCACATTTCTTTATGCATTTCTGCCTCATTATGCAAATGAGGGGCTGTCACTCAACGTGTGTCCTCCATACAGGTTGTTAAGTGTGAGGGTGTGAGTGAGAATGTACATGAGATGGTGACGCCTAAATCACTGCATTTGTAGATGAATGTAAACATACCGAACACTTTATTTGTAACAAAGGTCCTCCTTGCTTGCAGCGCCTCGGCGAGCCTCGACAGTGTCATGTTCTACTTGGTGTGTCTGGTGCCCTTGTGTATCGCTGCTCTGCAAGCCCTTGCATGGAGGCAGTTTTCCATACGCAACAGCCACACAGTTGACTCAAAGTACGTTGACAGCTAAGTTCAATATTTTCAGCATTTTTTGTTGATATTTCTTCAAATGGGATTTGCGGATTTTCTTTATTGATAAGTATGAGATTATGTTCTGTCATTGTATATTTGAAGGAATCCAGGGTTATACTGTTCTGATGCAGCTTATGAATATATAAACTGCAAATGCAACAACTGTAAAGCACTTTGTCGTCTGACAACGTCAGGACACCAAGTAGATAAAAATCCAAATATTGGAAGAGATTGTAAATGTCGCAACTTAAAGGGATAGTTCGGGTGTTTTGAAGTGGGGTTGTATGAGGTACTTTATTTTTTTTATCTTGCCATCAGACAGCCCTTTCCGACGGGGAACTGAACTGAAAATGAAACTTATGACTGAAAATATTCTAAATTTATTTCTCTTTGTCAAAATGTTTTTCTGAAGTTTGTCTTGCATCTGAAGACGTACACTGTTTCACATTCATAACGAAACACAACATTTAACCAAACAACAAAACAAATACCACAAATATTATTACATCAGACATTACGAATAAGTGCAATTACTGATTGCAGCTTTAATTCCAGCTATGCTCCAGAATAGAGCGGTGCAGGGATGACGTATTTTCGTAGGCCAACCAGGAAGTTAGCATCACACTGGTTCCCTCGACAGAAAGCCAATGGGATTTTTCCATTGGCTTTTGGATCATTGCAGAAAATAAGCTCTGTGGTAAACACACGTTTGTGATATTTACACGTTTTGTTCAGCAAGATAATCTTCCCCACTTGAACACCACTTTTATGATTTTTGAAGTGTGAATGCAATCGCCAGAAGTAAAAAGCTAACGTTAGGCTATAAAAAAACTACACCACGGTCGCATGAGTCTGAGTATAAACAACGAGGCTGTAAAGGCGTGATGACGGCGTGATGGCGTTTAGTTGTCTCATTTAGCCGCTTGTTAGCAACCGCCTTTTTTAAGACACATAAATGTTTCAAAATTCATGAGTGGGATATTTACTGATGTATTTTATATCGTAGAACAAAACGTTAAAAGCTCTTAAGCTCATGTTAACTACAGACCTTATTTCAGGCATCTAACTAAAAACCCATTGACTTTCAGACGAGGGAACCAGAAGTGTTAAAATGCTAACTCATTTCTGGGTTTTAGGACTCACTCCTGCAGCACTCCATACAGTAATTCAACTTGATGCTCTGACATACTTTTACATCTGTGGGGTCTTATACAGGCCTGTGTTTCACTGTAAATTACAACCAGTACTTGAGTAACATTAGAACTGAAATGTTAATATGGCTCATACTGTTTAAGCACAGAACAAAGGATGTTTGAGTGAATGGCATAAGTCCAAAAGTTCATATCACAGCTTTTAATGTGTAAAACAAATGCACATAAACATGTAAACATCCACTTTATAAAGTTAATTCCAAAATTAACATGGCTGGATTCTTTCTGTGGGCATTTGCAGTGAACAAATACAGTTATTGTACAGAATATTACACAACATGATGCCTCACAAACATATCAGGTTGTTTAAATGTTGCCTTACTGTAAGTTCATTGTAAGTCGATAGTAATTTTTCAGAGCAAACGCCACTCCAGCACCAAAACATTACAACCTTTTAGCTTTTTTAAGGTAACAATGTCTACCGTAAGCCTTACTGCATTGTATGTAAAGTCATCTGTAACGTGCCTCTTATGTCATTACTTTGTTTATAATAATGATCAATTTATAATCTGATTGCATCTGAATGGAACATTTTCTGTTTTATTTCCGAAGTTTTTGATTAAAAATGTGTTTGTGCGCAACTATTCCCAGAATGTTGATGCAAGTTTGTGATTTGTCGAGAATGTTTTGGGTCAATAATTAGAGAATCATATTATCAAAATATTACTTTGAATGCTCCTAAGGGTTGTCTTCTAACAGCCTTGTTTGCACTGTTGCACTCTTCTGATTTCCGACTTTCACAAGTGAACTATGTGATCTGTGTTTCCTGAAAATGGAAATTACATGTGCTGCTTTCTACTCTATTCCTGAAAGTAAAATCTTCAAAAAAGTTATTTTTCTACCAAACGATTTATTGTCCTAAATATGTGGAATAAATTAAATTGATGAATTAAAATCATGTGACTCGGCTACATTTCTGAATTTAAACCTGCAGTAGGCACAATATTTTTGACATCATTGGGCAAAAATTCCATAATAACCTTTCAGCATATTGTAATTCAAGTGATGTGAGAGAAAACTAGACTTCTGCACCTCCTCATGGCTCTGTTTTCAGGCTTTAGAAAATCTATCCCGTGATGGGAGACTTTGGCCAATCACAGGTCATTTCAGAGATAGAGAGCATTCCTATTGGCTGTGCTCCGGCTGGTGGGCGGTGCTTGGTATTTCCTCAACGTATCTCAACATGGCTGCCGGGTCACAAACGTTCTCATTTTCACAGTACACTACAAGATGTTTCTGAAAACATTTGAGGCGAGAAATAGGCATTACAGTAACAGAATATTGATTCATATTTGATCAGCGCTGCCTAGTTTGACCGTTTGATCGGAGTTTGCGAGTGATTGACAGCTGCTCAGAGACAGCAGGCTCCAACTCGGCTCTGATTGGTTGTTTTCCTCCGATCTGTGAAATCAGATGCCATTAGGAGCTCCGGAGGACACATGATTTTTTTTCAGATTACCTGTCTCATGGACTACTGTCAGGATATAGTGACCGTTTTAAATAAAAATATAGCTTTTTTTAATCATATTTGCTCCAATTCTACCTACTGCAACTTTAACTCTTTATTTCTTTCCCCATGTAAACACTGCGTTGGTTTTGAACTTGTTGAAGGTGCTCCCATATTAATTACAATCAAAAGAACATAAATAAAACTACAAGTGTCTAAGAGCAGCAGTCTGTTTATCCCTACTGAAAACTGTTAAACTGTCTCACTTCATGAGAACACTGACTTGCTCATTTCCTCTGTCACATAACCGCGTCCTCCGTCAGATGTTTCATGCTTTTGGAATTTCCTCAGTCTGGATGACGGAGGTCTGAGTGTCATTTAAAGTTCTTGAATGACACTTAGACATTTTGATAGATGTCATCATTTGAGCAGTTGAAGTCGGTGCTTGCAGCCTGCAACGAGATTAAAGTCTATATGAAAATGATAGTAAAAACTACATGCATGCTGCAACACAGAAGTTCCATGCTTACTCAATCTGACTATCTAACCGTAACATGCTGCAACAGAATTTACCTCGGATTGAACTCTGCTCACAGTATTTTTGCCTCCGCCCAAGTTCCCTCTGCTGTACATTTCTTGCAACACGTTACTGAATTGTGCTTTTTTAGTCGAGTTATTCTGTTTGGAAAGTTAAGAAGAAATTTGTTAGAAAACATAAAGATATTTTGAAATTTCCCTTTTTTTTTTGGTGGGGTTAAGAAAAGCCAACTGCTTCATCATTTGTGATGTTGTAAGAGCCTTTTCTGGCCAGTAATGTACAGAGACCTTCTTGTTCCCCTTTTCACTTCTGTTGGCTTTTCCCCGTTTAGTAAACACATGAAACACAAATTTAAAACAGAAAATCAGACACTTGTCTACAACCTCAGTTTTGCACATCCTCCTGCGGACGTTCAGATTGCAGCCATACTAGAACAGAGAGGAACATTTCACATCAGCATATTTTCAGTCTTGTTTGTATGAACTCTGATCGATCTAAACAATACATAAAATAAATATATATATATAAGTAATTTACCTTCTTTATAATAAGTATCACTACTGCCAAGTTGTAGATGGCCAAGAGGACAAACAATGCACACAATGCCCACATAAGAATGGGTCTTCTTTTAATGTGTACTGAAAAACAAAAGAAAAGTTGTCTGTCATCTCAATCAACACATCCAAAAATCTGCTCCTCGCCTTTAAAATCAGACTCTTACCCTGAAGAGGTGTACCCAACCCTACATGCTGGGCGCCGGGTGCTGGGTCACCACTTGATGCTGCAGCACAGTAGTAGACCCCGCTGTCATTGGTGTGAAGCGACTTGATGTGTAAAAATGCTCTGTTCAGGATGTACTTGTGAGAATTGCTACTCAGGTTGAGTCGAATATGGTCGTGTTTCTTGTAAGTAAACCACTCATAATTCAGGCCTTCGGCTGAACAGCCTTTGTCTGATCTGACGGTACAGCTGAGAACAGCACTTTGTCCTATATAGCCCACCACCTCGTGTTGCTGTATTAAGCAGCTCTCCTCTTTTTTCGTGCTCTCTGGAATGAATAGACAAGAGACATTTAACAGATATCAGTATCTTCTAGCCCAAAATGATCCAGAGAAACAGTCACTGTTGAATAGAAGCTGATTCCCTGAAAACAATATTCCCTAAAGCACTAATGTACATAATGCTAAGAAAGACATAACACAGACATCTTACCTGTTACTGGCAGATAGGTAAGGAGGAGAGAAAACCAAAACAACCGGTCCATGTCTGAGGCTTAACAGCTTGTGAGTGATCTTATCATTCCTCGCATGATGCTGTCTAACTGGGTGACAACATGGGAAGTGGGTATATTCACTTCCTCAACACTTAGTTCCCACTTGCAGCTGAGTGGTAATGCTGTGGATTTTCATACAAATAAGCATTTCAGAGGTATTTATAGTAACATGACATTATAACAATGGTATTTATCATACCAAGTGCAACTAGATTTACAGAGGAAGGTCATAGTCAGAACACTGAAAGATTTTGTGCCATTATAAACAGGAAACCACAAATTAGCCTCGTCAGCCTGTTATTGCCTAACATGTTCTGTAAGAAGTGATAAGAAGTGAACCATCATCTCTGTGTCTAGTCGATGGAGCAATCTAAAGAAAGAGGAAAATGTCTTATGTGGGGTTAGAAGTAATGTAGAGAAACAATGATACCCTTCAGACTGTATAATGTTGTTCATTAAAAGGCTGTCTGCAAACTTAATCTAAAAGCTTAATATCTAGCTCTGGTTTGATACAAACTATATATATAAACAGTGAAATCATATTGAATATACTGAGACAAAATATTAATTTATTTACAGTATTCCTCTTCTATTACACGGTCCCAGGTTAATGTATTAATATGTATGTATTAATGTGCTTTTACTGTTTGTGAATTGTATTTTTATCTCAAAGTCTCCCTTGGAAAAGAGGTTCTTAATCTCAATGGGACTAACCTGGTTAAATAAAGGTTAAAATATATATATATATATATATATATATATATAGTTCTCTTTTAATGCAAATTTAAGTGCTTTCAGTGTTTGTGAATTGTATTTTATCTCCAGGTCTCCCTTTGAAAAGAGGTTCTTAATCTCAATGGGACTTGTCTGGTTAAATAAAGGTTAAATAAAAAAATAAATAAAAATAAAATATATATACACACATATATATATATGTGTATATATATGAATATATATATATATATATTAATATTATTTTTATATATATATATTTTTTTCAGATTACAGTATATAAAGTTGCTAGAATTACCTCCACGTCGACCAGCTTCACCATTAAATCATCACCCATATAATGTATATATAGGTTCTTAATCTCGATGGGACTAACCTGGTTAAATAAAGGTTAAATAAAAAATAAAAAAAAATAAAAAAAATATATATATAGTTTCAGATTACAGTATATAAAGTTGTTAGAATTAGTTCCACGTCGATCAGTATTGACAACCCAACCCAGTGATGTATAATTAGCCTACATCATCTATCTGTCCCATTACACTGGGCCATTTTATGCTGTGCTAATATCAAAACTATGCTGTTTAACTAGCCTACTGTCTGGTCCCACCCTTTAATACATCCATGGTCCCACCCTGTGTAATAATGTCCCACCTCATGCATTCACAGGACTCTATAATAACATAATAATAGTTCTACTCTCCTTCCGTTCAGCTCATTGTGGGCGGATCCTTCTTGCAGCTGTCAGTCACATCTTTAGACCAATCAGAACGCTTCTGCGTGTTTTCGTCCCGCCCCCTTCCACGTCGACCTGCACTCTCGCCATATTTCCATCCTCTGTGTGAAGCTCCACAGCCCGGTTTACTGCTATTTCAGACTATTTCACACAACAGCTTTAAGTGTGAAACTTTAACTAAAGGAGAAAACATCTGCTAGAGTCTGTTTAACTCATCCTGCAACCATGAACGTGTTCAGACTGACAGGAGACCTCTCTCATCTGGCTGCTATCATCATCCTGCTGCTGAAGATATGGAAGAGCAGATCATGTGCAGGTAAACCCATAACTGTATATATTTAACTACACATGCTATAATAGTGTGCTCCTAACATTACTGATTCACTTTGCCTTTCTTTATATAGAGCAAACTGCTCGTTTTTACCTTCTATATCTTCTTATTTAGCAAGCTAGTTAGCTTCATGCTAACGTTTCCCACCCATTCATTAGACTCTAAGGCTAATAGCTTTAGCAGGCAATGAGCTAACTGCTGATAACAACTATCTGCACCTGTATCTGCTATATTTACTACATATTTATATTAAAATATTGAATTTAGTGTCAATAATGTCCAAATATAGCTTAACATCAGCTGATTTTGAAAGGATTTAGGTAGCCACTCAGGTGCCTGCTGCTTAGTAGATCACTGAGCAAATTATACTTTATTAATACAACGTTTATCATTTATTAATTTGGGTTTTTCTTGCTTTAGTTTCACTGTTTTGTTTTTGTTTTCTCTACACTAAACTCCACTTCATCGATTCACTCCTGCTCTGTTAGTTTGAAGTTTGGTGCTCGATTTTTTTGGTCTGGCTTCTGACGTGGCGTTCTAGAGGGCGCTAGGGAAGTAGCTAACCTGCTTTTAGTAGTTTGTGTTACTTACCATGCTTAGTTTCCATAGCTCTTATAACATTTTATGTATATGCATTGTTTATGTATTTAACTGTACATTCAGGTGTAAAGTCAAGAGAACACATTGGTAGATCCTCCTTAGCTTATGAGGAGAAGTGTCATGATTGGTCTGCAAAGCTGGATTGCTGATTGGAGGTTCAAAGGTTATGTTAGGTTACAACTAAGAGTTGGTAGCTAACCTGCTAGTAGTAGTTTGTTTTACTTACCATGCTTAGTTTCCATAGGTCTTATAACATTTTATGTATATGCATTATTTATGTATTTAACTGTACATTCAGGTGTAAAGTCAAGAGAACACATTGGTAGATCCTCCTTAGCTTATAAGGAGAAGTGTCATGATTGGTCTGCAAAGCTGGATTGCTGATTGGAGGTTCAAAGGTTATGTTAGGTTACAACTAAGAGTTGGTAGCTAACCTGCTAGTAGTAGTTTGTGTTACTTTCTCTTCTACCATGCTTAATTTCTGTAGCTCTTATAACATTTATGTATATGCATTATTTATGTATTAAACTGCACATTGAAGAACACAGATAACAGTGAATTCATGTGTAAAGTCAAGAGGTTATGAGGAGAAGTGTCATGATTGGTTTGCAAAGCTGGAGGTCTGACTGAAGGTTCAAAGGTTATGTTAGGTTACAACTAAGTGTTGGTATTGTTATGTATAATTTAGGGTAACCTGCTAAAGTAGTTTGTGTTACTTACCATGCTTAATTTCCATAGCTCTTATAACAATTATGTATATGTATTATTTACACTGATAACAGTGAATTCTGGTGTAAAGTCAAGAGGACACATTGGTGGATCCTCCTTTGGTTATGAGGAGAAGTGTCATGATTTGTCTGCAAAGCTGGATTGCTGATTGGAGGTTCAAAGGTTATGTTAGGTTACAACTAAGAGTTGGTATTGTTATGTATAGTTTAGGCTAACATGGACAGATATTGCCTTGTTGTATCTACATATAAGTTATATATTAAGTTTAAAATGTTTCTCATAGAGAGTTATTTTAGAAAGTCCATAATCTGTAAATCAAGTTAATTTTATTTCTATAGCCTAAAGTCACAACTCATACATTTGCCTTTAATGAGATAAAAGGGGGAAAAAATACAAAAAGCTTCCTCTTCTAGGACTGACATAAATGCAATCGTGTATAGTAGAGAGAAATAACAATAGTATAATTACACAATGGTGAAACAGAATGACAATATTAGGTAAATAAAATGCAGAGAGAAGACATTGATCAATGTTAAAGTTCTGCCAAGCACTGGTAGGACCCCAAAACTGCATCTGTACCATGAAGACCTGGAGTACAGAGTAAAGAGTACATACTATACATACACTGCAGAGACAAAACTCAAGATATCATTCACACAGAGGGAAGAAGAAAAGAGACGGAGATGCTAAGAGAGGATGAAGCAGTTACACTGTAGTAGACAACATATCATGTGAGAACAGGTATAAGCAAAGATGCATAAAGGACTTGCTTACCCTTTGCGGGGCCCTGGAGCCTATCCCAGCATGAATTAGACTGAGAACTAGGGGTACATTTTTGGAAAGGTCGCCAGGCTATCACAGGGCTGACATATACAACAGTTCAGTTCAATCAATCAATTTGATTTAGAGTTTCCAGTTCACCTAACCTGCATCTCTTGAGACTGTGGGAGGAAACCCAAGCAGACGCAAAGAATATACAACACCTCACAGAAAGGCTGGCAGGTTCAAACCAAGAACCTTTTTGCTAAGGCGTCAGTGCTAGTTAACCACCCTGCCGCTCTGTGTGCATCTTAAAGCATGTTAAGTTTATTTGCAAGATAAACATCGTAATGTTTAAGCATGGTAAAGGTCAGGGAAAGATGTGTGAAGGATGTCCATCTATGTCCTTGGAACCAAAATACTGTTGTAAGAGGCTGCTGTGATCAGGTCAGAGATGCATACAGGCCACTTGTTTTCTGTTGATGCCCTGTGATGTCTGTACTGTTTAAGTTAAAGAACACAAATCCATGAGTGGCTCCTATGCCAACCTGAGAGGTCATCGCTTTGTGCACTTCCACTAAGATAGCATTAGTTAGGAAAGTAAGTAAGATTGACTGTAAATAAGGGACACTATTATACATAATAGAAAATAACAGCGAGCACATCTCCAAATCTTGAACAGTATCGGGTGCCAGGTAGTGGTAAGAACAGAAGAAACAAATTACCGGCACTCACAGATAAAGAGTCTTTATCTGTGAGTGCCGGTGATTTATTTCTTTTACACTACTATACATGCAATGTTATTATTTCTGCCTATAAAAACAAGTCCAAAAGGTCTGAGATTGCTGATTTATCCAGATAAATATTCATCATGTTTCCAGTAGATGTCACCGTTCAACAAGGAAAAGCAGTTATGATTCATGTTTTATCCAAACTACTTGTTCTGAAGTTGGTGATGGCTCAACATAAATGTTAAATCTGCTTTATATTTCTCTTAAAGGTATCTCTGGAAAGAGCCAAATTCTGTTTGCTATAGTGTTCACCGCGCGCTACTTGGATCTGCTCACCTCCTTCATCTCCCTCTATAACACATGCATGAAGGTAAGACGTCAGTCACACCTCAGCTCTCTGACCAGCAGCATTTTATACAAGTCACGTATTTCTCCCCGGTGCCTTCAATGACGAGCTGTTGTTTACCAGGTGATCTACATCGGCTGTGCGTATGCCACCGTCTACCTGATCTACGCGAAGTTCAGGGCCACCTACGATGGCAACCATGACAGTTTCAGAGTGGAGTTCCTGGTCGTCCCCGTCGGGGGTCTTGCTGTTCTCATCAACCACGACTTCGCTCTCCTGGAGGTGGGTTCGACCTCCTGTATTGTTGTCAGAGCAAAAAAAGCTGACCACTATGTTGTCTAATCTTACTGCAGGATGAATTATATTAATTGTCTAAAAGTTAATTGTATTACTGCACATTTATGTGTAAATGTATCCGTCATCAGATCCTGTGGACGTTCTCCATCTACCTGGAGTCGGTGGCAATCCTGCCGCAGCTCTTCATGATCAGCAAGACTGGCGAGGCGGAGACGATCACCACCCACTACCTGTTCTGCCTGGGCCTGTATCGGGCTCTCTATCTCTTCAACTGGATCTGGCGTTTCTACTTTGAAGGCTTCTTTGACCTGATCGCCATCGTGGCCGGTTTGGTCCAGACTGTCCTCTACTGTGACTTCTTCTACCTTTATGTCACCAAAGGTGGGTTTCCGGCTTTATGTCATTAGACAGATCAAACTAAGGAAATAAGAGAGTAATTATCCGGCAATACTTGGGGAACAAAATTATTAATTATTATTTTTTTTACTGTATAAGGACATTTGTTATACACATGAAATATTTCTAAATGAGCAATTATTATGTTTCTTATTCAGCTACAGTAAAAAGCATAAAGGACTGGTTCACTTTTTTTTTCTATCCTCCTGGCCGTGACGCGATCGAGTAGCGATAAAGTAACTTCGATGAAGGAGAGCCACAGTCCTTCTTCCTTATAAAACTTAATTCTAAGGTTATCTGAAACTAATGAGGCTTTAGCGGTGTGAATTTTATGAATCAAGTGGTCTTTTTAGTACAAAATTACGTCATTTATTACTGCAAGGAAACCCTCTCCCAGGAAACACACAAAGGGGGATTTTGTGCTGAAAAAGATTGTCAGTTTGGAAGTACGCACTTGATTTGGTCAACCCAGTCTGCTGAAGCCTCATATTAGCATCGGTTGAACTTCACAAACCATTACTTACAAAACCAGGACTGTGGATTGTGTCCCCTATTTCTTACAGTCCGCTTGTGAGTAAAGTCAAGACAGTTCAAGGTCTTTTCCTTCACCAATAAACACACTCCTCAATCACATCACAGTGCTTCCAAAACGGCAGCTATTCACTCTAGTGCAACATTTGTTGCTACTAGAGCCACTTATTTCTGTATATTAACGTCAATACAGTGGTTTTCTTTGAGCCAATATCTAGTTGAGGAACTTTTCAACTTCTTAATTGATTTGGTGGTTGTTACTTGCAGCCTGTTCCCACCACAGGACCTTTTCCAGGAACCTTTATAAATGAACGCAAGACACTTATTTGCATTTCCACCGCACAAACTATTTATTTATTCTCAGGGGCACTGCACATTGATTAACGTCACTGTACATGTGCTAGTGTTAACCAAAAGGCAGATTTTCAACTGTTGTCCCTCGGCCTGATGTTAAAATTGGCCATTAAAACAATAAATAAAACACTGAACATATAAAATTAGAATAGGAGAAAGGAAACTAGAATCTAAGTTCCGTTCCTCCTGGCTCCCCAAAAGTCTTTTGGGCTAGGAACTCTAGAGAAAAAACATGTTTTTTTCCATTTTATTTAACCTTTAATTTCCCCTTGAGATTTAGCATTTCTCTTAAGGCCCAGACACGCCAATCCGTCATCAAAGAACTAGCGGCGATGAAGGCCGACTGTTGTGTCGCCTCACATCGCCTTTGTCTTGGTCGACGTTGCATTTGAACACACCGCAAAGACTACAGCCGACGGCCTGTTAGCACGTACAGTCTGCGCCTGCGTGAGAGGAAAAAACTCTCCACACCAGCAGGCGGCGGTAGTCTGTATTCATCATTCAAAAAGGGAAACACGGGCAGATTAGAGCCGACGGTGCGGGACACACCGCAAAAACTAGGGCGACAGACGCTCATCGACGGCCCCAAACTGTCGGACGGCCGATCGTCGGCTTGGTGTGTCAGGGCCTTTACAAATTTCACATAAAAGAATAACAGAATTAACAAAACAGCAAAAAAGTTAAAACAAAAAACATAAGAAATTTCACATTAAAGAAACAAGCAGTTGCCATTTGTTTTATGTTGTACAGCAGAAATAAATATGCATAAAACACTCAGCAGATTGTCTGTTTTGGAGACAGACATTTGGAGTTTTCAGTTTCCTTTTCCACCTCTGAGTTTCTCCTTCCATTCAAACACAGAAGAATAAGAACAATAGGTCTCTTTGTTGGATCTTCTGTGTGAAAATGTGTCTCAAACACTCCGTTAATTTTTAATAATCTGTCATCGGTCTAAACTGCCTAATCTTCACGGTTCTTTAGATGGGGTTGGAACAGGAATGTGCACATGGGTCTTTTAGTTTAATTCTTCGAGCTTTCTACTTCTTGGAAGTGTTTCGTTGAAAGGGGCAACCACAGGGGGGGATACTTCTGAACACAAGTCAATGGATTAAAAGCTCCTTGAAAAAGGAAACTCTTTCAAACGATCAAATCAAAGTGTTTTAAATCATCTATGGCAGCATGAACATATACCGGTCCTGTGATGGTTTCTGACAGTCTATCTTTCTATCTCACCCCTCAGTGTTGAAAGGCAAGAAGCTGAGCCTGCCGGCGTAAAATACACAGAAGGAGACGGAGACTCCCAGCAGACTCAGGGGGGTGTGGAGATGACATCATGTAATCTCGTGACCTACAGCAAAAGATGCCTGAGACAGAGAGCCAACTATCGTGGGGAAAAACACTAGTCTTCTTGATGATCGCTGATTGATCTGGTAAATGCCAACAAACACCAGAGCTGAACAAAAACCATGCCAGGTCAACCTTTGGATTTCTGTGTTCAGCATCTTGCCTTAAACTTCTTTTCATTGCTGTTCAAATAGGAGGAAAGGCTTTTTTTTTTTCTACATGTGAGGTGTATACGCTTGTTTTTTATTTTTTTATAATGTCACAAATAGGGTCGACTCTGAGAAGTACCTTGTTTGACTTGGTAATGAAATGCACAAATGTACAGTCTTATTAAAGAGTGAGATAAAGAGGTAATGTATCTGAGTGCCTGATGGGGATTGTGTCCGCTTTCTCACCGTATTTTATTTTATTTTTTACTTTTTTTTTGTCTGCATAAACTGTAATACATGAACCTTCTCATGGGAATATTTAAAGATGCCAACAGCAACACTTTCACGCCAACACACACGTGCATTTTGTAAAAACATTGCTTTCTAAAATTGCTCAAAACAACATTTTAACTCGTCTATAAATCTGAAACTTTTTGTAAACAGACCTCATAAGAGAATTTGTAGTTTCATCTTAAGTTTAAGAAGTAACCAATGAAATAAATTACTTTACTGCCAGCAGTCTTTTGGACATAGACGTCAGTATTTTCAAATGGTGGCTATCTCACTTGGAATTAAACCTTTCATGTGTTTATTGATATTTTTTTTTTTCCTCAGCTGACTGTATTGAAGAAAATAAAATGCACCAGTTGTTTTATAGCTTTAATGTAGATTTCACACAATCTTTAAACAACGCTACATCACATTTTGGATGTATATAGAGCACAAACTTTGTTTCTGCTAGCATCGCACCCTGTAACAAACTCACAAACACCTTCAAACAGTGACATGTCGGTCATCTCGAGGTTGAAGTCAAGAGTTAAGCAATAAGGAGTGGCTAAATGATGATATTTGGCATGTAAATCCTCCAGCACTTTGACTGGTTGTGACATTTCAAATGTTAACTGTATGTCTGAAGTTTGGATAATTAAACAGATCTTACATGGTGCTGGTCTATAATTGAGTAGGGGTGATCAGTGTTCAATGGGTGCATTTCTATTACATTTTAAGGCCTCATGTTAATTTTTTATTTTTTTTCAAATTACTCGTTCCTAAAGGATTATTTCAACTTTTTATGTCTTTTTTTTTGCATGATATCACCTCCATTAAAGATTTTATGAGAATCACCCTCTGTTGTCGCTGTTTGATTATTTAAATCATACAAGCACAGATGAGACCCACACCTTTTTTTTTTTTAAAGGTGCATTGTGGAGTTTTTGACCACTAGTAGCGCTGTGGACAGTGGTAGAGGAAATATTCAGATCCTTTACTGAGGCTGAAGTATTAATACCCAATTAATATGTAAATATCCTGGCTTGAAAATGTTACTTAAGTAAAAGTATGTAACTATAATCAGGAAAATGTACTTAAAGGTGCTCTATATGATATCCAGAGCATTAATAGCATCAAATAACTATTTGCTATGTAAAGATGTAGAGGAGTAATGTCTACCTGAGCAGAGAGTGAAGTCACTCTCCCTCTGTGTGTGTTGTAATCTGAGATTTTCCTCACTTTGTTGACAGAGCCGGGCCGACCGCGCATGTTTTTCGTGCATGTGGGTGTGCCCCACTGTCTAGCTCACAACGCCGCTCTGCACTGCTCTCATACGGCGGTTACAGTTGATGGCGCCATTGCGGTAGCGTAGCACCCACCTTCCAGTTCCCCACCAGATTAACACTATAATCTCTGTTAGCGGTGTTGCCGTTGTTAGCACTGTTGGTACCGTTAGCTGCGAACCGCCGGCTCAGTCAATAGCATGTTGAGAGCTGTACGGAAGCAATAGAAATGCCCCCAATCTTGCATTTAGCACCTTTAAAGTATTAATAGTAAAAGTACTCAATGCAGAAAAATGTCCCCTGTGACTGTTATACTATTAAATATTATATCACATTATTATTACTCATAACACGTTACACAGAACATATGCTTAGTAAACTCAGTTTACTCCGATAAAGATTATTGCAGCCAAAATACATACTAAGGATAGACAGTTTATTACCAAACTCATCTCATGTTCTTTGTAATACATGAGGATATTGTCTCATAAAGAAAAATGTATAATAGTTATACTACATAATAATAATAAATCAATTGGTGTGTGCCAAACAACAGATAATCTATCACTAATAATACATTGTTTTGGATCCATTATATTTTAAAGCCAAGAAATGTTTCCACCTCTGTTTAGACAGAAGACCAAACAACACATGTTCATTCTGATGAGCATTTATTCAAAGCTGCATTACAAACGTACAACATTGTGCTCTTTGAAAAATGTAACAGCAAACATAAACATGCAAGTTATTTGGTAGTGCATTTCTTTTGTAGGCATGTGCATCAGATATCTGCAGACATACACAGGCTGAAAAACAGAATATAAATAGTGCATGGCTTATTTGGATGAGTCAACATTGTTCGCCATTTCAAGATTTGTGTGTAGTGCAAATGTAGAATAAAATAATGTCTTGTATATGACTATTAAGGCAAGATTAGTATATCCATGTAGACGCTTTATACTTGTATAAAATGTCTACAAATATAGCGATAATGACTCTTTAGAAAAATATGTAGTAACAATAGACATTCATTTAGACATTCAGTAACTGTTAGGGAGTCTTTGTGCTTAGAGAATCAGTTACATACAGTACAGTAAGCTGCATTCAAGGGTCGGAATCCTCTGAATCCCACCAACCGAGCTTCAGTAGTGCTGATTTAAGGTGATTTTGAGCTGTTCTGTGTGAAAGTTGACCATCGAGAGAGAAGAAGAAGAAGAATCGAGCTACTGCGTTTCCTTCAGTTTTGAAGTTTCATATTCACTCTCCTCCTCCTGGACTTTACCTTGCTGGTAGAAATGAAGGACAACAGAGAAGAAAAATAAATACAGTGTGGAAACAATGTCACAGATTTTAATATTGAAATTGCACTCTGTTTGATTTGCACTGAAATTGCACCTTTATTTTGCTTTTTTAAAATTATATTTATTGTTACTATTATTATTATTTATTATTATTATTATTATTATTATTATTTTATTTTAACCTATTTTAAACTTTTTATTTGTATTTATTCATTATATACGCTTTTATTCTTCCTAACTGTGTCTTTTATAAACTTCTTTATGTTAAAAGACGTTTTAGGCACTTTTATTTCTCTTCTTTTGTCTTTAACTTTTTTTAACCTTCACGATGTAAAGCACCTTGAGCTGCATCTGTGTGTGAAATGTGCCACATAAATAAACTTGCCTCGCCTATGAATGTGTGTAATTACCGTTTTACAATAGAGGATGACTAAACTTCATTGATTTTATTGTATCACTGACGTTTCAGTATATATTACCCCAGTGGTTCCCAAACTTCCCAAAGCTTCCCAAAGCTCTAAGCTGACACAATTTAGACCACGGACCCCCATTTGATAAGATTTTGTCCCAAGGGTGCCCCATCTGATACGGTTTTTGCTTTTTGATGTTTCATTACAGAAAGTGTATGAAACCCATGACCAAATAGACAATAAAATCATGTGTGCTTTCATCTATTTCTTTTAAAAAATACACTCTGAAACCCTGGTGTGCATTCACCAAACACCTCTTGCTGATTCTACAGTACATTACCTTTATCAGATGCGGGTAATAGCGGATGAGGATGTTGGACATGGTGATATAAAGCACATTTAAGATGACTGAAACCATGACAGAGAAGAGGGCGATGCCAGAGAGCACACTCAGCAGGGTCAACCCTCCTACAAACAACAGGAACACTGACACACACACAGAAAAAACATGTTTTTGGTTAATAAAAAGTACAGTCAGATGAGTTCATTTCAGCTTTTAGGAGATAGGAAACATGTTTTTGATATGATTACACTTACCTTCAAAGAAAACCAAACCTACTGCCGACATAATAAAGGTCACAAGAGCAAAAGAGAGGAAAAGTCCGACAGGGATTGCAGACATGAAGCCGAACACCAACAAAGTGAGAGCGAGGAAAGGGTGGCTGCTCAGGTACTGCCCCATTCTGGTGCTCATCACCTGTGCTACCTGTTAAAGAGAGGAAGACATGAAGCAGCTATCATTTACAGATTTGCTTATGGAAAAGCAAACATATTTTTTGACAGATGCAGGTGTTTAGTTTTGTGTTACCTTGGGGTCATCATAAAAGCTGTTCAACATTGTGTTCCAACGTCCCCACAGCTGCTGGAGGTCAGTCACACCGTTGTTGCTGCTGCTGTGCTGCATCTCCATTGGCATCTGACCAGACTGCATGTCAAGAGGAAAACTGAGTCAGACTGACAGCTAGTTAGTGCATTCCTTCTTTTAAATTCAAAGTTTAGACTCAAGGATTCAAGTGAGCAACAGTGACTGTAACAGAAGACAAGCCTTAACCAAACAGCTGTACTGTAAAACACCATAAATGAACATTTCTGAAATCAAAGTTAACAAACCTGAGCAATGTAGTAAACCCGGTTTGGCTCTCAGCTCACAACATATGAATCTGTGTCCGGGTGTTGCCTCCTACACTCCAACAGTAGCAACACCCTTTTCAGAAACACACCTTCTTCTTCTTCCTCCTCCTCCTCCTTCTTCTTCCTCTTCTGGATTCCTGGTAGAGAGACTCTAAAAGGATTGTGGGTATTGTTGCTGCCATCTACTGTTCACCAAATATGATTCAGCACAACACTGGGAGCTTCACTCTGCAAAGGAATTGCTTCAGTGTTGTTATATATAATATACATGTTAAGTATTTTCTAAATTATTGGGAAAGAAATTAACGCTTTCTTTAATTGCAATTTGGCGAGGAAAAACTGTCATGGCAATTTTCAAAGGGGTCCTTTGACCTCTGACCTTAAGTAATGTGAATGAAAATGGGTTCTATGGTTACCCACGAGTCTCCCCTTTACAGACATGCCCACTTTATGATAATCACATGCAGTTTGGGGAAAGTCATAGTCAAGTCAGCACACTGACACACTGACAGCTGTTGTTGCCTGTTGGGCTGCAGTTTGCCATGTTTTGATTTGAGCATATTTTCTTTATGCTAATTGCAGTACCTGTGAGGGTTTCTGGACAACATTTGTTATTGTTTTGTGTTGTTAATTGATTTACAATAATAAATATATACATACATTTGCATAAAGCAGCATATTTGCCCACTCCCATGTTGATAAGAGTATTAAATACTTGACAAATCTCCCTTTAAGGTACATTTTGAACAGATAAAAAAATGTGATTAATCACTGACAGTCAACGCGATTAAATATTTTGATTGACAGCTCTAATTTTTTTTTTATTTTTAACTCAACAAAGTGAGTACACTGACATGAAGTGTTTTAATATGACCTGTCCATGTATTTGTTTTTACTAACTGCTTGCCTGCTTTTTATGTTGTCGTTTCCTTTGTTTGGTGAGCCGGAGACAAATTACCACCCTGGTGGACAATAAAGATTTATTGTATTGTAATGTATATTAAACTAAATATCAAAATAAATTAGAAAATAAATGTGAGCAATACATTTAGCCAAAAATAAACACTAATAAGCAGCAAAAATAACCAGTTAATTAGAAATAAATAAAGAATATATTCGTGTTTTTATTTATTATTTACTTGTGGAAATAATATGGAATTAATTCAGTGGAAATACTACAGGAATTTATACTGATTAGTGGTATTCTTGTTATTGTGATAAGGTATCAGTTTATTTATTATTATTAGTGTTCAGCACCTTACAGTGGTCACAGTGAGGGACTGCAACACTTCCTCTAACTAGCTCTGTGGGCGGCCTTGCCAGATTGGGCTGGTTATCACCCTATTGGGCTACAATCTGATCTGGCAACACTGTCTGTGGTTGTGTCCCTCACATATAAATCATCCAATCTACAATCATCCAATCTACTTCAAGCACACTGAGCATGTGCAGCAGCAAAGGGCGGGACTTCCGGGTTCTGCAGACTGAATCCAGCATGTCGGGTCCACAGCCGGCTTTTCACTTTTGCTGTTGGAGGCTGGATATACTAATGTTACAATTGGACTCTTCTTTGTCAACACGAGCGGATAACTGGAATCAGAATCAAGCCAGAGTGTTTCATTGCTGTGTCTGACTGTGAGTAAACCAACATGGCTGTGTTTTGTTTTCCCCCATGAGTAAGACTACTTCCTGTTTGTATGACTTGAACTTATAACACTAATAATGTTACCGCCAGCAAAATAGGCTACCTCCGTAAATTAAATCCATGCTCTACTTTATAACAGCAGAGGTTATATCAAAGCAACACCTATTGGGAAATTATGGCTGTTAAATGTATTTATATCACAGATGTTTCTGACTAGGAGTCACCTCCACCTGTCAGGGTGGATTTAGTGATTTGGGGGCCACAGGCAAACCATTGTCTTACTTTATTTTTCACCTTTTCTCTAACTGCCCACTGAGCAAAGACACGTCCAAAAGACATCCAGTGAGAAGCCAGAAGGAATGTTTTTGCAACATCTTCTTTAAACGTCTTTTTAACGTTCAACTATTTATGTTAACCTGGGTTGCTCGTCAACAGACGTCCAAAAGGGGTCCTAGTCAGACGTCTAGATATTGAACCCATTTTGCACGTCCGCAGATGTCCAACAAGGCCCCCTAACCACACGTTCACATATTGAACTCAACTTGCACGTCCACCAGACGTATAAAAGTGGGTCTGGACTGACGGACGTTATACAGACATGATCTGAACGTCTTCTTGACGTCACATGTTTGCTGGTTGGGATTGTTGGGATTGTCAGTGGTAGAAGAAGGTGAAGTCTGCCCCAAAGGCCAAGCAATGGGCACTGCACAGTAGTTGAATTAATGGCGAACACACAACCTTGACATCAGTATAATCGTAATTTATATGCACAGCTCATTATTAGTGTGATTATAAGAAATAACAGCACCATCAGTATTGGTAATAGTTGCAATTATAAAGAGCTGTTTTCTGATGCGGAGACTTCCTGCTACAGATCATAACAGTGCCAAGATAGCATCCACATATCTTCTCCGGCATATTACTCATTGTCATTTAAGGACCTCTGTCCACTAATTATGAAGGATGTCATGGCCAGCCTTCTCTGCTTCTGCCTAATTACGCCATAAACCACCAATCGTCTTTATCGGACAGGTGATGAATTATCAAATGATTAGTTTGTGGGTTAAAGGAGGCCGTCTTTCTCTCTTATCTTCTCTCAGGTGAATAAAATTTGGGCGACTTTTAGCTACGGATTAAGAATACTTTTCTGAATGTCCCTTATATTCAGATTACAAACATGAGGGAAATCACAGCAGTATTTCTCCAGCAATCCAGTAGAGGGGGTTCACAGCTGTCACACCGAAACTGCTCCTTAGAAATAACGACCACACTTTCATCCCATCTGATCTGTGCTGCTATTAGATGGCGACCGCCAGATTTCTCCGTGAGGCTGATCAGAATGTTAAATGACTGAACTTCACCACCGCCGCAGATTACTTCTTCAATCAAAGATATGAGTTGCCACGGCCACCCACAAATTAAGTTTAGCCCCTAGAGTTTTGGATGGCATTAGATGTATGTGGGCACATAACTCCGATGGAAACTGTGGTCTGTGTTGACCCTAAGAGACACCCCCGGGACCGCTGATGATAACTTACTGTATTTGGAGCCTTTATAGCTGCGGGCCATACTAATTAATCACTCTCTTTTTGTATTGAGTACAGAGGAATGATTTGGTAAGAGAGAGAGACTGCATCCACTGCTCTCCAGACTGCTAAACACAATGAACTCAGTGAACCAAGGCTGGTGAGTGTGCAGTTTGTGTATTTATGCACACAAGACAAGGAATTCCCAATTTCTGCTGTCCTGTTTTTTTTTTACTCCAGACTATTACTTTTATGACTCTCTCACATCATATTACACCTCATTTCCCCATTTGTCTGTCCTGTACTCTTACCGCCTGCTTGCTGCCATGCTTAACCACACATCGACCTGGATGTTCAACTCAGTTTTTTTAGGCTTTATCTTCTGTCACAGCTGGAAAACATCTGGGAGAGCAAACTGCCTGTGGCTAAACAGTCAATAGTTGTGCTGATCTGCTCCATACTACTTACTAATTGTATGTACTATTTAAAAATGATGACTGACTGCATTTGGAGTTATTATAGTGGTTCAAACTTTTTGGTTTGTGACCCCTTAAACTAAAACAATATCTACTTGCAACTCATCATAATAGGTTGTATACAGTAATATACTTGCAGTTGTAAGCAGTTCCCTATTTTTTAGTCTCGAAGAATTAAAATTATTCAGTAATTTACAAGAAAAAAAGAGCAAAGCCTAAATAAATAATCATAACTGTGTTTAATATAATATGTATTTTTTTGTGATTTCCTCTTCTGTTAAGGCCCAGACACACCAAACCGACATCAGAGAAATAGTAGAGACAAAGGCCGCCTGTTGCGTCGCCTCACGTCGCCCGAGTCTTGGCCAAAAAGTTGCATTTGAACACAGCGCAAAGACTACAGCCGACGGCCAACTACCAGGTACATTCTGCGTCTGCGTGAGATGAAATAACTCTCCACACCAGCAGGCGGCGGTAGTCTGTATTTGTCATTCAAAAAGGGAAACCAGAAGACAGAGGACGGCGGATATACGAGCCGTTGTTATGATACGTACATGAAATAAAGCGCCGTTTGACGACCATTTTCACACCTCTCTCACTCACCACTTAGCTTCATTCCAGATGTCGTTGTGAAATTATCCCTGTATTGGAACGATCAGATGAGATGAAGATGAAAGATGAGAAGAGTTGTGTTTTTCCTCTTGACTTTACTTGTTTGCTTGCTTTCATCACATCCGTTTCTCCTCTCGTGCACTGGTTCTTTTAATCTGAACAGCCAATCAGAGTGATTTCTCTCATCATCGGGCTCTGCCGCCGATTCAACATGCTGAATCGGCCCGAAAAACCTCAGACACGGCCAGACTAGAGCTGACGGTGCGGGACACACTGCAAAAACTAGGGCAGCAGACGCTCACTGACGGCCCGAAAGTGGCCTAGTGTGTCAGGGCCGGTCTCGACCGTACTCTATAATTTAGAGACCCAACAAGAGATCCCCCATTAGCATGCACTCGGTGCAACAGTGGCGAGAAAAAACTCCCCTTTAACAGGTAGAAACCTTGGGCAGAACCCGGCCATCTGCCTCAACCGGTTGGGTATAAAGTATGTACATAGTATACATACTTTACTGTTTAACAAAAGATTTAATTCTATGTTTTCCCAGCTCTTTCCGAGCTGTCTCCTCATCACCATTTCATTTCATTATTTTTTGGGGCAGCTGTGAGTAGCTCCTTCATTTCCTTCGTGCATTGTCTTGTTGGACAATAACGTACAACAACAAAAAAAAATCATTATTTATATGTAGTATGGATTTGGGGCACAGCTTTTGTCCAGAAAATGAAAGACCAGCTGTTAAAGAGAGTGTGATTTTTAATTCTATTCTCCTAGGTACATGATAAAATAAAATGTTACTAGATCTTCCACAACTTAAACTATTATGGATTTTATTCAGATGACATCATGGCATCAAAAATGTATGAAAAAAAAAAGTTCAAAACAATTTAATGTACCTGTGAAAGTGTTGTTATGCAATGCACTGCCACAGTGTGTTAACCTGGCTGAACTCAATATTATCTATCACTTCCTGAAGTAATCAATGTCAAGCAAATCAAATACGATCATCATTAGGTTGCATTAAGTTTGTACTTTAAAAAAGGCAACAACTGGTAAAAATATATTACTTGTTTTAATCTGAAACAGCACATACTCATTTGTAGCTCAACTATTAAACCAGAAAGTGTAAAATAATATAATCTGTTATTTTTCGCCATAAACCTCACATTAGAAAAATATTTTAACTTCATAAACGATGTGATTGCAGCTCACCAAACATGTTTAAAATATGCCACATACAATATTTTAAACTTTTCCTGTTGAACAAAGTAAGACAGATGACCGTAAAAGAGTTGTTTCATGGCTCCTCCCGAGACAAATGACTCCTGTGACAAAGCTCCTCTACTTGAGAGTAGATGAAAATTTAATGTTCTTAATGTGTTCCATATAGCTGTGGTGCAGAGATATATCTGAGTGTCTGAGAGCAAATCGACTGTACGATACGTCTGCTGGCATGTGGCGAGAGTCGCTCAACATATTGCAGCCAGGATGTGATTGATGGGCTGTCAGTAAATTCCAATTTGCATCCGCTGATTGTAAAAACGAATCACTGAGAGAGGAGGAGCATAAAGTAGCCGGTAATCCCCTGTGGTTCCATGTTGACTGATGCATGTCCACCTATTGTTTGGCCTCTAAAATGATATCATATGTTGCATCATTGGCGTCTGTCCCTCATTGGAGAAAGGTCTATCTCAGTGGGCAAATCTGGCCAATGCTGAAGTGCCTTAAACCTGCATTCTCTCTAACAGCCAGCAGGGGGCGACTCCTCTGGTTGCAAAAAGAAGTCTGATTTTATAGAAGTCTATGAGAAAATGAGCCTACTTCTCACTTGATCTATTACCTCAGTAAACATTGTAAACATGAGTTTATGGTCTCAATCGCTAGTTTCAAGTCTTCTTCAATACAGCATGATGTTCATTTAGTAAATTATGGTCCCATTTAGAGTCAAATAGACCATAAAGCAGGGGATGCTTTAGGGCGGGGCTACCTTGTGATTGACAAGTCGCTACCACGGCGTTGTCCGTGTTTTCGTCTTTATCACAGTGTGTTCGTTTTTAACACAGTCTGTTTTCAGTTCATGAAAGTTAATTATAACCTTTTTGGTTGCCTAAAAATATCTTATTCAGCGTTCTCGAGGCTTCAAAACATCAGTCCACAAACCAATGGGTTAGGTCACGGTGACCACGTCCACTTCTTATATACAGTTAATGGTATATCTGCAGTCTTGCAGGCTACACAATACGCCCCCTGAGATACCTTCCGGGAATAACGTACTTATTTTAACCCAAGCCATGATGCTTTTCCTAAACCTAACAAAGTAACAAAATAGTTTTGACGGCTAAAAGTGCCTAAACCTAACTAAACTGAGACCGTTTTGAGGGTGCGTCCTGTAGTACTGTGGACCCGCAGATACCTGTCTCATTGGCAAGCTGCAACACCTGCTGTGTTTCACGAGAGAAATTGAGAGGGACCTGGTGTTTCCCTTGTCACACTCGATATCCACACCTATCCATCACGCTATCCATCTCTATCCACCTCCCCTCTCTCTCTCTCTCTCTCTCCCAGACCCGACTCTGTTCACCTCTCTTTGAAGATGCTGGGCCAACAGCTGGCCACAGGAGAACAAAATGTCTTTGGAGTCTGCCCTGTGTCAAATAGGATAGTCCTTATTGTCAGTGGTTGTCATTATGCCAGATGAAGGGGGGGGGGGGCGTTTTCGGTTCCTGTCTTCCTGACTGGGGAGAGCGAGAGGCTCAAAGGGAGCTCCCTGGAGGGTGGTAAAGGGCGTTGCGGAGGACGGAGTCAGAGCCCTTGTAAACCTCTCTAAGCTCACTAACAACAGCAGCAGCATCACTGCAGACAAAGTACAGAGTACACTTAGTAGGATATACATAGTTCAAAATACAGAATACTGAAAGATGTTGTATGTTTAAAGACAAAGTTTGCATGAGATGAGAAGATTACTGATCTCTGTGTGTAATAAGTACGAAGCTAGAAGCTAGCTAACTTAGCTTAGCAGAGAGACGAGTTAATTGCGATTAATTTGCACGACAATAAGTTTTTTTGAATTGTTGTTTTTGTCATGCATACTTTCACGCAGAACACAGATATTATGCAGCGTAAAACAGACATATTTCTTTTGGAATAAGGTAGATTTTTCTGAGCTTTCGCACCGCGAATAAAGGCATCAACCAATCACGTTGTGCGGAGCGGGTTGAGTTGGCCTATATTTATAAAGATTGTAAAAGTCCGAACCAAGATGGCAAACTTAATTACTCCTTTCAGCCTTGCCAAAGGCAGCACAGACCAGATCTACTCCTTCTGTTCTTACCTTTCACAATAAAAACTCTAGAAATAAAATATTGGTATTCGAGTATTTCGAATTTTTGTTTCATTTATTCGTTATGCCCCCGGTGTGTAAAGGCCTTTAACCCGGAGGCCTAAGTAACAAAATCCACCTACCAGCACCTCTAAAGCACACTAATTCACAAGTTGTATGTAGTTTATTTAATTGAATACAAAACCTTTGAATAAAAACGACAAATCTCTGCTGTAACAGCTAGCGGACTATTTCTTGGCTGGAACTAGTTTCTTCCGCTGGTTGCCTGGCAACTGGTCCTAGCCAAGATATAGTCCATCACATAGCTAACTCCCTGTAGAACAGCAAATTTTTTTTTTTTTTTTTTTTTTTTAACTGATTAAAGAAACAAGATACACCATGTTAATTAGTGAGCAGATTTTGTTGCTTTAGGACAATGGTTTCCCATTGTTTCCAGTCTTCATGCTAAGCTCAGTTAGCGGCTGCTGGCTTTAGCTTCATATTTACCTTACAGACCTGAGTAGTATCAACCTCCTCATCTACAACTGAATAAATATATTTTCCAAAATGTCAATCTATTCCTTTAAATGTCCCATATTGTGCTCATTTTCATGTTCATACTTGTATTTTATGTTTTTAATAGAACATGTTTACATCCTGTAATGTTAAAAAAAACCCTTTATTTTCCTCATACTGCTTGAATATACCTGTATTTACCCTCTGTCTGAAACGCTCAGTTTTAGTGCATTTAAACGGAATTGCGTTGCTAGGCAACAGCTTGGGTCCATGTTTACTTCCTGTCAGCTGATGTCATTCACATACAACACAACAGGAAAAAAACTGGGACACATTTAGAATATTTACATTTAAAACTGTGTAATGTACTAAATATATTGTATATTTGTGACATCACAAATGGACAGAAATCCTGACAGCTTGTTTCAAAAGCACATTTTCTGAATACATTCTGTGTGTATTTCTCTGTGGATTGAGCGGTTTGATACTTTCACAGTATTTATACAGCACTTAAACCTGCTTTATAATAAAAAAAAGACATGAAAATCTCACTTTTTATAATTTATTAACCTTTAAGCAATAAATGCAACCATATACTTACAAACAGTCATGATTTAGGAGCAATGTTGCTTCTATCAGCACATTGTACATCTCTGTTGATGAGGCCCAACAGCCAGGCTGTATTGTTGATCATCCACTTCATTATGGACACTGATTGAATTTTCAATATTCAATCAGCCTGTTTCCCACATTCAATTTTAATGAAGCAACACCGCCGATGCAGTCAAACTTTTGATAACAAAGTAGTGTAGAAATTTTCAAAAGTTGGGTCAGTGGGTTTACAGCTTGAAAAAAAGAAAAATGGACCTGATCAGCAAAATGCTGTTGAGTTGTGTTGTTTCTACTGTACTCCTCATCAGATATGCATGCGGCTCCAGTGTTTTGATGGATTGCCGTTGCTGCCATTCGTTCTTGCATTTTGATGCACTGTTTGAGTTATGATTAGAGAGGGAGACGGCGAAAAGCCGAAGCAGGATTAGTGACAGCTCTTGAGAGAGGATAGAATAAAGAAGAGGAAGAGGAGGAGGAGGATGGAGAAGTCATCATTAATACCCCCTCATTTGTTTCACCTTTGTGGGAGTCTGACCCCGAGGAGACCTTTTGACTGGAGGAAGAGGAGGAGAGTACAGAGAGAGGATGAATAGGGGTGGCAACAAGAGGAGTTCCTCTGTCTCATTAAACCTGTGACCATCCTTTGGTGTTTTCCATCGCTTCACAATGTGTCCCTGAGGAAGGAAGGGAAAGCCTCTTCTGCCCGGTCTCTTTAATGTCAGCTGCTGGACTCGTTAAACCTTGCTTGATTTATTTTAAACCAAGGGGAGGAATTCATGCAGAAAAAGAGCTTTGGATCTTTCATATTTCATTTAGTTTTAATGGTTGCAGCAGAATGATCAAACTGGTCCTTCACCAAACAAGTCTTTTATGATGCAAACATTAACAAATTCGTCAGGTGCATGTGCATAATATCTCACCCGTACAATACTGCCGGCGTCAACTTCACAGGTGACCTTTTTGTGTCTGTATTTGTTTGGACTTGCAGATTGTTTGATGCTCTAACCACCCTGAATTAAGCACTACTCCAACATCAAGGTGGTGTGGTTAGCTAGATGAAAGCAGAGGGGGCTGCACGGCGGGTAATACATGATTAAACAGGCAGCCGGTATTCAGAAGCACAAGCAAGGCAGCTGGGGAGAAGGACTAGGTGTGATGAAAGGGGGGATTAGCATGGATTCATCATCTCTCTCTGTCACAGAGTGCCACATGAAGCGACTCTGCGATTGTCAGGAGAGGAGCTCGGCAGGTTTGTTAAAGTAGCACAAAGTGACAACAAATCACCAGTGCCTACAACATTTCAAATGATCAGCAATAGACTTATTGTGAGTGTTTCACTGATTTACAAAAGTTGAAATATGATGCAATACAGCAAAATGAAATCATATAAAGAAGCTGATTGGACTGGAATTGATGTTTTAGGTCCTGACCCATTGGTTAGTAAGTAGCTTAAAATAAGAACTTCCTTAAAGGTACCCTGGGGAGTATTTTGACCACTGGTAGCGCTATTGAGCAGTGTTTTTCGAGTAGTGTGTGTGTGCATAAAGACGCGGGGACTTGATGCACATTACTGCCGCTGGTTTTGTGCTATTCTGCTGATCGACAGTTGGTGGCAGTTGTGCACAAAGAAGCATAGCATTACACCAACAAAAGCAAGAAAGAAGAAGACTGCAAGCTAGCAAACATGGGCTGCGGTCGAAAAGTAATATTTTTCCCCGGTTGTCCACGTTAGGTCAGATAATCCTTTATTATATGTTGATGTAAAGTGTTACAGCAGAAGAAGGACTTGCTGTATGTCTCTTTCACACACCGCAGGTGAAGCAGCCACATCTCAAGGTAATTAGGTGATAATTAGCAAGTATCTTTGGAATTACTGCCTAATTACCCCAATATTTACCTAAAAAAATATCAGAAAATACTTTGTTTGGCTGTCTTGACTTGGGACTTGATTCTGGACTTTTATTATTATCATTTTATATCTATAATAAACATTATTTAATAATTATATTCCGCTATTTCCCAATAAACAGTAATAAATAGCTGGTAATTTATTTAATACATTTCCAGGAAAAGAATACAAAGTTAATTGATATATGCTTTATTTCCATGTTTACTGATAAATAGATAATAATTAGCAAATAACTTCTTTGAGATTTCTTAAAAAAAACTCCCTGAATCATGATATCAGCTACCAGCTAAGTGCCCAATTTTAACGATTATATGCTATTTTAGCAGTAATTCCAAAGAAATTTCCAATAGGTTACTTGCTAATTACCACCTAATTACCATAAAATTTGCTGACCTGTAAAATGAAGTGTTACCTAAAATAACTGTTCTAACTTGTGTACTTAGGATATCTGATTTTTACATCAGAGTTTTACATCACGAGTGAAATATTTAAACACAAATTTCACAGTGTGTTCCAATCCACGCACTTCCAGAAGTACACTTCAATGTAGTGCACTTTGTGCACTCTGTACTCACTTGAGTAGTGCGTAAATTTCAATGGGGTAGGATCGTCTCAAATCTAATACTCTGCGGCGCACTGACCGGAAATGTGGTTTGAATAGTGGTCGTGGCCCCGGCCCTTTTGCTACGTAGCCAAGATGGCGACAATTGAGTGTGGAAGGGGTCCAGCGTTCCACACTCAACGATTTGATCGTTTTGAGTACAACATCCGGGTACTTTGAGTGCACTGCATTTTGCCGTACTTCCCAGTGTAAACGCACTTATGCACTCAAAATAGTAAGTGTAAGTACACAAGTACGCGGATTGGAACACACTGTTTGACTCTTCCGTCAAATATAAATATTTGGAAACTTTGAGATCCCATTTAGAAATGAACATAAAGGGCGCCCGGGTTAGCTCAGTTGGTAGAGCGGGCGTCCATGTATTAAGGCTTGGTCCTGACCGCGGCGGCCCGGGTTCGAATCCGGCCTGTGGCCCTTTCTGCATCCACTCTCTCTCTCCCCCCTTTCAAGACTCTATCCACTGTCCTGTCATAAAAATGGAAAAATGCCCCCAAAAAAATAACTTTAAAAAAAAAAAAAGAAATGAACATAAAGTTCTGTGAGTTTGAACAACGTTTGAGTGGTTTGATAAGGAGATTTTACCAACCTGACGATACTTAACGCTGCTTGTTTGCCTGTGTCACTTTAACCCGAAGTGTCCCTGAATATAAAACTCCAGTTTAAGAACCACTTCGAAGCGTCATCATCCCCAGAGTATAATTTAGCAATTTTCCACCAGCTGCACTCAGAAAGAGGCTCAGGTGCGACACACTTGTGACTGTAATTTCTGCAGATCCAAATTGTTACTGATGTGTTTTACCGTGTCAGTCAATTATCTTTGCACGGCGAGACTTGTTTGAAAATCAATTGCTGTTTTTTTTTCTGCCCTTTTTCTTCTGCGTGAAGAACTTGCACCTCGTCAGTTGAGTCACAAGACAGAGCGCTACCGTCTCTCCTGCCTGATTCTGTTTTATTTATTTATTTAGTTTTCCAATTCCAAACACTTAGTCCGACTATACAAAAGATGATAGCGGTTATTGCTCAGTAAAGAAGATGAGTTGAGTATTTTAGAGAGAGAGCCGGCGGCGGTCATAGACACAGACACCTACATCACAGACAGATACGGGGCGGAAGCAATAACACTATAATGTAATCTAGTAGAACAGCTCTGCAATGAATTCAACCTTTGGGAAGAAAATATCAGGAACACCAATGTGCTGCCTATGTGCTAGGAAGTATAATGCAGTCTAGTATAACAGAGCCACAAATGTGAACATTACCATGCAGTCAGTAGTCGTTGTTGCATGGTCATTTTATTGCTGTTATTGTGTCCACCCTCTTGTAGATAAACTGTATTTTACATTAGCAATTTATGATCCAAGCACTTTAAAAGCTCCTCATAGTTCCTCCTCAAGGTTAAAGGACCAGGGTGTAACATTTCAGGGGATCTATTAGCAGAAATGGATTCATAACTATGTTTTCATTTGTGTATAATCATCTGAAACTAAGACTTGTTGTGTTTTCGTTGGCTTAGAATGAGCCCTTATCTACATAGGGAGCGGGTCCTCCTCACGGAGTCCGACATGTTTCTCCGCCATGTTTCTACAGTAGCCCAGAATGGACAAACCAAACACTGGCTCTAGAGAGAGACTTTTTTTTACGTTACCTGAAGGCCACCGTAGTTCTCCGACACATTTGTGAAGCTGCTGTAACGTGAGCCGCAGAGTGCAAAACCGTGGTACCACCAGCCGCCATCTGACTTCTTCCGACGGCAAACGGCGTTGCTACGGTTTTGCACTCGGCGGCTCACGTTACTGCATTCTTGGAAAGGGAGGAGTGAGCGCAGGGGTGCTCAGTTGGTTGCAATCTGCAACCACACCACTAGATGTCGTCAAATCCTACATGTTGTACCTTTTAAGTGGACGTGTATGCACCATTAAAAACTGAGTTTACAGTCAAGATGAAATGAAAAATGCCTTTTTAACCCTTTTAGATCACCTCCTGGTTATATTGTGCAACTATTTAGCAATATATGCAAAAGGATTATTTGTATTTCTATATCAAAATCCAATCATCTTTTCTTCCTGTAAAACAAAACATGACGTGTGCTTATACGTAAACTAGTACCAACCAATTTCAACCAATAATATCATGACATCCATTCATCAATCTGCAACTTTTAGCAACAGTATCACGCTACATTCGAGGCACATCCACATTTTAGCGGTCCAGTCAAATGCAAAAGATTTTATTTAAATCCCTCTTGTAACTTTACACCGCTCAAATATTCTGTTTCACTGTGAAATACGTCGCAGTGCAGAAGCTAAAGATGCTCTAACTTCTGTTTCACTGGGACTTTAAGTGGAAAAAGCACAAAGTGTTTCATGTAGAACTGTAATGCAGTAAAGACTGCCAGAGCAAATTATTTTGCCCGGCGTATAAATGGTAATCATAATAATCCTGGAACTTTATTTGAATCCATAAAAATGTCTTAGAAACCGGCTGCCTTCTGCTCGGGCTTTATAAGTTCTGTGTTAAAACTCCATTAAGCAAATTTATGGCATTACAGTAGCATCAAATCAAATGACTCAGTGTAGTGTGAGAGGGTTTTGTTATCACACTAAGAACCGGGAGCCAGGTCTAGAGGTCTTTATGGGCCAGGTTTGCAGCTTCTTGAGGGTAAATGCCAAGCGTCAGAGGTATCAAGCAGACAAGAGCTCTTTTTTTGAAGCATAGCACGGAGACATCTTTGCTGAAATTACATCCTTACAGCTGGCCGGTGCCACTGGGCAGCGATCCAAACCGATCCTCCTTGATCTCAGTGCTGCTTGTGATACCATCGATCGCTCAGATCTCATTCAACGCCTAAAGGATCTTTTTTTTGAGAGGGAAAACAACTCACATAGGGGAAGAAACCCTACTGTTAAAATGTAGCTGGACAACTTAAAAGGTACTAAATTCGATATTCAGAGCATTAATACAGCAGCAAACAACTATTTGCTATGTAAAGATATAGAGGAGTAATGTCTACATGAGCAGAGAATTAAGTCTCTCTCCCTTTGTGTGTGTTGTAATCCGAGCTTCATCGCCGGGGCGGCTGCGCGTGCATTTTAGTGCATGTTCGTGCATGTGAGCGTGCCACACTGGGGTAGTGTTTAGAAGGGAACCAGCAAACTGGGGAAACTCTTGCGAGTTTCTTAAGGTTAGGCATTGACCTCGAATAGTTAGGGTTAGGATAGGTTTTCGGGCAGTGAGTCTCGTGAGAGTTTTGGCAAGCTTTTGCAGATCCCCGATCAGATTTTGCAATTTGCGGGTTCCCTTCTAGACACCCCCACTGGCTTCACAGCCGTCTCTCTGCACTGCTCTCATATTGCGGTTAAAGCTGGTAACGCCGTCCCGACCTACCGATGCCGCTGGGGAAGCATAGCATCCACCCTCCGGTTGCCCCTCAGGTAAACATGGTTAGCTCTGTCAGCACTTTGGCCGTTGTTTTTACTGTTGAAGCTGTTAGCTCCATTAACTACAAGCCGCCGGCTCAACGTCGCCATGTTGAGAGCCGTTGAGGGGCAATAGAAATGCTCCCAATCTCGTATTTAGTTCCTTTAACTATCACCCTATGTTTAAAGAAGATATGATATTTTCTTTAAAAGAACAAACTCTTTTTCCCAGCAGACATTTTGACTTGTCATAGTAGGAAAATCATATGTATTACTAATAACATTAATGATCGCTATGGCACAATATATATGACAGCGAGCCAGCATGAACACCAGGACCCTGAAACTGAAGCAGTTAAATGGAATTCAGCCATTATTAATTTTATTCTTTGAAATTTGACAACCCCTAATTAACAACCTTGCAGCTTGTAGTTAGAAGACAATGTATATTTTATGCCTTTGCAATATTTCACAGTATCACATTATGATAATATAAGTGAAAGATGGACAGGGAACATTTGTAAAATAGGGTGACAGGATGTGATTATTTAAATTTTTGCCCTCACTTACTGTTTGAATGTCAGTGGATATACATTTAAAACACGTCCTTTGACATATTTTAAATTGAGCAGCAGCAGTAGATGTGAGTACGCTGCTCAATGGAAACATATACCACAAAAAGAACAGTTCTGCTTGTCCCTACATTGCATGATTCATAGTCCCTGCTTTGGTTTATTGGCAGACATATATAATAAATAGCCTTGACATAGATTTGTCCTTCTCTTGCGGCGCTCAGAGAATGAAATGTTTTTTTCTCACCTTTTTTTCACTCGTTTTTTTTTCTGCTTTTTTCCCTTGACTCTACGATGCACACGCCAGCCTGAGGTCCAAATAAATAAATAAATAACCATTGCATGTGCACACACTCGCAATCAGCAGCAGCCCAATCACAGCAGCAGCAGACAGACTCATCCATCTTTATCACTGCAGCACTCACACTCGGAACACACTTAGCACACACACTTTCTTTTCACCCTGTCCTTCCATCTTTATGTCTTCATCCTCTCATTTTCATTCTGTTTCTCTCCCCGTCTGTTGCATACGCTTCACATGAGAAGCGTTTTAGGGCTGACAGGACATTTATCAGACAGACCCACTTTATATCACGCTATAGATGTATAGTGCAGCGACCTCCGCTTATATATAGTGAGGTGATTTATTGAAGGAGGCCAGTTGCAGGTTTTCTAAGTGAAAGAGACACGGTGATCCTTTTAGTTGCAGCTGCTGATAGTTTATGCAGAGATATGACAGTTAACAGCGAGCTGTATTTTGGCAGGAGTGTTTTTGTGGTGTTAATTGTCTTGTTGTGAGCTCTGCTGCGTCTTGACAACTGGTTGGTAGACTGTGAACGTGAGCAAGACAGTGATTGGCTGGCTGCGCCTGTTGATGTAACCAGGGGGAGTTTGAAAGCTGATACACTGGTGTTGCTTTAACTTCAACCAGAGGTGATTATAGGCGGATAAAATCTTTGTGTGTGCGTTCTCATGTACGCTTCTCACTTATCTTGACAGGGACAAACTGTCGGCTGAGTCAACGCTGCTGTCGAGTCTTTAATTAGTGACACACACACATACGGCTGAATCTCTCCGAGCTTGTGATTATCACCTGGATTGTTACAGTTGAGCTGCTGGTGCTGTGCATCAACAAATCCCTGTTTATCACTGCTTTGCACAGTGAATTATTACAAAACCGGTATCGCACACGCTGTGACCACACAGCAGCGAACTGATGGACATAGCCAGCGCTGCTGTGAGGGCTCTGCAGTGTGTTTAGGATGCTTAAAAGTCAGGTCACGGTGCACATGTTGATTCTCAGTGATCATCTATCGACACTCATCTTCTGCTGGAAAACTCACAGATGGTGGCAAATACCCTGGCGTGTAGCTCACATCATTTTAATGCTGTGCAAACAGTTGGATTTGGGTCAGTTTTTGAAATGTCAACAAGGAAGAGAGAAACTCTGTCCAAGATGTGAGGTCATATGAATATTTAGTTCAGCTGTGGTCACTGCGGCCCCGTTCAGACCTGGCATTAACATGCGTCCTCCGCGATCCGATCACAAGTGGACACCTCTGAGTATGTCTGTTCACACCTGGCACATGCATCTTGAGTGACCACTTGTGAAGCAAGCATCTACTGTTGTGGAAGAAGACAGCAGTAAAACAGATTTTAGCCACCTTAAAGAAAGGCCCAACTTAAAAAAATCAATATCCGTTTAAGTGTACGCTATATTTAGAATATTTTTTCCGGTTTACCTTGCCGTCAGACAGCCCTTTCCGACGTGGAACTGAAGCTGTTGTATCTATCTATGCTCTCGCCAAAGCCACCAGACTCCATTGGAAAAACCTGTAATTTTACCTCGCAGATCAAAGGGGTTGCTGGTCTACCGCTGCCTCGATCAGTGAGTTTGTTTGTGCTTTTGTGTGACTTTTGTGAATTCGAACTAACCAAAGTCACACAATAACACAAACAAACTAACCGATCGAGGCAGCGGTAGACCAGCAACCCCCGTGTTCTGCGAGGTAAAATTACTGTTTTTTTCAATGGAGTCTGGTGGCTTTGGCGAGAGCATAGATAACGGCTTCAGTTCCCCGTCGGAAACATAGACTGTAGAGCTCACTCACAGCAAGGTAAAGTGGTGATATTCAAAATATAGCATACACTTCAACTGATATTGATTCTTTTAGGTGGCTAAAATATGTTTTTCTGCCGTCCCCGTCCACAGCAGTACATTACTTTGCTTCTGTGCGGTAACTCCTGTCTGCTTCTCCAAGCTGGGGGCGTGCCGACTGTCATCTAATGTAGGTAATACACTGTCTATGGATAAGTACTTCATACAACCCCACTTCAAAACACCCGAACTATCCCTTTAATCCCAGCAATTTGTGAGGGGTAGGTGTTAACTTTGAGTTCAGAGTGTGATCTCACATGCAGAAAAAAGACACCGATCATCAGCAGCACTATATCTCAGTCCTTAGAGATACTGTTCTTTATTTCTTTAATCAAAAAATATTGATATTAGCCAATACTTTTCTGCATACTTTCTCACAGCACAGTAATACATACTCTTTATACAGTCAATACATTCATTAGGAGGAAAACAAACAGAAGTATGCAAGCCTATAATTACTCCAGTACAATCGAAAAAACACAGTTCTGAAACACTGCCATGGAGAAAGGTATAATATACTCAAAAAAGGTCATTGTGTAGAAAATCACTATATCAGAAAAATACCAACAAAAATGCCAAAAGCGTCAGTTGTACATTCATGGATATATCGTTATAATACTGTGCTGTATGTCATTATATTCATCATGATTGAGTATAAATACATGTTTGATTTCATACGTTAAAGGTCCTATGGCACAAACACTTTTTAAAGCTTCTTCCTGTCTAAGACGGACATTATGTACACACACACACATTCGCAAAAACACACTCACACACGCACTGTAGAGCTAAGCAGGTAGAGAGAGACGGAGAGGAAACGGGAGGCGTGAGAGAGAAAATACAATTTCACCGTCTGATTGATTTATGTTTGGTTATCTTTTTAATATCTGGCTGAAGAAAATATAGATATTATCATAATAGGGAGGATTTCTTGGCTTTAACTCCCCTCCCTCACACACACACACACACACACACACACCCTCCCACCTGCTCCCGAGTGCCTCACGTGGGAGACGAAGAGACACCTGCATGTGACACTCTTTCAACACCCCCCACTCATCCATTTAGTTTCCCAGCATGCCTGCCTCCTTCCCAGGAGGCTGCGCGGGGACCGAGGCGCCGGTTCTCCCGCAAATGTCACATTAACATCGCCTGAAACACTGGACGGGGTTAACACGTGAAATGAATGTCATGGCAACATTGATCTGGCATGAGCTCCTCAGGCTGAAGCCCCAAATCATTTTTTGTGGTCTTACTTTCTTAATGATCCCGGATGGATCATTAGGCAGTATTGATTGATGATTAAAGCACATATTTGAGTTCCTTTACACTAAATGAAATGCAGCGTCCCGCTGGGGATGAGTGATGGATTTTGAATCAAGGAGCTCGCTGAGTGATTACCAGTTATCGACCCCTTCGGGTGTTCATTTACATTAAATAACGCTCGACATCCGCCAGCTTCACCTCAAGGTCCCTATCCGCATGGATCCATTTTCTGATGAGAAATGATTGAGCGACATGCTCGGCATGCACATGTGGCACAAAAAGACTTCAAGGTAATCAGTTAACGAGGAAAAAGGACACTTGTGAAATTAAGTTTGAGCGGGTGTATTTGACATAAAGTGGGAGGAAAGAGGGATGAGTGGGAGGAGTGCAGAGCGAAGGGGGCGAGTAGCGAGTGGCGATCGGTGCCCCTTCATTCACACGCAATTTTGAAGAAAATCAATTTGTGAGGAACAAAGAAATGGGAATTGAGAGTGGAGGAGCCAGCTTATGGTCTGAGTGCACAACTGAACTGAAAAGGAGGGAGTTTGGAAGTTGGAGAAATGGGTTTACTCCAGTTAAAGTAATCTTTGATGGGAAAAGAAATTGGAAAGCCAACAGCTGGAATCGTTAAAGCACTTGTAAAAAAAATTGGTTTTAAAGGGGACCTATTATGCTTTTGTGCTTTTTCCCTTTCCTTTAGTGTGTTATATAGATTTTTTTGTGCATGTAAAAGGTCTGCAAAGTTACGAAGTCCACGCCACAGGGAGTTACTCTCCCCCACAGAAACACTGCTCCTGAACTGCCTGAAAAGCCTTGCTTAAAGTCTCGCCTTTTTTTCCATAACGTGGTGATATCACCAAGTAACACATTTGCTTAATACCTGCCTAGTGGCTAGTTTGGCACGCACTCAAACAAAGCTAATTAGAGCGGAGCTGGAGCAGAGTCCGAAGAGTTTGGCTCGGTTGACCAATCAGAGCAGACTGGGCAGAGGGTGAAAAGAGGTGCTGCAGCACAGCCGGTATGAGAAAATAAGTGTTTTTTGAACATTAAAGCATGTAAACATGTTCTGGTAGAAACCCCAAATACAAGTATGCACCTGAAAATAAGCATAATAGGTCCTCTTTAATGTAGCTCTGACTGCAAAGTAACAACCTGGTTCTTTGTAGTTTGGGCTTTAATTCCTATTTTATGAGTTAGTGATGAGAGCGGGGATTTAGCCAAAACTTTACCTAATTGTGAGGTGCATGGTCAAAACACCAACAGGTTCATAGTGTTATTTTATAAGCTCTTAGATATATATTAGATAAATCCATCATTTATGTGCTTTTCTAATTTCATTGCTTGTTCTCTTTCTCTTTCCCCGACTGTTTTTGTAAAGCATTTTCATTATGGCACACTTGCAGTAAAAGGCACATTGTCCTTCTCTTTACTAATTACTTTTCCTTTTAATGGAAAAATATTCAGCTACATTCATCATGAGACACTCCTTGCCTCTGTAACAGTTCAATAATTGGATTGTTCTAAACCATAGACTGTGTATAAAGATTGGACGACATGACAGCTCCCCAAAAGTGAAGCCAAAACATCTGGATCGCCCCCTGGTGGCTGGCTGCAGTATAGCTCATAAAGCCCGCCCCCTTCATGTTAGCAGATGGGCAACACTAAAAAGTCAAAGTACACGTCAAAAACATTTTTCCCAAAGATGGTTTCTGTCATTTTAGGTAGTTCTTATCACACTGTTGTGTGTTCAAGTGTTCATTTTTCTGATAAGTTTCATCTTAATAAGATATCTGATGCTATAAAAAAGGGTGTGTGACGTCATGATTGACAACTCTGATTGACAGCTGCTCTGAGTGAAGTAGTCGTCCAGCTGGATGCCTGGGAATTGTACGAGAGAGGAGATGTAACTTTAACTTTCCATATAAGTCACAAGTCAGTTTGATCATGAATGTAGTTATAGCGATATTTTGGTTAGTTGTTGTCTTTCTAGCCAAACAGAAAGACAACGTGGTGCTTACGTAGCAGCTAAGTGGACCTCGATACCGCGGCTCCAGCCCCCCCGATCACTACTGTGCAGACTCTGGCTCCAAATGATGTCAAATCTCAAGATGGCAGCTCCTGTATCCGGGATATTTTGGCTTCACTTTTGTACAGTGGGAGGAAGTCCATCTGTATATAGAAGTGTATGGTCTAAAACCATATGACCATAATGCTATTGCCATGTTCAAATAGGATGGAAGGTAGAGATGTGAAAGATTTTCATGTTTTTGACTTAAAAAAAACATAGCACGTTCGTTAAATCTGTGTTTAATTACCTTGAAAGCAAACTCTGGCAGACATGAAGCACTAAGTAGGATATGGCTGTATTAGGCTCTGCGTGAAATAACGCAGCCGCCTCATTCATTTAAATGAGGCCAGTCCAGTTGGCAGCAGAAAAACAAATGCAGAAACGCAAAGAAATTGAACCATACTATGCAAGCACACAGTCCTGGTGAAGATAAATAATCATAAATAAAAAAATAATAAGTTACTGTCGTGATAAATCCCAATTTAATGCAATTATAAACCCAGAAGATAAATGTGCAAAATGCCTGTAAGAATCATCTACTATATCTAAAAAACTGGTTTTGATAATATCAATAAACTGGTTAAACAGGCTGATCACTCGTACTCCTCGCTCTAAAGGACGTGTCTCGCGGCGTCCCCATGGTCCCATATATCTCAGTTAAATGTTATTATAACTGACTTGAAAAATGGCCAACACTATGAACCCATTGCCTTGACTTTCAGGCAGTTTTTTGTTTAAACAGTTGCTATGGTGAGAGAAAGAGCAACGACACCCCTGCAGTGTCTCAGATGCTTGAGTGTCGAACAAGAGTTTGGAGGGCATGACACCAGCTATGACAGACGCGCCTAACATTCATCAGATTTAAAGCCTCGTCCATTAAAAACAAGGCCTGATGTGTCTGATATCTCCAGGCAGGTATTAGCAGAAATCTGCCCTTCGGCGCGGCTCCATTCTCGCTAGATAGATGAACACTGTTAATGCCGCAAGGTGTCTGCAGAATGGATGTGCATTGATCTCAGCGAGCTCTTTCTGTGGGCGATACAGAGCGTAGAGTGTGTGTGTGTGTGTGTGTGTGTGTGTGTGTTAACATTTATGGTTTGTTACCGGGCAGGACTCGGGCAGCACTGAGACAGAGTTGATGTACGTGACTGTGTTTCGGTGTGAAATGTTACTGGATTGCCATCAGCCTGCAGCAGAATGAGCAGAGCTGAAATGTGTCACTGTGGCCCTGAGACCAAATTCACTGCGGCATCATGGGACCCAAAAACCTTGGACGAGGGAAAACAAACCGAAATGGAAAGGAGGTGCAGACTTTCCTGTCCTCTCTATCTCTCTCTTTTTCCTCTCTCAGTCTCTCAGAAAGCTAAAGGGTTAAAGAGATGTTACATTCATTATATTCATCCAGATAATGGCTATAACAGTAAGTCATCAAGGACCATTAATAGTTAATAGAGGACTATCTACTAATAGCAGAAATTTCCTCTTCCTAATATTGGATTACTAGATTAATGACACCTTGGAGCCGAGCCCATATTTTTTGTATTTTTGTGAAGCTACAATAACAGTCAAGTCTACCATTAATAAATATTTCACCAACAATAAGCAGAGAGTCTACTCATCCTACGACGACCTGTGGGCTAACTTCCATAGCGAGCGCCGACTTGTAGTTGACCTGCGCTGCTAGGATGAACTCGACACACACGCACGCGAGGAAAAGTCAGGGATGGCTGTTCATTTTTATAAAAGCCCAAATTAACATGCCTTTGAGAGTCCTCTGCATATTAAAGTGGAAATGACAGCGCTGCTTTAACACTGCTTGAGAGACAGCCAGAACCCGTCGGTGGCTCAGCCTGAGTGAATCACCCCTCGAGGTGAGATGTTCGGTGCCCAGACTCTGACTGGATATCTCTGCTCTCTCGAAACGGCTCCCAACGGACAAAGACGCAGCTGTTCAAAGCTCCTCACCGTTGGCGGCAGTGCGCAACCATAAAGAAATCAATGTCAGGCGTTTGAAGCTTCACCAATGATTCATTCAGTTGCCAGTTTCTTCTTCAGCGCTGTGGCTCGTAAAAGTCATTGATAGATGGTGGTGATATCCTTTTATCAGTCTGTGAGTCACTTACAGTATTTTTTTTTTTTTGCATGGTGGAAACAACATCTAGTTGATGCTGGTCGCTGCTTTGTGAATGCTTTATTGAACATATGAGGCCATTTTCTGTCAAGCACGCATCTGCTGTTTGCTTTTCCACCTTGCTAGCTAACCACTTTGTTATCGCTCAAAGCTAGCTAAACTGACACCTATGTGCTCTCCAGGCGTGTTGACATTTTCAAGCCTCAAAGAGTCCCATGCGGGCAAAGCTGGTCACCAAGGAGACAATGCCTGAATACGTTCCCCAACCACATGAGGGTGGGAGGGCGGCTGCTGGTGGCTGAGAGCTCAAGAGGAAATACAAATGGGCTTCCCATTTTTGTCATACTGGTACACCAACATCTTGATGCAGTGGGAGTTGGCTGGTGAGATCCATGGGCTGCTCGTGATGGAAAAGTTGTGGCTGGCGTAGAACGGCGGCGGCTGCTTCCGGCAGTGGACGAGGGCTCGCAGCACGTTGGCCGCCATGCCCCGGAAACGCTTGCTGATGAAGCAGTAGAGGAAGAAGTTGACCCCCGTGTTGAGCAACGCCAGCATGTTGGCCAGATCGGTGAGCATGTGGAGCAGTCGGCCGGCGCCTTGTGAGACCGGAGGAGGGGAGTAGAAGTGGTAGAGGATCATGAGGGTGCGTGGCGCCCACAAAACGGCAAAAATGGAGGTGATGGCGAGGAGAATGGCGGTGGTCTTGCCGGTGGAGTAGCCGCGCAGACGGAAACAGCTGCGGCGTCTGCGCAGCTTGCGGACGATGACGGCATTGAGGGAGAAGAAGACGGTGCAGGGGAGGAGGTAGACGGTGGCGCAGTGGGCCCACACCAGGACGTGCTGGGCCACGGTCCTCCTGTTGCCCTCCCCTCCTCCTCCTCCTCCTCCTCTGCCACTACCACTGCTCACCCCAGGCAGGCTGTGCCACAGCTCAGGCCACCAGTAATAAGGAGCCGCAGAGAGCAAGCACCCGATATACACCGCGAATATCACCCTTCGTGTGCGGGCAGGGTAGGAGACTGTATGGTAGCGAAGCGGGTGGCACACGGCGATGTAACGGTCAACGGTGAGCGGCACGGTGATCCAGATGGAGGTGTGGATGGAGGAGAACTCCAGAACCTGCACTGCATTGTTTAATGACGGAGGCAGCGGCGTGGCCAGGATAAAATCCTCCAATATGAAGTCGACAAAAACAATGAGGAGCAGGACCATGATGTCGGCGGCGGCCAGAGCCAGGAGATAGTTGTAGGAGGACTTCTGACGACGCAGCACCAGCTGGGACAGGATGACCACCGTCAGGATGTTAGCTAGGAGGACGAAGGAGGGTGATTGGAAGTAGATAGGTGGAGGACATAGGGGAAATGATTGGAAAGGGAAAAAGTATGTTGAGATTGGAAAAGGAATGGGTTAGGGAAGGGAAGGAAACAGAAAAATTGAGTGTTAGTTGGCAACAATTGAAAAGAGGAAACAACAAACATGACAGCAATGATGAATCAGCGGACATATACTGTGGGTGCAGCTAACACACAAGTGTAAAACCTGTAGGGTTTTACACTCATCATGATTAATCGCATGATTGTCCATAGTTAAAATTAATCGCACATGTTTTATCTATTCAAAATGTACCTTAAAGGCAGATTTGTCAAGTATTTAATACTCTTATCAACATGGGAGTGGACAAATATGCTGCTTTATGCAAATGTATGTATATATTTATTATTGGAAATCAATTAACAACACAAAACAATGACAGATATTGTCCAGAAACCCTCAGAGGTACTGCATTTAGCATAAACAATATGCTTAAATCATAACATGGCAAACTGCAGCCCAACAGGCAACAACAGCTGTCAGTGTGTCAGTGTGCTGACTTGACTATGACTTTCCCCAAAAACTGCTTGTGATGATCATAAAGTGGGCATGTCTGTAAAGGGGAGACTCGTGGGTACCCATAGAACCCATTTACATTCACATATCTTGAGGTCAGAGGTCAAGGGACCCCTTTTGAAAATGGACATGCCTGTTTTTCCTCGTCAAAATTGTGCGTAAGTTTGGAGCGTTATTTGGCCTCCTTTGCAACAAGCTAGTATGACATGGTTGGTTTTAGTTTCTAGCTTTAAAACTGAGCCCGCTACAACTAAAAATCACAAGTTGTGTTAATGCGTTAAAGAAATCAGCCGACAGTGATGTGAATTTGTGACAGTTGCAGCAGTTTTTCACTAAAAGGTTTGAATAGATTTGCGCAGGCAGTGGCCAAAACGGGGATCCCATTGATCTAGAGCAGCGTCTGGTAGTCTGTCTGAGGTAAATTGTTATATAGCCTAAACTACTGTAAGCTATTTTAGTTTCCTTTTAGCGAAATGCTCTGATTGAATTGGCCTCTGGTAAACAGTTACGCAGTGTATATGTCTAGGGCTTTTATTGTGAAAGGTAAGAACTGAAGGAGTGGATCTGGTATGCTCTGCCTTTGTGAATAATAAAGTTTGCCGTCTATGTTCAGACTACGGAGCCTCCGTGTTGTTGTACACTATAGTGTACGTATTGATTATGTCCGTTCCGCACAACGTGATTGGTGCCTTTATTCGCGGCGCAAAAGCTCAGAAAAATCAACCTTTTTCCTAAAATATTCTCACTCTGTGAAAGTACTCATGACAAAAACAACAGTTTGAAAACATATATTGATGTGTGAATTAATCACACCCCAGTGTATAAAGACCTTACCTGCACTAACACAAACACATAGTACGCAAAGATTATAATTTATTTTAATTATGAGGAAGATTTTCAGCACCACTAACAGCACCAAGCGCACATTTCCTTTCAGTTTTGGCCTGCTATATGCAAACAAAATCCTCACATCTGTTATCGTCCCCAGTCAGTATGTACCACGTTTAACCAGCTCTCCTACTGTGTAATCCTTCCTCTGTTTATTGCTACCTTCCCTTTTCCTCTTTATCTACACCTGCTGTGTAATTCCAACAGCATCTGCCTCTGCCTTTGGCCAAATAGTTATCTCTAATAAAGAGTAAAGCCACAACAAAAACAGGAGAGCGACGTGCAGCATCACAGCCGAGACAATCTGCTGAGTTCACTACCGCCTGCCTCTCTCTGCCGCCGGCAGTTTAGCTCCTAAAACAAAGCACAAGGACGCCCCATCTCTCCCCGTCTGCTTCTCTTTCTCAATCTTTACTCCGCATCCACGACAGATACCGTCACACTTTCTCTTCCATGTTGCCTTATTAAATGGTTCCCTCACCACTCTTGTTTATTTATTCCAACTCTATCGCTTTCTTTCACAAACAGGACAGCTGAATAGCCCAGGAAGGGGGAGACCACTTCTCTCTCAATATTTCGTTAAAAAGAACGTGGACGCAAAGGCCTGGATGTGATTTATTCCACCGCTGCTTCTACCAAAAACATGACCTCTGTATCAGACAGGAGGAGCACAGCTTTCTCTCTCTCACGTGGAACTGCAGTTTGGTGATTGTACTGAACAGACTCATTACACGTCTTCTTCCTTTGTTGTCCTGCTCTGTTCCCTGCTTCCCTCCTGTCACCATGTGTGCTTATTATTCCCAGGTGATTCCCATCATCTGAGCGTTGAGTTTACAGGTTGTGAGCTTGCTCAAACCTGGAGGAGACAGTAAACAAGATACCGGCTTTGCTTTCACTTGTTGTTTGGATGTAAAAAGAATAAGTTCAGTTAAAGGAATCGTTGTCATTATCGGTACAGAGAACTCCTGAATATTAAAAGTATTGAAGTACTAAACAAAAAAACATGTTCTCCCGTGTAAAGGAACTTTATCTTTTTAGATAATTTGATAATTTATAATGATTTGATGAGGACCTATTATGCTCATTTTCAGGTGCAGACTTGTATTTTGGGTTTCTACTAGAACATGTTTACATGCAACTTTTGACTAGTTGAATAGCATGAGACAATCAGCGGGACTATTTCCCACATCATCAGCATGCAGGACATACTGAGGACTCACACTTAAAAGCATAATTATGCATAGCTCTATTAGGGGCCAAAAACGGCACATGGTACCTTTTAATGGACCTTAAAGTGGCATTTGGACCCCCTTGAAAATTAGATGCTACATCTCAAGGGGCTATCCTATCCTTTCAATAAATTCAATTCAATTTGGCAGAATATTTTTGGCATCAGTGGGCAAAAAATCCATAATAACCTTTCAGCATATTGTAATTCAAGTGTTCAAGTGAAAACTAGACTTCTGCACCTCCTCATGGCTCTGTTTTCAGGCTTTAGAAAATCTAGCCCATGACAGGAGACTTTGACCAATCACAGGTCATTTCATTGAGAGAGCGTTCCTATTGGCTGTGCTCCGGTCATGTGAACGGTACTTGGCGTTCCTTCACCAGATTTCACAAAGCAGCGGCGTCATTAACTTTCTCAATTTACAGCTAAACCGTGCGCTACAAGATGATTCTGAAAACATTTGAGGAGAGAAATAGGCATTAACGTAACATAATATTGATTCATATTTGATCAGCGCTGCCTAGTTTGACCGTTTGGTCGGAGTTCGCGAGTGATTGACAGCCGGCTCTCATAGACGGCAGCTTAACAGCAGACCTCAGATCAGCTCTGACTGCTTGTTTTCCTCCGGTCTGTGAAATCTTGCAGATGCCGTTAGGGGCACCAGAGGACACCGGAGGACACCGGAGGACACAGAGACACATGATTTTTTTCAGGTTACCTGTTTCATGTACTACTGTCACGATATAGTGACCGTTTTATAAAAGTATAACTTTTTTTAATCATATTTACTCCATCTCATCTACTTCAGCTTTAAATTAAGATTATTTTGAATGAACTTCATTCTGCAAGATAATTTTTCTTAGTTCCTTAAAAGCTGATCTTGACATTTTGGAAATAAATGTGAATTGTTTTTTCATTTTTTTTTTTTTGTAAGAGTATGATATTAATCCTGGAGAAGCCTCTTATATAGTATTTATTTTTCTTAAAGGACACAATAGTGTGTTAGCACATTGCACATTAAGAACATTCAATGCATGCGTGACATGAAGTGTAAAATTCAGAGGCGAAAATCTATACTTTTTCTATTTCATGCTGTGCTAGTTCTATAAACTAACATAACACACAGTAATGTATCCGTCCTTTACTGTTGCTAACCAACCCCGTTCAGGGAAACTTGCTGGTGCAGCGTGAAGACATGCCCGATCTGCTTCCTCAGACGAAGATGCCTCAGTCAGACATTGATTTGCATCGCAGCATCACTGAGACATCAGTGCACTTAGCAGCTGTCACTGTCCATACAGCGTCTGTGTGTGTGTGTGTTCTGTGGTCCTGTCCCCCCTTCTGCAGTAATAGATCTGGGATTGGATTAAATATGGCAGCTAGAAGTCTGGTACATCACACTTCACAGCCTCAGCCACTATCAGCTGATTACAAATTACAAAGCCGGCTCCAGATAATGACTAAAGATGTCCTTGCCAGACCGGAGGATGTGCAGCAGAAGACACACACTCACATTAACACATGCATGCACACACACGCAAACACACAGATCATTAGGGATGCGCCAATACGGTAACGTTTAATCTATCAATAAACATAAATGAGACGTCAAAGCAGTTTACAAGACTCGACAAGCCAATATATGTGCACATGTCAGGCTGCTGGATTGCACCACACCCCCCTCACCATCGCAGTCACCCTCTGCACGGGCAAGTTAGATTGCTTTCATGTCGAATCTTGGTCGACTGTGTTATTGATTCTCTGTTTTCAGCTTCTGGTCTTGTACTTTCTGTCTGTTTCTTCTTCTTTTCTGGTGGTCAGTTTGGTCCGCGGGCGTAACAAATGAATCCAGAATACATTACATTTTTAGGTTAACCTTGGGCTCAAGGATATGGATCTCCATAATAAGCATTAGGTGTAATAACTGCAGGGTTTTTTAAGACTTATTTTGTGTTTGAAATATATCTTTTTTAGCTCAGCCCTGTGCACAGAACAGATCTGTCTAAACTTAGATGTGGGGTCATAATGGGGTAATTTCAAAGAAGAGATATTAATGTCAGCATGTTCCAACACCGTGTACATTATGTTTCAAGATCAAGATGACGAGTCTAATGGTTTTACTAATCTTCTAGTAAAGGGAAACTCCACTGATTTTACCCATTAAAGTCTGTTTACAGGTCTTTGGGGAGTACTACTACAAATGTTAAAAAAGCCTTTTGTGCCTCAAGGAGCTGCACGAAGTCTGATAAATGATCTGAAGTGACTTGAGTCAGTGTTGGTCGGGGCTGAAGACTACAAGTAAAAATGAAAATGCAAAAAAAAAATGGGGGTGTGGAGTTAGAAAGAAGTGAGACCTCTGTAGTCCACTCCTCATCTCTGATCGAGGCTAGCGACTCAAGGCTACATTATCCGCTACAAGCATTACGAGCCTGAATCCAAAGAGTATAGAAGCAAAGAGACGAAACTCTGGTGTTGTTTTGACAACAGTCGATGTCGCCATTTTGGACTGAAAACGCTTATTATGTTTATAATACTTTATTGTTCAACACAGGCCATTTTTAAGTGGAATATGACTTTTGTATGGCACTTTGTAGGTGGACATTTTACTAACTTGCAGAAGCGTAGCTTTGCTGATGTTGCAATTGACTTTAACTTCTTGGCACTATACGTTCTTTGCCGAATCTCTGACCAAATGCTGCGTTCCGTTTGGACTGGAAAGTCTGAATTTCCGAGTTCCCAGTCAGAAATTTCAACTGGTACCCTACGCCCCCTGAAGTCGAATTTCCGACTCTCACTAACCCTGACCTCAAAATCCAACATGGTTGCTCCGCACATCAACAGTAAAAAAGCTGCAGTAACTACTGTTTATTAGCACTTCCGTCTTATTTGTGTCTCATTAAATCAGTCGTACACACGGTACTGTCCAACTTCTATCTGTGGACATGTTGCTACGGTGTTAATATGCACAAAATACAGTTGTAATGCGTTGATATCAACTGGTATTGCTAACAACGGCTAACCTGGCTGGAGCAAACCCCAGTAAGTTTTCTAACTTGTTGTACTGGAACACGGTCAACTCGGGCGTGACGTCATTACCAGCTCCGACCTCTGATTGCTGAGGTAAATGGAATGCAGCAAAATTGTTGCATTGTGGGTAATGTAGGCACCAGGTTTTGACAAGGAATAATAATGCGTGGAATAGAAAAGTGTCCATCGTGAGTCTGACCGTGTGTTTTAGGAGTGCAATGCTAAATCGGAAGTGAAACTATTTCACCATTTTCTGACATTTTTCTGAGAAAAACTATCATCGAGAAAATGATTGGCAGAGTAATCAATGATAAAAATCATTGTTATTCGTTGACCTTCTTTTTCTTCTGTTTTTGTTATGTCTGTTATGTCCATAAACCTCCTTTAGGGGTCATTGTGGAAGTCTAAAAACTAATCTGCTGCTCATCTGTTGAGCTACTTGATTTTATGTTTCTTTTTACGGCTTGTTTCAACAATGTCTTTTGTCTCCGTCCGCTCACCCTGACTCTTTGTACACATCGTTTCCCATATAGCCACATCTGTCTGTGTGTACTGTACACACACCTGCAGCCTATCATCTGGTTTATCCAAGAGATCTTATCTGTGTTTGTGTGTTTTTGTACCAGGAAAAGTTTGCTGCTATAAGCTCATAAACTTCCTGCTGGAGGTCCATTACCAACCCTGCAAAATGTACGTCCCCTTTAATCCATCGCCTGCTTCCTCTATTGTACCTCTGCCCGTCAATTCTCCCACCTTCTCCGTCCACATACTGCTGAACAGAGAGGGGCAACATGAAATGGAAACAGTGAGGCGTTGACTGTCACCGGGTATTATTCTGTTCGGGCTCCCCCGGTGAGACGCGGCCTTCTGCAGACAAACAAAAGGGATCCGTAGCGAGCTTGACATTTCCATTTAGCTCTAGCCAGCTTGCACTGGGTTGCCCATTCATTTCAATTGACTCCTGCTCTTTGCGTTGTCTCGGGGGCCGGGGAGGAGGGGGGGGGGGACAGACGGGTCGGAGAGCTGCACACAGAGCAGAGACATGAGGACAACACACACACAGAGGCATCCACCAGAGAGACATGTGCCTGGACATTCAGGTGAAGGCACATGCAAAGTGTCCCCATCTTTTCTCTTATAAGTGTCTCCAGCTGAGAGGGGATTAGAATGACCTGTAGGACAAGATAATGGGCTGCTGTGTGTTTGTCCGTCTGTCTACTATTTGCTTGTGTGTGTGTGTTGCACGGGTGACCCTTTCTGTCTGTTTGCGTGGGAGTGCTTTTGTGTCTGCACTCCCCCTGCTGCTCCCCTAATATGACGAGGGACAGGGCCATTGACGTTGTTTAGCGGGAAAAGAGAAGGCACAGCGTGCTCCCCGAGGTGTGTAACGAGGCTGACTCATCCCATCACTAAAGGGACGTGTTCAGGCGGGCTGTCGACAAACGAAACTGCGCATCTTAACCCCTCGGTACCGATGGCAAACATGCTGCACACTTGTCGTTACGATTTCTCATGGGCCTCGTATCACACACAGAACATTATAAAACGGAAATTATACCTCAAGAAAAGAGAATGAAAGTGAGCTATTGCTATTAAAGATTTTTTTTTTTTGTCATTTGGAGGCTTTGACGACTTATCCGGAGGCTAATAAGAAGAGTGGAGAAAAGAGGGATGGGGAACTAGATGGAAGGTGAGGTAAAGTGTGGTCTGAGGAAGGTCACAGAGAGTTAAACAAGAGAGCGGGAATGGAGGATTAGATGGAAAGACAGAATGAGACAGAGAGAGAGAGGTGTAGAGGAGAGCGGTGAGGCGGTGGGAGGAAAGGAAGGGAGGCGAGAGACAGAGAGGAGGGGGCTGAATATCAAAGCTTGCTTCAAAGGTCATAAGCACTTTGTTCCTGATGACAACCATTTCCCTTTTGTCTTCTCAAAGTGTCAGACCGGAGATAAAGCAGGGCGATTCCTTAATTCCCCCGAACGAAAACCAGGACCACATCCCTGCTGCAAAGCCACAAAAGAAAAACAACATATATTGAAGATGTGAAATCTGTCTATTAATTTGCATGGAAAAGCTGGCTTGTAATGCCGTGAAAATGTGATAATATCAAACACATTTTATTGTGAGCATGTGTGTGATCTGAGAGTTAATGAGGAAGGGTAGAGGAAGCTCATAAGAAAAAGAAAGATGCAATAAAGAAAATGGGAATATTAAGAGAGAGAGAGAGAGAGAGAGAGAGAGAGAGAGAGGCCTCGGTTGCTGCTAATGATATTGATGCTGCTGCAGTGCTCTGCCGCTGCTCACCTCTTACAGCCATTCGTTTTTACAGACAGGCCACAGTGAGTCAAAGTTTGTTGGGGATGACTGTCCTCACATCGAGGCTAACCCGGTGATGAGACACTGCAGACTGAGTTTAAAGGGTTCATAAACAATACTAACAATTATAATGTGCTTTTGGATCGTCTCCAAATGTTCTTTTTTACGAGGTTTCGGAAAAACAAGGTGAAAGTGAGTTGGAGTGAGATAGAGGGTAGAGGAGAGAATTAAATGCAGAGGAGAGAGGATGAAACATTAATAAGACGTCCAGATCGTGGCACTATAATTACCCTCAGATTGATGTATTACTGTTGTCCAAAAAAATTTCCAAAAACGACACACAGATTTGGGGTTTTCAGCAGAAGTGATAGCGTTTTGTTGTCAGCTGGTCAAACAAAGTCAGCTCTGTCACTGCATCAACAACATCACTGATTTATTGCCTCAAACAACACACTCCCTCCTCTCTGGCCTCTTCTGTCCTCCCTCGCCCTCTCTGGCTCGTCTCCCCCATGACAAGCTGACAACACTCCCCACGTCTCTCCCTCCCTTCCTCTCCTTTTCTTCGACTGGAGACAAACCAGAGCTCAACAATCTCTTACATTTGATTCACTGAATATTCACTATTTTTTTCCCCTCCGCTGCTTCAACACGTGCCTTTTCCTCTTCGTCCAGTTTACACCAGCTAATCTCAGACTCCACTTTGAGAGCGATAGTATCTTTTAGCAAGTCCCCATTCCACCACGGGTGCCCTGTCTGCTGGTGCGGATTGACCGATCAATAGTCCAAACTGAGAATCGCTGGGGCCCTACCCTTCATTAAGTAGCGGCTGACACCTGGTCGACACTGCGACGTGGAACAGAGGGTTGTTAGCGATGAACATCCCCGACCTTTTCCCCTTCGGGTGGGTTGATGAGGTGGAGTGGGAGGAGGGTTTTCATCCCCCACATGTGCCAGTCACGCCGCTGACTGTCAAACAGCCACACAAACTGTGAGAGGCCTCAAGGAAGGAGGGAAGGAACGCACCAACATACTGTGGAGTATGTGAGTTCATGCATATGTGTGTGTGCACAGGTAGAGGAGGGACACATATCTGCTCACACAATGTGCACACAGCTCCGCGCCATACAATCACTGGTTGTCATGTATCATGGGGTGATTATGAGACATTATGCAGAGATTATGCAAAAGGCCCCACTACCTCTAATAGGAGCAAAACACACAGACTTTATAGTTGTATAGCCTCTTTTTGTTGTGTCTTTTTGTAGTTGTTACGCATCTCTATGTGGTTTTGTGTCTCTTTGTAGTCGTGTTGTGTCTCATTATGGTGACTTCGTGGTCATTTTGGTCTGTTTGTAGTCATTTTGTGTCTTTTTGTACTTGTTTTGTGTGTCTTTGTAGTCATTTTGTTTGTTTTTATAGTCATTTTGTGTGTCTTTGTAGTCGTTTTGTGTCTCTGTGGTCATTTTGTGTCTCCTTGTAGTTGTTTTGTGTCCCTTTGTGGTCACCTTGTTGTCAATTTGTGTCTGTTTGTAGTCAGATGTGTCTCTTTGTAGTTGTTTTGTGTGTCTTTGTTGTCATTTTGTGTCCCTTTGTAGTTGTTTTGTGTCTCTATGTATTTGTTTTGTGTCTCTTTGTGGTCATTTTGTGTATCTTTGTGGTCATATTAAACATCATTAACTTTAATCCACTTAGTGGCTTTGTGGCCTCTTGCAGAGACATCTTATTAACATTAACACATTGGGCCTCTTTAGGTGATATTCAGGCATCAACAGTGACCTTGAGTCGTAAACACCGGAGCAGGTGTGATTTAAAATGTATGTGTGCAGGTAAAAAGTCTATAAACCCCATCATAAGGAACTGATCGTGTAAAGAAATGTTCACCGGAAACGACAAATCATTGAGAGCAGCTGTCTTGGCTCGGACATTCAGTTATGTCTCCCAGCTTCTACACACTGTACTGCATGTGTCTTAGCTGCGAGTGTTTTGAGACGTACTGTACCGTACAAAGAACAGGCCTCACTTGTGTGATCCCAGCATGTCAAAGACTGAGGCAAAGCACCGACTCCTTCATTGTGCTGTTTGCTATGCCAGCACACGCCTGTTCTGTCTCAAGCAGTGTGGTGTGGTGAGCAGAGAGAGAGAGAGTGAGTTAGCGATTAATTAAAAATGTGGCAATTCGTCTCAGCTCCGTCGTCTGTGGCTCCCCCACTCAGGGCTCAGAGGTGCTACTTCACTGGCTCTGCTGTTATTAATCTCTCTCTCTTAACTCCGCTCTCCTTCTTCTGGGTGTCCTTGTCTTCCTCCGTCCTGTTTTATCCCGAGGTTTTTGGTTCATCATTTCCCTAGGTCACGCAGTTATCACCTCCCACCACTTGACTTGTGTAATCCCTTTTTCTCATCACCTTCCGCCATCTCGCTTTTCATCCTCAAATCCGTGCTCTCCATGTGACCCTTCTACCGTCCGCAGTTTAAAGGTCAAAGTCTGCAAGAGATGTACGGACATGATGACGTCTCCCTGAAGCCATGTTGCTGTTATAAGTACCGAAACACTGGCTGGTAATCAAGGCAACAGCCTCAAATCCATCGATAGAGTTAAATACGTGTGGGTCTGTAGGTCACGCCGCTACTACTCACACATGCCGCGCTCATGAAACATTCATGATTCAGCTTGAGTGGAACGTCATAATGATTGAATAAGTCGAACTCGGCTGCTGCAAAGTATCAGCCCGCCGCACTCGAGTCTGCTATTAATTCAGACAACCACTGTAAGATTGCATTACACTCCCCAGGTTATTGTTACTCAGTGATTAAACAAACAGCCTCAATCACATTTGTAAAAGACGACGTGAATAAAACTTCTCTGGCAGGTAGAAACTTTAAACGACAGCAGAGAGAATTGCTCGCGCAAGACTCGATTTGCCAAATCCAGGAGAAATAATTAGGCGAGATTTGATCAGAAAAGACGGACTTTTGCTTTTTTTTTTTTACAAGGCTGCAAATCTTGTGGAGTAACTGCAGTCTTGGCGTGCAAAAGCTTTTCACTTTGCATTGCAGATTTGTTTTGAACCAGAACAGCTTTGGTTGTTGATAACATCTCACTCCCAGTCTTTATCAAGGAGTGCAGAGCTTAAGAAGATACGTTAATCTTATGTATGAGGACAAATAAAGACAAGAAAAGACACTGATTGTATTCATCAAAATCTGGGTCAAATTGTAAAACATCAAATTATCCTTTATGTTACGTGACCACAGAAGCATTTTGGTGATGGGCTGCAGCAGAGTAGATGTGTATCTGACCATCCAGAGGCCTTTCAACATCTGAATCCCAATCTCTCTCCACACTTTTTCTCTTTCATCTGACCTCCATGTTTTCTGTCTCTGTCTGCCTCTCTCTCTCACACATACACACACACACATTCACACATACACACACACATGTGCACACACCACTTTGCTTCTCTGTGTGAGACTATAGGTCAGCGCTCATAGATCACGCAGTGGGAGAGAGGCAGTAAATGGGTCCAACAGTGCCTGTGAATGGACTAATCAGTCAACGGTAAAGACGCAACAAGGAGGTGTCATTAATTCAGGTCATCAAGAGGAGCCACATAACGCACACTTGTCCCAGAGGGCAACCCAGAGTCATTACTCACATAATCTGTCGTGCACACATCGGCTATAGGGCAACTCCAGATTAACAAAAAAAAGGTGCCGTTTCGAGGGTTAATAGTCGGATTTAATCTGCACATACAGTTAGTTCCTCTTTTGTTTAAATAATGCTTGCATATTTCCAACTAAAGAGACAAACTGCAAACAGACAAATGCATACAACGTACATGCACAAGTGATTGCCACAAGGTCAGGATGATAAATCAACAGTGTGTGTGTGTGTGTGTGTGTGCAAAGAGTGACACTCTGGAGCAGCTGTGCACGACACACACACTCACTCAAACCTGCAGACAAGTGCACAACAACATCAAGATGCAAAGCGAGACTCCTGCAACCCAGCGATGAGTAAATTAACACAGAATGAGACGTGCATGTGATGAGACACACACACACACACACACACACACTTCTTACCGGGCAGGCCGAGGCAGAGCAGGACGCTGTAGTAGATGACAGGCAGTGGTCCCAAAGGGCATCCCTGGGCAAACTCAGAGGGATGCTGCCCCGGGCTCCAATTGCTGCCATTTGGGGAAAAAACAGGAAAGATGTGGCTGTGCTCCATGGCCTCTTCTTCGTCCTCTTCCTCAGCTGTGCTCAGTGTCAAGAAGCCTGGCCACGCGAGCAAACCGCCTGGTCGCCGGTACGGGAGAGAGGGTGCTCTGTCCTTGGGTGCCAATCAGCATGAGTGTGTGCACGCGTGAGGCAACAAGGTTGAGTGTGTGTGAGAGAAAGAGGGACGAATGGAGGAGAGAGTGGAAGGGACAACAGACGGGGGAATGCCAGAGATGATATGTGTTAGTAGGTGATGGAGAGGAAGGCGGCGAGAGGGAGGCGTGAAGAGGTGAGTATGAAGGTAGAAGTGGAGAGGGGGGTGGATGCTGCCTGAGTGTGTGAGCGAGGGGGAATGAGAGCGAGTCGAGAGCGCGGCGGGAGGAGGAGGAAGAGGAGGAGGAGGAGGAGGAGGAGAGAGGGAGGCAAAGAAGGAAGGAGGGAGGAAGGTAGATGGAGAGCAAGGGCACGCTAGAGAGCAGAAAGTGAGGGAGACGGAGGCGGCAGGTGGGAGGCTGAGGGATGCTCAGAGAGAGAAAGAGGGGGATCCTCCAGGGCAGTGAACACAAAGAGACAAACTGATGAGGATGTGACAGAAAAGATAAACGGAGGGTTAAGTCGAAAAGGATAGAGTATGTTTGCCCTTCATATTGTCAATGCGTCTCTTTATTGCTTCATATTCAGTAACTTGAAGGTCGCTTTTGACCATTCATACACAAATGAGTGCACAAGCAGAGTCCAAACACGTACCCACAATCCTACTTGCATATCGTAAACGTTACATATACAGTATAAATACGTGTGTGTGTGGGAGTGGGGGTTGGTACTGGCTGCTCAATCTAATTTGCCATGCAGTGTGAACTGTCTGAATCTCCAGCTAAGATGTGCTAATGAGCAGAGACACAAGTATTCCTTCTTAAGAAACACTCCAATCTCTCCAGGTTTATCAGAGCTGCAACAGATGAATCTGTCCCTTCCCTTCTTAAAGTCTGAAAAATGCAATTTCTGATTCTATGACTGCACTGAAATGCGCAGACCATTGTGAACATACGCATAACCGATGCAAGTCCATAAAAATCAAATTAATGAACTGTTTATTCCCCAAACATTTTCAGCAACAGTACATTGATTTAATGAAGGCAATGTGGCTGAGACTGTTTGGGGAATACAATGCGGGAGAGGAGTTGTGGGACCTGTTTGTTAATTTGCTCTCAATAGTCTACAGAATGAAAAAAAATAATGACACAAAGTAAAGTCTTAAAATTGCTTTTTTAGTCTGTCTAATGGTAAAAAAAAAATCAACTTATGCTAAATGAAGTCCAGTGATGGAGTGTAAATAAGTGCATTTACTCAGATAATGTCATTAAGTAATTTTTGAGGTACTTATATTTTTATTTTTTTCCTTTTTATGCTTTACAGATAAATCCAGCGGATGATTTATGTGTTGTACTCTCAAGCACAGTCGTCATTACTGCGGAGGCAGAGAGAAACACATTAACATTGAAGCAGAGATGTCTGAGTTAATCACGGTGTGAAGTCGTCCCCTCCCCCATCCCCCCTCCGACAGATGAAGGTATACCTGCAAGTTATTACTCTGTTATCAGTCATTATGACACAGGCTTTGGGACAAAAACATACCACTTCTGTCCGTCCTTCACAGTCTGGATGTGAAAGTGTTTAATACTCGAGCAGCTAATTAAACCAGGAAGGTTTACTGCTTGCTCATGATTTAGCTTACATGTAGCTTACTAAACATAGCTTACTATACTATATAAACACACTCCATGATTTCTTGGATTGTATTCAGAAGAAATGCATTGTTTATTTAAAATGGGAAACACACAATACACGCGTTGAGTTCGGCATTTTGGCCGTTGCCATCTTGTTTTTTTGCAACCAGAAGTGCCACGAGAGGATGGAGTTAAGTACAACTGAACGCTGAATAAGAGATATTTAGTCGACCAAAAATGTTCTAATTAACTTTCATGAACTGAAAACACACTATGAAAGGGTTAAAGTTGTAAGACGAAAACACGGACAACTTCCAGACCGGACAACGCCGTGGTAGCGACCTGTCAGTCATAAGGTAGCCACGCCCTAAAGCATCCCCTGCTTTATGGTCTATTTGACTCTGAATGGGACCATAATTTACTAAATGAACATCATGCTGTATTGAAGAAGACTTGAAACTAGCGATTGAGACCATAAACTCATGTTTACAATGTTTACTGAGGTAATAAATCAAGTGAGGAGTAAGCTCATTTTCTCATAGACTTCTATACAATCAGACTTCTTATTGCAACCAGAGGAGTCGCCCCCTGCTGGCTGTTAGAAAGAATGCAGGTTTAAGGCACTTCAGCATTGGCTTCACTTCTCAGACCCGGAGTTTGCTTACAGCAAGAGATGTGTGTTGGTAGTTGGCGCCTCACCATCGGCCTGCTCTTTGATGGTTCATGGTCGGTATCGTGCCGGCTAGCTGCTTAGAATGCGGGTTTCAATAATAATGGAGATTTAGGAAAGTAAAATGGAGCAGAGCCTTGTAATTTTTACCTTTTTTTCCTCAAAGTCTCAGTTTGTTGTTGGAGCAGCAGATAGCAGCACAGAAAAGACAGAGATATTATGTTGCAAAGTTTTGTAGATTATTACCATTATTTTATTGCCATTTCATGACTATATTTTCAACATATAACAGGTTCTACAGGATCTCCTGGATAGACTGAACATTTGCTTCACCTCCACCAACATAAAAATGCTGCTCATACATTAATGCAACCATAGTAATAATTGATATTTAATAATTATTAAAAATAAATCTGCATATAGAGTACTTTTACTTTTGAAGCTTTATTGCATTTTGCTGAAAATATATATTTTTGTATTTATCAGTAATTGAATACAGGACTTCTACTTGTAGCCTAATGGAGTATTTTTTACTCTGCTGTATTGCTATTTTACCTCCATCATTGATTTATAACCACACCTCATACACCCAACCTACTGAGGTATTTTTCTCAGCTCTCACATTCCTCCCATGAAAACACATTTCTGTGTTCCTCTGCTTTCATCTTTCTCACTACAGGAACTACTGTGAGACAGGATTTAAGAAAAACATCCAAAACATGAAGAATATTGTGTTTTTTATGGATGCAGAGTAGTCATTATTCTTACTATCAGTGATTTGCAGACTCCTCCGGGCTTTTAGGGCGCTGCTATATGTGCAGAAAGTATAGACATCAGAGCAGCTTTGGCATGAGTATGTACGATAAAACATCATGTCCATTTAGAGAGCTGTCAGCTGTGTTTCTGCTCTCTCTCTCGCTGTGCCTCTTCAGCACAATCAAGGCCTGTACGCCACGTCTCCACAGGTCTGAGGAAACACAACCGCGCTCTGCTCTGCTGTCTGAGTGAGATACAGTATATCATTTAAAAAGGTGGCACGTGAGGCTGCGACAAGGACCCGAGGGCAGACCAGATTAAAGAGTTTTACACAAAAGAAAGAGAGAAGAAAAGAAAACTCATGAGTCACAAAGCAGGGGGATCACAAAAGAGGATAAGGACCATCTTAAAACCTGCTTGGAGCTTCAATTATGAGCATCTTAAGCCCTCCTCCGCCCCGTCAGATGGAGGGCACCGTATGAAAGGAAGAATTCATTACAGAAACAGTCCAATAATGTCTAACCTGTTTTTTTCCTGAGTGCCACTTGAATCAGATTCAGGAAAGTGAAGGAAAGGTGTGAAGGAGTGAGGGTATAGGTGAGCAATCACATGCTCTTAATTCTTTTCTCCAACATGTGAACAAATGAGCTGCTGGGGGGAACGCAGGGAGGGGAGCGCCACGATTAAGTGTTAAATAAAATATGGCCAGCTGACGTGAATTGATCACGGAGAAATGTGGGACAGGGGAAGGTGATTCTTCAAGAGTAGCTAGCGTAGCTGTGAAAGACCCCCACAGGGTTAGTGCGTGCCTGCTCTCCAGTACTTAATACAACATCATCATTGGTCCTTGTCAAGCAAACTCGATTACACACAATCTTCTGGCGCTTTGATATCGGCGTGATTGTGTTGTGTGCGGGTTGTTGGATTCAACACAGGTCAACAGACACTGTACATGTGTTCATGTGCAACTATAATGTGGTGACACTCTGCAAAACCAAACCAGGGCAGGTGATGGTTGTTATGTAAGCCTATTGTTGGCTATGTAGTGTGGTCATACTTCCACCTGACCTCTTTACCTACTGCAGTAATACAGCTTTCTGTATGTGTATGAGGTTAGTGGTAGGAAAGGTCTGTGCTGGTCATTAGAGCGTCTGTGTGTGTGTTATTAACGCATTATATCATCATTACGCACATTGTCTGGGGGCCTCACACCATCACCGAACTGAACAATCACATGCGGACGTGCACAAACGTGCAAAACCAAACTCGTGTTATTGGCTCAAACGCCACAAAAATGTTCCTCGTGTTGACATTTATAGTAACTAAGCAGCACAAAGCTGATCTATGTGGCTTTGAAACTACTTTGGTTTATGGTGTGTGATGTTCGCGTATGAGAGTCGCTGAATATCTGGAACTCTGTAAAAATGGCAACAAGACCACCCCGTTTCAACTGTTATCAGGCCATTAATTAGGCCATCGCTATCAGTCGCTATTAGTAAGCACCATAGATGTGGGTCAGTAGGAGTCTGCTACACCTTCTGCTTTGTAAAAGTGAACCTAAGCAAATGTTGTAAAACCGAATGTAATGTTACATTTTAAACACAAACAAAAAGATTTCTTTAAGTTTAGGCAACAGAACTGTTTTAGGTTGAGGCAAAAAAAAAAAAAAACTTAGTTATGTTTAGGGTAAAACATTGTTTTGGCTTAAATATACAAACAAAAAGACAACTATACGTTGTTGGTTTCACATGGGCGCCAACCTCCACCCTATATGGAGTTTCATATACTACAGCGCCTGACTTCTGCTCCTGTCATAATTACTACGGTCGCTAGAGGTCGCTGTCGTGTTCTTTTATACCTTCTCTCAGTGATCTACCATGTCAATAGATGATAAAACTTACTAGTGGGTGTAGTAGGCAACTGACTGACATGTATGGGGCTTATGGTACATGTCCACAGGGGCGTTTTTTTATCGCGAGGGATCGCCTCGCTTCCCAGCATTGGACGCTTGATGGGCTGCCACTAGACTCAAGGCACTCGGCACCTGATTGGACGAACGCTTTCCCTCGTGGGCTGCTGCTCCCAGCTTTCAAACTGGAACCAACATGGCGGCTCGTTTGGAAACCTTCTTCTCAGATTTCACGAAAATAGTTCACCGAAATGTGTTTCTGAAAACATTTTATGCGAGAAATAAGCCATGCAGTTGCTGAATCTGTCTCTATTCTGGATCGACAAGGCTTAGTTTAAAAGTTTCTCGGGAGTTTCCAGAGGTGGCGAGTCGCGTCGGACGCCCGTGATTTCCATAAAGTAGCCTAGACCTCAACTTTATGCAAATGAGGAGCGGGCTGTGTGACGGTCAGTCTCTCGAATCGCGCCGCCACGCTACCAGAATGCATTGCACGGCATGTAAATGTTTAGAAAACGGAGGTATGATTATTATTGTGTATGTAACATTTGAAATTTTATTTTTGTTTTGTTTTGTTTTTGTAGCCTAAACTTAGTCGTGAAAGGGTTGCTTATTATGTAAAAAGGGTTTTCGGTCAATATTTTTTGATTTCCCTTTAATTTAATGCCTTATTGTTATTTATTTATCTTGATACATACAGTATCTTGATATAATGAGGACCAAAATAAATTACTACTACTACAACTAGGCTAATTAGAGCAAAACATAAAATACAGCTGAGGCTGATGTCATTAGTTTGGGTATTTGGCCATAAATTTGACCTGATGGTGGCGCTAGATGAAATGCCAAAGGGATCAACAGAGTTTTCACAATTCATCCTCTGAGCACCATGAATGTCTGTAGAAAATTTCATAGCAATCCATCCAATAGTTGTTGAGATATTTCAGTCTGGACCAGTGGTAGTCTGACCAAACAACGGACATTACCATGCTGCTAATGTGGTTAACAAGTAAAGAAAGAAGTGATGAAAAGCAGAAGGAATTAATGAGATGCAAGGAGAATAATCGAGATTCCAGGATGCAGGGAGTCCCGGGGATTTCGTCTCCAGCCTGTTACATCATTCAGAAAGTTGTCAGGTAGCGGGTGACATTAATAATACATGCATTGTGATGGCTGTTTGTTTAGTGTGCCTGTAAAATTGGACCCTGAATTTGAAGAGGTATGGGTCAGCGAGGTCAAATGTGAGCGCCGCGGTGCGCTTTCTTTCCTGCCTCCCTCCAATTTAGAGCCAGCACTCAAAGAATAATGAGAGGAGTGGGAAGAAATAGGAGCAAGAGAGAAGGAGAGAGACAATACAAGAGGAGGATGTTGAATAAAACATAACTGAGAGAAAAAGATGGATGGACAATTGGAGGAGCTTTCCACTTCCAGTGCATGCAAACAGTAAATGTTGCACATGTGTGAACACGTGTACTCAATAACAACAACATCGGATTTCACCTCAGACCACAATCACAAGGGAAATTACCACTTAATCATTTACACTTCTATAGCTACAGCTCTGCATGTCAGGGCTGGCTCTCTATCCGCTCTCCCCACCCCTGGGTGAGTCTCCCTGGACCGGGCAGTCCTGCTCCTGCCCCTGTCCAGCACCGGGGACCAGCTGGTCCGAGCAGGTTCTTTATAATACCCCCGTTATTAGACTTTGGGAAATGGAGACATTTAACACGGATGCAGCTGAGACTAAAGCCCCACGGCCCTGTCTGCAAATTACATTGCTCGCACAAACAATCCCATTGAAATAAGGCCTCTGAGGAGGGACTTTGGGTTTGGAAAGCGGAGCCTTTGATGGCCTAGTTTCTGCAGCTCTCATCATTTGTGTGTTTGATCACCAAGAATCGCTAATCACAAAGTTTGACATTAAATATGCAACAACTCTAAATACTGAGTCGTAACTCCTTTTTATAAATCGTCTAGCTTTTATAGTTGATGTGAGACTCTTCTTCATTGTGCCAAAAACTTCTCGTCCTCTCTGCCCTCAGTTTCTCAACAGTTTCCATCTAATCCTCAGGTCCACTTTGTCTGCTTTAGCTGATTTGTGTAGAGCTCCAATCTGGTCGCTGGCTGTTTGCAGTTGTCTAGACTCGAGTGTGTTTGTTTGCATTTAAGATTAAGCTATTGATCACAGCGGATCATCATGGGACAGCATCATTTTGTTTGATCAAGTGTGCACATCAGAGGAGTTCCTGATTCTGATCACAGTGTGGAGGAATTTAGCACTGGTTTTCCAGCAAATATGCGTATATTTCTGCAAAAAACATATGCTAAACCAAAGCTAAAGATTATGAAGCAACTTCCAAACTAATAGCCTACTCCTCATCACAGTTTATGGCCTCTATGTGGGTGAAGTCATGAGCAGTTCAACCAGAGTTTTTCAATACAGATGACGAGGTTTTTCAGATGTCCGAAGAGGTGAAAGTATCCATATTTCACAAGAAAAAATATTTTATAAAAAAGAATTCCTGTAATCACTTGGTGACCCCTCAGATTTATATTGGTATCCCTTCAAACCCCACAGCTCATTCCCAGGGCGTCAAATACCGACGCTTTGTCACGGCCGTCGGCGTTAGATACCAACGCACAAGACACCCTTTTGCGTCGGTATGAGACGCAGTAGGCTTTCCATTAACTACAATGTAAACCCATCCGCGTCAATATTAAACGCTCTGGGAAAGTGCTTTGGTGACGTAGTTTAAAGAGCGAAAGAGACACACATGGCAGGTGGGAGGGGAGGGGGTTGGGTCCAACAAACACAAGGCTTTCATCCAGGAGACTGCTGTTCATGTCCTGTGCATTACGTTTAATATATATATATATATATATATATATGTATACACATATACATATACATATATATATAAATAATGGAATTTAAAGCATCAGTTGGCAATGATTATTTTTATCAGATTACCTGTCTCATGTAGAGCGACCGTTTTATAAAATAACTTTTTTTTTATCATATTTTTATATATATATAAAGAATAAATGCAAAAATAAATAAATAAAATTAAAAGTTAATAAAAATAAACACATACATAAATAAAAGGGAAAATTAAACAGAAGAGTAAATAAATAAGAGAATTAATACAATGATAAATTTATTTAATTAATTAAAGAATCAAATTAAAACAGAAATATCAGTTTATGTCAAATGTTATCAATTAATTAATAGCTATATTAATTTTTAATATGATTTTGCCACATGCTTTGACATATTTATTTATTCATCAATTAATAAATCTATTTATTAAATTATTTTTAATATGATTTTTTGCTATACATAATGACTTATTTATTTATCGAGTGATTTATTTATTTATTAATTCATTTTTAATATTATTTTTTGCTATACATAATGACTTATTTATTTATCGATTAATTCATTAATTTATTAATCAATGTTTTATTTTGTCAGGTTCCGTCGTCCACAGGTGAACATCCTGTCCTGCAAAGAGACAGCCAGCTCTGTGTTGCAGCTCCCTCTGATGGCTGTTCTCTGTCAGCACACACAGGCAGAAAACAGTTAGCAGCCTCGGATGTGGTCATCATCATCATCCTTTATTATTCTGGATCGATAGGCCCGTTCAAGAGACAGCATCTTTGGCCGGATCCGTGCAGGAGGCTGTAGGCAGAGAGAGACCAGAGAGACCAGAGGGACCAGACCAGACCAGACCGGTACCTTGATCCAGTAGGTACCGAGCATCTCTTATTGTTGTTGTTGTTATTGTTTTGTACCATTACTCATAAACATGTTGGACCCGCCCTGAAAACAGAGACACATATGTAAATATGTAAATGTATCTTTTGTCGCTCTCATGATGAAACATTGTTGCAGATTGTAGAGAAGCAACATTCTGATCATCACACAGAGGATTCTGTCTCCTCTGATCTGCAGCCCAACATGAGCTAAGCTAGATGCTACCAGGCTGAGCTACGCAGATAGACAGAAAGCATCTAATGAACACATTGTACTCTGCTGATCTGCTGACTGTCTGCACTGAAAACGTTAATTAGATTCTTTAATTGCTCTTCAAGTGTTTGTTTACAATGTGTAAACAAATAAAAGGCCCATTCAATTTGGCAGCTGCAGAAATAAAAAATAATAATATTAAGGATTTAGTCACATTTACAACATGGTATTACATGTCATTGGGGGTAGGCGGTGGGAATTGGCTTAAATTTGAATTAATATTATTTATTATTTATATTAATATTACCCATTCCGATACTGAAATCGTTAATTAGATTCTTTAATTGGTTTTCTGTGTTTGTTTACAATGTGTAAACAAATAAAAGGCCCATTCAACATGGCAGCTGCAGAAAAAAACTGCACAATCACTGATGATAAAACAGCATGAGGTCATCTACTGGGTACTCATATATTATTAATGAAATAAAACACTATAATAATAATAATAATAATAATAATAAGGATTTAGTCACATTTACAACATGGTATTACATGTCATTGGGGCTGGGCGGTGTGAATTGGCTTACATTTTAATTAATATTATTTATTATTTTATATTAGTATTACCCATTCAGATACTGGATCCTATATTGGGCCGATACTGACTCATATAGCTGGTAGCTTTAGCACATTTATTTTTTAATATTATTTTTGCTGCATTTAATGATATATTTATTTATTTATTTATTTATTTATTTATTTATTTATTTATTTATCAAGTAATTTATTCATTTATTTTTTATTTTGGCAGGTTCTGTCCTCCATAAACCTGAGCATGTTAGGCAGATTCTTTAAAATGAAAAATAGAGATAATGTGTTTCTAGATGTTTTGAAGTAAAGTGATGAATGTCAGACCTTCTGCAAACATTTTTTTAGGGATGCACCAATCCAACTTTTTCAGTCCCGATACTGAAAGCGATACCTGGGCTTTGGGTATCGGCCAATATACTGAGTACCGATCCAATACCAGTGTTTAATTGAGACAGATTTATTTGTTTTCTTAAAATGGCTTTTGCCTACAATATATGTTTGATGCTTGGCTTAAAGTATCGTGACTATGCCATTCAATAATAAATATATTTTTATGATAATTTATATCATAGTATAATCGCACGATAATCTATTAGAAAAACAAATGTCTTATTTTTTTTTACAAGTAAGTAACTTTATTTATGGAGCACCTTTCAAGAGCAGAACGTCACAAAGTGCTTCAGAAACAAAGTATGGCAACTAGATCTGAATATTTTCCCCTATAACGTCGGCTTCAAACATTCGATTTTTAATGTGTTTAAAAAATAATACCAAAATAATACCAAAATAATAAATAAAATTAGAGCTGCAAAGATTAATCGATTAGTTGTCAACTATTATGTTAATCGCTGATTAATTTGATAATCAATTAATCGGTTTGTGTAAAAAAAAAAAGGACATTTTTTTTGATTCCAGCTTCTTAAATGTGAATATTTTCTGGTTTCTTTACTCCTCTGTGACAGTAAACTGAATCTCTTTGATTTGTGGACAAAAGGAGACATTTGAGGACATCATCTAGGGCTTTGGGAAACACTTTTTCACTATTTTCTGACATTTTATAGACCAAACAACTAATCGATTAATCGAGAAAATATTCAACAGATTAATTGACAATGAAAATAATCATTAGTTGCGGCCTTAAAGACAACAATATACATACTTTACATAAAAAACATACAGATTTAGGAGGATTAAAACTAGGGATGCACTGATCCAACTTTTTCAGTCCCGATACCGATACCTGGGCTTTGGGTATCTGCTGATACCGAGTACCGATCCGATACCAGTGTTTAATTAATAAGCTGTATGCCTCACTGTGGAAGTGACTGATCATTCTTTTATGTGTAAAAAAACCATCTCTTCTGTTTGTTATATTTGCAGGAGAACACATTGATCTCTGCTGCACCGTCATCTCGACTCAGATCACGCTTCAGTGTCACCATGAGCTCCTGGACCACATCTGGCGCTCTGCTGTGTCTGCTGGCGGCGGCCGCAGCAGCCGTTCAGACCCCCAACTCAGGTGAGAGAGTCGCAGGGAGCCAGATGGGGCTGCAGAGCTCGACAGCGGTGTAGTCTGAGCTCTAGAGAGAGGAAAGAGAAGTGAGGAATTAAAAGGAGGTCAAGATGGCAGCGTGCTGAGTAAATGACATGTCAGAGTCTCTCTGCTGTGTTGGTGGTGGCTTTATCAAATAGGAGCTTTAACATCAGTGGATGAGATTTGGTTTAGTTCTGATTATTGGTTGCAGATTTGTTTATTTTTGTCCTGTTTCACGGCACAACCTTTTCTTATATTGTTGGATAGTAAAGCTTAGGTTTAAAATACGACCTGACCTAAAAACGTTTAATGAGAAGGTGAAACACTGGCTGAAATCAAACCAAACCTTTGATCACTGATTATTGATTGGGAACATGCATGTGTAAATTGATTGTAATGTACGATGTGGTATTACATGTTTTTATTTTTTCTTAAAAATCAAACCAGGGACAAGGTCTGCAAATTAGCTACGGCTAGTAGTCCTATATACATTGCATCGGTTGTACTTTAAAGAAGTGCAACAATGCCTACATGTATTAGCCCTATCAAATAAATAAATAAATAAATGTAGGACATCAAGTGATGATTATTTTCATAATAAATTTATGTTATTTTCTCAATTCATTGTTTGGTTTATAGTCCAAAACCCAAAGATATTCAGTTTACAATGAAGTAAAACAGAGAAAAGCATCAAATATTCACATGTGAGAAGCAGGAACTAGAGGATTTAGGGCATTTTTACTTGAGAAATTGTGAAAAAGTGATTGTTGTGTTATCAAAATAGTTAGCTATTAGTTTTTTTCTGCCGATCAATCAATATTTAATAGCTTTAAACCAATAAATCTGAATCTAAATTTCTGGTAAAAAAAAGCTCAATGTGAATATACTGTATGCCCATCAAAAGTTCCAGAGACCAAGTGAAACTGTAACCGTGGCAAATAATTAATTTTCTAATGCTATGAAATGGAAATAAGCAAACAAATCTTTGTATCTGTAAATCAGCAAAATGGTGAGAATGTCAATGCTACTATTTTATAAAACTCTCAAAAACTGTAGTTGCTAATCAATCACACAAGATCTGTGCAGCTTCAAGCCTCTTTATAGACTTCACACTGTAGTTCAGTCTGTTGTGGATGAGCCAGCTGAGACATTAACGGTTCCTCCAGTGTTCTTGGACAAGCAGCAGGCGAGCTCGCTGATCTCCCGTCAGAAGAGGAATGTCGACGGCAGTAACCCGTCTGCCAACGTGGAGCAGGTTTGCATGGAGAAACTGTGCACCTACGAGGAGGCCAGAAAGCTCTTCCAGGACTCGTACCGCACGGTGAGCTCCAGGACTTCATTGTTAACTCCCTCCCTGTTTCTTTCTCACCTCAAACCTCCTCTTTGCTTTGTCTATATTTTCCCTCTATTTCATGAATGCACTGTGGAAATGACGTGCAGGCTTGTGCAGCTTCGACTGTGCACTTATCATGCATATTTTCTCCCGCAGGATATCTTCTGGGCCGTCTACGTTGGTAAGTGCTGCATTAAAATGATTTTCCATCATTAGCAGTACATTACATCTTCTCATAGACCTGCTGTCTGTGTTTAGACGGAGACCAGTGTGCAGAGAACCCCTGCAAGAATGGAGCCATGTGTTCTGACAGCGTGGGAGGCTACGACTGCGTCTGCAAGTCCGGTTTCACAGGGGTCCACTGTGAACAAGGTGAGGAGGAGGAGGTGTCGGCAAGTTGCCGCGTGATCGTTGTCGTTAATTCACTTCTCATTTGGTGTGTGAGTGCTGCAAAACGTCCTCTTTCTGTTTCCACGATGCAGACCAGACTCTGTGCCCCCTGGAAAAGGACAAGGGCTGCTCACAGTTCTGCAAACCGGGCTACACGTCCTACGAGTGCTCCTGCGCCATCGGATGGAAGCTCAGCCTCACAGACAAGAATAAGTGTGACCCTATAGGTACGTCTGTTTCCGATGTTTGAGTCCAACTGCCAATCAAATGTGTTTTTATGCTACAGCATACACATCTGCTCTGTAAATCACATGTTCTCCGTATACGTGGACGGAGAGCTTGTGTCCATACAGCCAATCTCATCTTTGCATAAAGCGGTAACGTCAGCGTTCTATCATTCGCTGAGCAGACGGTCGCACTGACTAACAGCCTGCTACACAACACAAGAGCCACAGACTTTGGACAACAACCCACAATAGCTTTCCTGCTATAGTCTTCTTCTTATCTTACAAACATGAAGTCTTGTCCTGCACAGTAGCTTGTTGAACGAGTCTGTTTGTGCCTTTAATGAATCTGTTACCTATCTAGGTAGCCTATCTGGGCTGCCATCTTTGTTTTTGATTTGGAAACAATGAAACGTTTCATTTCTCTGTAGGGTCCTTTCCGTAATGTCGTCAGACACTTATGATAACAATTTGAGCTTCAGTGGCAAAAACAAGCACTTTTAGTGAACGTAAACTGACGGTACCAGGTTGCCCCCAAACGATTACATTACAGCTTGTTCAGCGGCTGGCTGCTGCAGCGTTCTGGCTCAATACTGGACCAATTTCAAAAAGTGTTGTCCTCATTAGTCACTTAGACACAAAAACATGGGAAAATAGGGTCCAGGTTGAAAAATACCGAAGTTACCCTTTAACCATCTGGCGAGAGTTTCACAAATTGTGGGGTACCATCTTGACACGATCGAAACAGAGACACAATAAATCTTTATTAACGTGCAGTGGACGTAATATTTTTTTCATCCAGATGGTTAGAAGAGTCTTTGAGGATTCTGATAATACCATTAGAACAGCATTAAGTGTTTTTAAACAGCCTTTGTGACCTAAATGTATGCTAATACATGAGAGGTACAAACTGGGGCTAGAACGAGCCACATTCACCACCGGGAAAAGTGCTCTGCTACCATCAGTTTGCAGGCTATTTAGCTAATTAGCTGCAGCATATTAAACAGCATGTTACTTGCTCATAACTTGTAAGATACAGCGAAAGTTGGTTTACGTTTTCTCTTGTTTCATTGGCATCGCACGTCTTGTGTTGAAGTCCGTTCCCCTCTCTGCAGTTGGGGTTAGGTCTTAGGTGAGGTTATGGTTAGGCGTAGCAGGGATGGCTGGTTATGGTTAGGGTAAGGTTAGGGTCAGGTTAAGCATCTCAGAAGGCAAGGCAAGGCAAGGCAGCTTTATTTGTAGAGCACATTTCAACAACAGGGCAATTCAAAGTGCTTTACAGAAACATTCAAGAACATTGCGACAAAATGCAAAAGAACATTAAGAAATAATTAAAACAGTTATAAAAACATAAAAACATTAAAACATTAAAGATTAGAAAATAAAAACAAGCCAAAAATAAAAGCTAGGATAGAAGCTAAAATTGCATAAAACTCAAAAGAGTAAAAGTTATAGTGCAGTGTCAGATCATTATCTGGTTTAATAAAAGGCACCCGCAAACAGGAAAGTTTTAAGCTTTGTTTTAAAAGAAGTGAGAGTTGGAGTTGGTCCTGCAGGTTTCTGGGAGCTTGTTCCAGATATTTGGTGCATAAAAACTGAATGCTGCAGAAGACAACTGATTGGGGTTATGGATAAGGATTGGTTCAGGAAAGGGAAACACTTTCTAACAGGGAAACCGCCTCCGACACAACACCGGAGCTCAGACTGTCGGCAGCTGTCAGTCAAACACAGACACGCCCTTCAGCCGGCTGAGACGAAAAGGAGCATTTCTGATATTTCCCCAGAGACCTTTTCTTTCTTCCTTTAAATGATAAAACACTTTTAACAATGCTTTTAAAAACACAAATTTGACATTATTTTTGACTGCAAAAACATTTGTCTTTCAGGCAGATATCCCTGCGGTCAGGTGAACTCTCAGAGTCAGTGGGATAACAGACTGGCCAGCAACGTCCGCAGCAACTTTGAAGGACTTAGCTGTACTTCTACGGAGTGTCCCTGGCAGGTAGGACCACAAACACACTCAACACTGTTACGCATTACATGTCACAATAAACCAGGATCTTATTTCTGCATGTCATTGTGTTGTTTGCAGGCTCTTCTGAAGAGCTCAGAGTCCCAGGATGGTTACTGTAGTGGTGTCATTCTGAAGGAGAACCTGGTCTTGACTTCAGCTCAGTGTGCCAACAAATACAGCTCCTTACAGGTGGTGGTCGGTGAGTAGTGAAGAAACACTAAATCATTCTTTTACCACTATTACTGCTACAACTCTACAGCTCTACATGTCAGTATGTGTGCATGAGCTTGAGAACCATCATCATCCTGAATGTCTTGTCTTACCTGCACCTCCTCAGGCAGGCGCAACGCTGTGAGGTCTGAAGTTGGAGAGCGGACGCTGTATGTAAAACTAGTTCACGTCCACCCGCGCTATGTGGCAGATCGCCCCGAATACGACGTGGCTGTGATTGAGCTCCGCGACCGCATCACCTTTGCGAGGGAAGTGAGTGCTGCTTGTGTGCCAGAAAAAGACTTTGCAGAGAGCATCCTGATGACGGGAGAGCTCCCGACCATCGTCACCGGCTGGAAAGAACCCAGCTCGGGATCTGCTTTCGAGGGCTCGCTCAAACTTAACCAACTCGCGTACAACCGCCTGCCTCAGTGTGTGGAGACTCACCCGACCCTGATGACCAATAAAATGGGCTGCACCACTCCCCGGGCCAACGCCGACTGCACCATGAGCTCCGGCAGCCCCCTGCTCACCCTGTACAGGAAGGTGTTCTTCCTCACTGGGGTCGTCAGCCGGCCGCTGGGGGCCAACTGCAGCCAAGGCTACGTCTTCCAGAAAGTGTCGCGCTACCTCGGCTGGCTGCGACCTCTCATGGGTTCACGTTAGGAGGGGTAGTCAGGGAGAACAAGGAGGTTATTGGTTATGGAAAATATATTATAATGCAGGTGAATACATATTAAAAACAGGGAATCAGATAAACGTTTTCATTGAGGGCTTCTAGCTCAACCTTTTGTCTTTCTGTCTTTTAATAATCTCCTAATGGAAAAACTACAGTAGCCATATAGTCTCTATGTAGGTTATTGCTTCCCATCTGTCTCTGTGCACTTCCTCATTTATCCACAAGGTGGCGCTCTGTTAACACAAACAGAGAAGCACTTTCTGTACGTCTATCTATGAACCAGAGGATCACAAGCAGCAAGAAATGCAGTGAATTATTTAGCATGTGTTTTGTAATGTGGACATACCTTTTTAATAACCTTTATTTGATGTGCTATTTAGTGACTACTTTAACACTTGTGCACTATAACACTGGTAATCACTGTTCTATGAATGTAATAAACCCCTAACAACACACCTAATGTCAGTTCTGTCATTGTTTCAGGAGGAATACAGCAGTTTTTCTTGGAAGATGTTAAGGAATAATTTGGAAATATCAGGAGATATTATAAGTAGACGTCACAGGGCTCATAAGACTTATTTTATTTTAACTTTTTATTTATAAAATTTGAGTTGTGGGCCCCTTGAGATGCACCATTGTGTTTTTGAGGGATTTATGGTCAAAAACATGCCATTAGCAGACAATAAATAATCTATAACAAATAAACAACAGAACAAAGAATCAAAACTAATATTTAAAAACAAAAGGGCTCACCCACTACAGCCTCATCACAAGCGTCATCTGCATGAAACTAAGATGTAAAAGGAATGAATAACTATCACACTAAGTAAAATAATGTCAATAGTGATACAAATAGAAATTAAACCTATATTCTTCCAAATGTAGAGAAAACAAGACGTACATTCATGCAGCTGCGAGGCTGCACAGCGGTGCCTTGATCCAGTGCTTATGTCAGCATGCTACATGCTCACAACGACAATGCTAACATGCTGATCTTAAGCAGGTATAATGTTTACCATGGCTATGATCCACATCGCATACTTTTTCGTATCATTTACTTTTAGTACGTACTGTAGCTGTCCTTACAAAGTGCTGTTGCATGCAGTATATGCATACAATTAGGACATACTACTTCTTCATATTGCACCTTGAACTTTGACCCTCATGCTCATACTGTATATCCACTTCACAGAGGATTGTGGGTCAGAATAGCCAGAAAAGCATGCTGGCTTGCATACTGCAAAATGCGACCGGATGTAGTAGGACATCCTGGTATTTTTGGCATACTGCATACTTCGTCCGAAATCACATACTATGCATCACATACTCAATATGTGTACTATCGTTCAACATACCTTTGTGTGAATAAACAGTAGTATGTATCTTTTCGGACGCACTGACCTGTAATTTACGTCGTCTCTTCCTGAGGGCCTCCTTGCCGGTTGGAGACCATGGTAACCTGTGACAACCTCATGTGAGACCAAAAAGATGATTTGTGAGAATCAAATTCTGAATTAATTAAAAATATATACTACGCACTAGCAAAGTGAAATCTTATACTTAACTGAAGCGTTATTGATGTTACAGATGTTATGCAGCCGTAGTGTCCAGCGTTGCATACTGTAATATTTCATCGGAAATAGTATGCAATTTGTGTACTATTGGTTTCATACTAAGGTTTCAACATACTAAAATATCTCATATACTGTTTTAGCCTACTAAACAGCATGTTAGCATGTTAGTGTGGATGCAATCATACTATGTATTGGGACTTACTAAATCTTTTTCTGGCATACTAAGTATGGTCATATGGGTGTTGGAATACACAGCATGTTTACTTCTTCATTTAGTGTGTAGCATGCTAACATTTGCTAATTAACTCTAAACACAAAGTGCAGCTGAGGCTGATGGGAATGTCATTAGTTTTGCTGTTATTGTGTCATAAACCGAAGTATTGGAGGGATTAAAGTTTTGAGCGGATGTTGACGCTTTAAGTTAAGTCAAGTGATTGTGAAAAGTGACATAGGCCTAAATGTTGAATATCCAGTAGTTGTTTGTTTTTGTCAACATCATGGTGGCGCTAAAGTAAAATTCAGGTGAACACCAAAGTCAGTATGATTCATCCTCTGTGGACCATGAATGTCTGTACGAAATTTCATTGTAATCCATCCAATAGTTGTGGAGATATTTCAGTCTGGACCAACAGACTGACCTTCCCACTTTTAGGGCTGCAAGCATGCAGATGAGAAATAGTAATGAAACGAAAGAAGAAAGTAATACAGTTCAATTCAATTTCAATTCAATTTATTTTTATATAGCATCAAATCATAACAGAAGTTGTCTTGAGACGCTTTTCATATAGAGCAGGTCTAGACTGTACTCTATAATTTAGAGACCCAACAAGAGATCCCCCATGAGCGACAGTGGCAAGAAAACACTCCCCTTTAACGGGTAGAAACCTCGGGCAGAACCCGGCTCTGGGTGGGCGACCCTCTGCCTCGACTGGTTGGGTTTATCTGTTTATACCTGTCATGTGTTAAAACGTGCAGACTTTCAAGTGCATCGAATCTGCAGTTCTCATAAGTTTAATACAACTGTAGTTGAAAATGTATCTCAACTAGTCCCTTTGTGTCCCAGACGATATTAGCTTGCCTTCACCGCCACATACCGCCGTGTTGTCTGGCAACATTTTCCCACAGACACTCGCCCTCTGCAGTCTTCTCACAGCCTCCCTGGTGAACAAGGCCAGGACCGTGTCATGCAGGAAGAGAAAAGGAGAGGCAGAAGAATGGGTAAGAGAGAGAGAGAGAGAGAGAGAGATAGAGAGAGTAAGAGACGCCACATAACAAAAAAAAACCTGGCCTGCCACTTCTGATCGGGCGCTTGAAAAGGACAGCTCTGAAAGCTGGGGCCCACGTTAGCTGTTGCCATGGCGCTCACCTAGGAGATGGCTCCTTTCTCCCAAAAATGGCTGTGCTCCTTTTGCTGGGCCGTCCAGTGGAGATTAATTTGAGAGGAGCTCCTTCCTTCCTGAGTCTGGTGCTGCTCTCTGGTCCTGCCAGCTCCATTTATATGCTCAGGCTTACATATACACAGAGACACACATAAACACACTCTGAGCAAGGTAGCAGCTAAACTCTGTGCGCTCTGAGCTGCTGAATTCAGGCTGTGTTAAAGTCCTGTTTAATGTATCACTTAAATATCAAAGATCAGCTGCATACGATTGATTCTATTCCCTGAATTAAACCTAAAATAGGGAGATAAGGCTGTGACGTGAATGCTGAGAGGGAAATAAATATAGCAGGAGAGGGGGTAAAGAGGGACAGAGTGAGAGATGTTTGACAGGCAGAGAAAGAGATGATGAGATGGAAAATGGCTTGTAGACGAAGAGCAGGGACAGAGCGAGAGATCTGGGATTTGCGATGTTGACGCAGAAAAGGAGTCCGTCATTGTGTGGACGGATTGATGGACCTACAGTATATTAGACATGAATGAAAAGGCCCTGGAGAGAAACATTAGCGAGGCCATTACTGACGGTGGGAAGTGAAAGCACTCAATGCAAAAACCCCTTTCACTCATCACAAATCAAATGATACTTGTATTTCTGGACAAGATTGCTGCGAATAGTTGAATTTTACTACAATGTGTGGGTACATCTGGCCAGTGTCCTACTAAATCAATAATCCTTTACTCTCCCAAAACCCCCCAAAAAGTAGTTGCATGCTGTGATTGCAAATCCTCCCTACTCTGTGTGTGAGTGTGTGCATCCGTGCTTGTATGCATAGTATGCTTATTTGTGTCTTTGAGGGGGGGGACATCAAATGAGAGATTTTGGGAGGGATTATCTGTCTGTGTGGTGTCTGATTCCACGCAGGGGGTTGGCAGTATGTCTGAGCGTGGAAGGCAGATTGACGGAGTTAAAGTCTCGTGCAATGTGTGTCATGAGCGCTCCAGTATCTGTGAAGGCACGCCTGTGATCTTGTCCCAATAATTCCCCAAAAATCCCCCAATCTTTTTTCTCCCTTCAGGACTCCACAGACTCAGGGCTCTGCAGTCACCCCACCCCGTCTCAAACGCTGCCCCACACCAGAGCAGCTTCCACTCGGTTGGGTAATTGTGCAGGAGAGTGGAGGTAACGCAGGACCTCGAGAGGTTAGGGCCTGTACTGAGATGAAGTGGCTGCAGGAGAAAGAGAGAGACAGGCTGTAGACTTTTATATAACTCAGCTGTAGTCGAATTCCCCCCTTAAATTAGTTGTTTGACAAGACTAAGAGTCTACAGTCATGCTAACTCCTCTAATTAGAGTCGAGTAAGAAGAAAACAACTTGTAATTCTGGGTTGAAATATCAGGAATATCTGCCAACAATAAGTCCCACTTGGTGACACTACAGAAGCCATTAGTATTTACTTAAAAATATACACTAAATGAACACTAATTGAATTAATTCAGCTAGTTTAATTTAGTGGATTTTGGGAGACAAAACATTTAGTTTTTCGTCTGCTGAGGAGCTGTCCATGGTGTTGAAAGGTGTGCTCGGTAGGTGCGCTCGGTAGGTCTGCTAAGTGCTGAAATAAATATCCCCATCCTGATGAAAACACCTGCATAAATGCATACATGTGCACACAGGATTTGAGGTTAGCGAGGTAACTTCAGGGTTAACCCTTCAGGGTTTCCGTCCTACGACGGTGGTACACTTCTTACCGGGGTAGATCGCCATGGTAACTGATGCTGAACAGCTAACCTGCTCTGGATCAGGTTATGTTCCAGATAAGAGATCAACTCGTATAAAAGCACCTTCTACTGACCAATCAGAGCTCGGTGCGCTATGATAATATTACACAAATATGAAGAAGTTAAGTCATAATCCAGGCTAAAAACAACACAGTTTAAACTGACAAATGCAGGAAGGACAGATGGCTGTATGCTGTGGGTGTTTACCGCTTTCAATTATGTTGTTATATTTATTTTTATATTTGCTCTGAAGTCTGTTTCACACCGCCGGAGTCGGGGACTCAGCTGAAAGAAGGCTGAAATACTTATACACGTTGTCTTATTACAAAAAGCATAATAAAGTGTAATCTATTCATCATAAGTCTGTTAATTTTCACATTCACACATCTGCAATTTTTTCTTTTGCCAGCTGTACTTCCTGCATCTGGCAGCTTCAACTGTGTTAATTTTAGTCTGGATTATGTGTTTAACTTCTTCGTATTTGTCTAATATAGTCTGCTCTTGGTTTGTAAAATGTGCCGCTCTGCTGACAGTAGACTTGTTCATGTTTGTGATTGGTCACATGCTACAAACACCGCCCCTTTCATGTGAACGCGCTCGTAGCCAGATTGAGAAACCCTGGGTTGACTTAACGAGTTGATAACCACCATCGTAGAACCCTTTAGCAGGATCTAGTTTGTTAGGGTTCGTATGTTGAACTCACTTCGTAGTACAGGCCCCTGATCTCCGATGACTTTCCTGTTTCCCCCCTTTCATCGTTTCTGTATTAGGTGACATGTCTGCTCTGCCGATAAAAGAGAGCAACCTCTATCCACCTCTGTCCTTGAGACGGGCTTTAAAAACAACATGTCACTTTAAGCATGCGGACATGGATGACAGAGGTGGAAGGTAAATCCTGGAGCTGCCTTTATTCCACTGACCTCACCCTGACCCTCCAAGGGTTAAATCCTGTTTAGAGCCATTGAGAAACCCGAGGAGCTGACAGACAGAAAAGGTCTCCAAGGTTCGCTGAATAAAAAACGAGTGCCCTACGCTACCATGTGGTGGTCTTTGAAGTGGTCAGATAAGACCTCTGTGGGTGCATGTGTCCTGTCCTCCAGATACAGAACATGCAAATCTACATAGCTATAGGTTGTTGTAAATTCACCCGACAAGGTTGCATACATGACCTTTATTATCTACCGTCCTTCTGTGGGGCTGTGCTACTTCGAAAGGTCACGACCTCTGCAGGTTTTCAGTATTCTGGGCGGCCGGTGACAGGCGGAGGGTTTAAGTCAATGTGATGAACAGATGAGTTCAGGATTATCCCACTAAACACACAACCTTAAGTCGACACATTTCACTAGTATTTGTTGTATTTATACATCAAAATACTTGTTCAGCTCCATCGCGCTTCACATCCTCCACCTCCAGTGAGTTTAAAATGGGATGTGTGTCTGGAAACAAAGTGCTCTTTAAAATTAGACTCTTCCTGCTAATTTTGGACACCTGCATCCTGGCATAGTTAATACATCCTGTGAGGTCATAAGCTCTCATCCTGATGCTTGTCACTGGAAACAGATGCAGCGTGTGGCCTGTATGTCGGCCACCCTGCTGTCGCTCTGTGGTTCATTGTGTTTCAGCTCTTAACAAGGTGAGTCAACTTCCGGGCAGCACGGGGGGGCATGTAATGAGGGAAGGATGAGAGAGAGTAAAGAAAGAACATAAACAGAGACCAAACTATGGGGGGGGGGGACAGAGATTTAACATAGAAAAAGTCTTTACATGCATATATAGTGCATAAACCACAGGAAACATGACAGTGCCTGTGACACTGTTGTTCCTGTAGACACATGACACCTTAAGAGCATGTGCTCTCCTCATTAAAGGACAATAACTCACCAAGCAGAGCCAAAGTTAGTCTGCTGCCTGTCTGTAAAGCTATATTAGTCAGCGACTGAGCCCCACTCATGATCATACTGATACAGAGGTAACTTGTCACCCTCTATAAATATTGAAGCAGGAGTTCTCCGCTGTCTGCTTTTATCTGATGATCGCACCATAGATATGAATGCAAACATGACCAAAACACATGCTTCAGCTTGCAGGCTTTGTTAGGGAAGTTGGTAAATTTGATTTATTCAGGAAGTCTAATTGAGATCAGACTTTTTTTCGACATACTACACTTTGACTTTTTTTCGTGATATATTTCGACATACTATACTATGACTTTTTTCATAAATTTTTTCGACATACTAGTCAAGTCAAGTAAATTTTATGTGTATAACCCAAAATCACAAATTTGCCTCAAGGGGCTTTACAATCTGTACAGGATACGTCACCCTCTGTTCATGTAAAAAAAAAGTCATAGTATAGTATGTTGTAAAATTTCATTAAAAAAAGTCATAGTATAATATGTCGAAAAATTTCATGAAAAAAAGTCATAATATAGTATGTTGTAAAATTTCATTAAAAAAAGTCATAGTATAGAATGTCAAAACATTTCATGAAAAAAAGTCATAGTATAGTATGTCGAAAAATTTCATGACAAAAAGTAATAGTATAGTATGTCGAAAAATTTCATGTAAAAAAAAAAGTCGTAGTATAGAATGTTGTAAAATTTCATTAAAAAAAAAGTCATAGTATAGTATGTCGAAAGATTTCATGAAAAAAAAAGTCATAGTATAGTGTGTCGAAAGATTTCCTGTAGAAAATAAATCATAGTATATTATGTCGAGAAATTTCATGAAAAAAGTAAAAGTATAGTATGTGGTAAAAATTTCATGAAAAAAGTCATAGAATAGTATGTGTTACAAATTTCATGAAAAAAATCATATTATAGTATTTCAAAAAATTTCATGAAAAAAGTAAAAGTATAGTATGTCGAAAAATTTTATGAAAAAAAGTCGTAATATGGTATGTCGAAAAATTTCATGAAAAAAAGTCGTAGTATAGTATGTCGAAAAATTTTATGAAAAAAGTCATAGTATAGTATGCCTAAAAATTTCATTAAAAAAAGTCGCAGTATAGTATTTTGAAAAATTTCATGAAAAAAATCGTAGTATAGTATGTCGAAAAATTTTATGAAAAAAGTCATAGTATAGTATGCCTAAAAATTTCATGAAAAAAAGTCATAGTATAGTATGTCGAAAAATTTCATGAAAAAAAGTCATAGTATAGTATGCCTAAAAATTTCATGAAAAAAAGTCATAGTATAGTATGTCGAAAAATTTCATGAAAAAAAGTCGTAGTATAGTATGTCGAAAAATTTTATGAAAAAAGTCATAGTATAGTATGCCTAAAAATTTCATGAAAAAAAGTCGCAGTATAGTATTTTGAAAAATTTCATGAAAAAAATCGTAGTATAGTATGTCGAAAAATTTTATGAAAAAAGTCATAGTATAGTATGCCTAAAAATTTCATGAAAAAAAGTCATAGTATAGTATGTCGAAAAATTTCATGAAAAAAAGTCATAGTATAGTATGCCTAAAAATTTCATGAAAAAAAGTCATAGTATAGTATGTCGAAAAATTTCATGAAAAAAAGTCGTAGTATAGTATGTCGAAAAATTTTATGAAAAAAGTCATAGTATAGTATGCCTAAAAATTTCATGAAAAAAAGTCACAGTATAGTATGTCGAAAAATTTCATGAAAAAAAGTCATTGTATAGTGTCGAAAGATTTCCTGTAGAAAAAAAATCATAGTATAGTATGTCGAGAAATTTCATGAAAAAAGTAAAAGTATAGTATGTGGTAAAAATTTCATGAAAAAAGTCATAGAATAGTATGTGTTACAAATTTCATGAAAAAAATCATATTATAGTATTTCAAAAAATTTCATGAAAAAAGTAAAAGTATAGTATGTCGAAAAATTTTATGAAAAAAAGTCGTAATATGGTATGTCGAAAAATTTCATGAAAAAAAGTCGTAGTATAGTATGTCGAAAAATTTTATGAAAAAAGTCATAGTATAGTATGCCTAAAAATTTCATGAAAAAAAGTCGCAGTATAGTATTTTGAAAAATTTCATGAAAAAAATCGTAGTATAGTATGTCGAAAAATTTTATGAAAAAAGTCATAGTATAGTATGCCTAAAAATTTCATGAAAAAAAGTCATAGTATAGTATGTCGAAAAATTTCATGAAAAAAAGTCATAGTATAGTATGCCTAAAAATTTCATGAAAAAAAGTCATAGTATAGTATGTCGAAAAATTTCATGAAAAAAAGTCGTAGTATAGTATGTCGAAAAATTTTATGAAAAAAGTCATAGTATAGTATGCCTAAAAATTTCATGAAAAAAAGTCAAAGTATAGTATTTTGAAAAATTTCATGAAAAAAATCGTAGTATAGTATGTCGAAAAATTTTATGAAAAAAGTCATAGTATAGTATGCCTAAAAATTTCATGAAAAAAAGTCATAGTATAGTATGTCGAAAAATTTCATGAAAAAAAGTCATAGTATAGTATGCCTAAAAATTTCATGAAAAAAAGTCATAGTATAGTATGTCGAAAAATTTCATGAAAAAAAGTCGTAGTATAGTATGTCGAAAAATTTTATGAAAAAAGTCATAGTATAGTATGCCTAAAAATTTCATGAAAAAAAGTCACAGTATAGTATGTCGAAAAATTTCATGAAAAAAAGTCATTGTATAGTGTCGAAAGATTTCCTGTAGAAAAAAAATCATAGTATAGTATGTCGAGAAATTTCATGAAAAAAGTAAAAGTATAGTATGTGGTAAAAATTTCATGAAAAAAATCATATTATAGTATTTCAAAAAATTTCATGAAAAAAGTAAAAGTATAGTATGTCGAAAAATTTTATGAAAAAAAGTCGTAATATGGTATGTCGAAAAATTTCATGAAAAAAAGTTGTAGTATAGTATGTCGAAAAATTTTATGAAAAAAGTCATAGTATAGTATTTTGAAAAATTTCATGAAAAAAATCGTAGTATGTCGAAAAATGTTACGTGAAAAAAAGTCATAGTATATCGAAAACATTCTTGAAAAAACTGACTCTTTTCATGCAATTTGTTTTCATGGAATATTTAGACATACATGATCTTTTTTTCAAAAATATTTTCGACATACTAAGACTTTCTTCATTAAATTTTTCGAAATACTATACTATGACTTTTTTATGAAATTTTACGACATACTATACTAAAACTTTTTTTCATGAATTTTTTCGACATAATATACTACAACTTTTTTTCATGAAATACTTCGACATACTATACAATGACTTTTTCTTACATGAAATTTTTCGGCATACTATACTATGACTTATTTCATGAACCTGTTAAACTAGGCAGCGCTGATCAAATATGAATCAATATCATGTTACGTTAATGCCTATTTCTCTCCTCAAATGTTTTCAGAATCATCTTGTAGTGCACGGTTTAGCTGTAAAAGGAGAAAGTTTGTGATGCCGCCGCTCTCTCAATAAAATGACCTGTGATTGGTCAAAGTCTTCCGTCACAGGCTAGATTTTTTAAAGCCTGAAAACAGAGCCATGAGGAGGTGCAGAAGTGTAGTTTTCTCTCAGAACACTTGAATTACAATATGCTGAAAGGTTATTATGGAATTTTTGCCCAATGATGCCAAAAATATACTGCCACTTTAATTAGTGAGGTTTAGAGGTGCTGGTAGTCATGTTTTAACTACTAATTAACTACTACTAATTTAACTCTCAGTAGGAAACAGAAAAAGTGAATTTACCAAAATCTCAAAATGTGAAATGTATCTTCAAAGCTCCACATTCAGTAATTCGGCCCAACCTTCATGTAAATACACCTCGTAAATTCACTGGTGAGGTGACGTTCTTCCAAATTCATTTGTTGAGATTACTTATGTGTGATAGGGTAATGATTTTGCCTTTTCTGTACACAATCTCTCCCTGCTGATAACAAAGATGACGAGAACAAGGATGGTATTGATGATGTACTGCCTGAGCCTGTCTGCTGATAAAGTGAGAGAGCCATTAATCTCCTTAGTCGTCCTGTTTGGAGTATAGTGACCCCTCCTCCTCCTCTTCCTCCACCCCCCCCTCTTCCCATGCTGTCACTCTCTCAGCCTGCACCTGTCAGATTAGTCTCACATCCTCAGCTGCCACTCCATATGATACGCCTCCTTACTGCCCAGAGCCCACATGTCATCTCACTTTGCATATATTTATGCATGTGAAAGGGAAAATGGGGGGATGAAGAGGCAATGAGAGGATGACTGGTTGTTGGTTCCCAGTGTCCTCCCTCATACTGCAGCAGGATTTGGCCTTTTTTACCATTGACATGTAGACGATAAAGTGTACACTGTTAAGAATTTCCCAGTAAAATAACAGTAAAGAACTGGCAGCAGGGTTGCCTTTATGTTACTGTAAAATTAACATTATTATACTGTCGCTGAAATTTACAGCTTTGTACTGTTAATGAAAAATACAGTTTGAACTGGTTGTTTTTTTATTAATTTCACAGTATTTTACATTTATTTAATTTATTTAATTTCATTTATTTATTTTATTTATTTTATTTTACAGTTATTTTACAGTTTTTTTGTTTTTTTTACAGTATTTTACTGTTTAAAGATACATTATATAGCTGTTTTTCCACCTTTCTTTTACATTATCTTACTGATTTGTTTTAATGCACTATTTAGGTTGTATTTTTTACATACATTTTTTTTGCCTAGATGAATAGACTTAGCAGGTTACAGACATAGGAATAGTCACATTAAATACAATTAAAGGCACTTGTTAGGAAAAAGGCTATAGTAGGCTTGTTGACACTTTTCCCAAAAATGTCTGTCTATAGCTGGCTACAAGCACAGAATGCAAACCAGAACAACATGTGAGTGAAGAACAATAAAGTTAATTCACTGATTTTACAATCATGTACAATGTACAAGCCTCACATGAGCAGATCAGGTCCCAGAATTAAAAAAATACTGCATGAAACTGTTACTGATGATACTTTAGACAGTTGATCAGCAGTTAAGGGCTGTTTTTTAAGAATGCATTATATTTCAGTTAAAAAACGACCTATGAGCGTAATGTAACAAGTTTTCTTTTGTATTAACAGTAAAGCACTGTTTTGAGCAATAACAGATTAATACTGTTGAAATCCTGCAATTGTTTACAGTGTAGATTAACACCCCTAAATTGATTATTTGCAATCCCATAAAATGAAGCTGTGAGTGGATAAAGAGGGGGAGGTTTGCATCTCCATTGTCTGATCATATTTCAGACCAGCAGCAGCAGCTTTATGAATACCTGGTCAGAGGTGTCATGGCTGCCATGCTTTACTCATGCTTATCCAAGACTGCAATGGTGACAATTTAGGGACTCAAATTGTGACAACAGATGACTTCCACTTGTTCACATGCACCACCAGCATAAAGGCATGATGGGAGGGGTGGGGGAGGAGGTATAGTGGGGGTAGTGTGGGGTTTGGGGGGGGGGGGGGGGCTTTACCATTGAAAGCCTCCCTCCTGGTATAGATGGACTGGAGCAGCTGAGGCGACAAGCATGTGACGACAGGGGGAAATAATAGGCACCACAGCAGTATGTGGATGTGTCAAGCAGCCAGAGATGACCAGAGTCACCCAGGGAAAGAGGCTGGATTACTTTCAAAATAAGAGTGTCGCATCATAAAAATGAAAACTGTGACTTGATTGCAGAAGAAAAGGGGTCAGGGATTTGTGAGATGACTTATTAAACAAATAGCAGCCTAAATAAAAAGGAAGCAGGTCATTGTGAAATACTCACTCAGTGATCCCTGACTCCTTCTGACTTCTGTCAACATGTTTAAGTGAGCAAAAAACTAAATTTGCCCCTGATGGTCGGACCAGTGAGACATCAGTGTGTGTCAACAATTAACCTGCATGTCTTTGGACTGAGGAAGGAAGCCGGAGAAGCCGGAGAAAACCCACGCTAACACGTGGAGAATATGCAAACTCCACACAGAAAGACCAGGTTTGACCTGGCGACCCTCTTGCCGTGAGGCGATAGTGCCATGATTTGTATCATAGAAATTGATCTACCGGTCAATCTTCGTTCCTCCTCTCACCTATGGTCATGAGGGCTGGGTCATGACCGAAAGAACTAGATCGCGGGTACACTCCTCTGCCTGCCTGCCTTCACTCACACGAAGCGCGCGTTCTCACGTTCTCACGTTTTCGCTCCACCTCTAGACGTGCATGCGCGCTCACTCCACACTGCAGAAGAGTTAGTAGTCTGAGAATATCTAGTGAATGTACAGTGGACGTTTGTGCAGAAATAACTGCTGCAGCTCCTCCAGACCAACAGAGGTTTCCCGTGTCTTGTGAAGTGACGGGGCACCGAAGCGAGAAACGGGTGCCGGTGTCTCCCCTGTTCCCTGCGGCTGCGGTCGGGAGGCTGAAGCAGGAAAAGCCAACACTAGGATCAGCATTGATTCATGGAGAGACCTTCGTCTGGTCAGCTAACATTACTGCCAAGCAGCTGAGATATAGAGTGATATTGTGGTTTTAGCTGACGTGTGTCGCCTCACTGTTTTGAGCGATGCTCGTTCATGTCTATGTAGAGCGAGCAAAGCGCGAGCAACAGGACGCTGAGTTTCGTTGACTTAACGGCCACAGGTGTCGCTGTTAACAAGACATTCTGACAGTTACAAATAGTCCCTTTAAAGAACTTTATTCTGACAGGTACAACCGGAAATGGGAGTTTTAACAGTTTAACTTGACCCTGTATTGGTATATTTTCTATGACTTAGCGCAGTGAACGAGGTTAAAACAGAACCGCTGACTGGAACTAAGCAGGAGTGGTTTATGGAGAGTCCAAGTTGTGCGTAAAGTCTGTGACATTAAGACAATATATTTAGGAGGTGTGCGTAAAAGACAGAGAGAGAGAGTATTTATCAAGGTGGTTCCTCCTGTCAGGCACCTATTCATTTATTGGAGAGTAAACCAGTTAAAGAGAGGAGGGACGGCTGTGGAGAGCTGTCACTTTCTCTGCCTGTGTTTGTGTCAGAGAGTGCGGAGAGGGATTATCAGTACGCGCGTTATGCGGAGCGCAGTTTTGGTGATGCGTTCAGTGGAGAGATGTGCAGCGAGGAGCAGTGAGCGTCAATAGCAGGAGAAGAGGATCCTGCAGGTTTTCGTGGTGTGCACCGGCTCTGTGCATCACATCACAGGATTCATTGTGCATTTTTATTTCTTCTTGATGAACGCTCCTCTGTTGGTGCAGAGTGAAAGTCAAAAGATGCGCACCGCTGAACAAAGGATTTAGGGGAAAACCACATTTTTTTTAATCCTGACACCCCGGTGTGCGTGTCGTCCATCCGTGCCCGTTCTGCCTCTGAGGACAACGGACTAATAATCGGGTCTCCTGTTGGGTTTCAAAGCTGGAGGAGCTGCAGGAGGAGGAATCATCTGGGCTGATCATCGCGTAGAGCTGCGAGTCCATGTGGATGGAGATCGAGAGAGAAATGTGACATTTTTAACTCTCCACAGTCTGCTGCTCATCCAACCTGACAACCAAACCGTGCATCTGCCTTCGTTCTCCACCGGATTTGTTTACATCGATTAAGGTACGTGCTGCTCACCATGTAGCTCATATTGATTATGGAGGTTATAGGGGAGATGCTTGTGGAGATGCATGATATATATATATATTCAGTGAGTGTTTTTAGCTGAACCCACAGGGGGATCTCAGGTTTATTTGAATGCATCTCTCGGGTTGTGTTGTAATAAGGCTGTTTCAGGGCTTATTAGGTGGATGTGCATCACTGACAGCCCGGTGGGGAGAAAAGCCAATGTCGATGCACCAAATGCATCTATGCATTACACCTATAGGTGTGTGGAGCAGAAAGGGCACGCAGTATTGTAGGCATAAATATACATTTACGCACAGCAGGGCATGCTGCAGAAAGGTACATTTACACACAGCAGGGCATGCTGCAGAAAGGTACATTTAACACACAGAGGGCTTATGCTTATGTGCACATAATGGCCTTGACCTCAAAGGGCATTTGTTAAGCTTAAATAAAGACATGGAGGACTTTGACCTGTGTGTTGTATATATATATATTGAAGGATTTGCTGTGGAACATTTTGTTTGTCATGAGGATGAAAATGTTGGTCTCTTTTAGTAGCTGCACCTCGATTTTTTTTTACCTCACAATACATTTTAGGAGTGTCAATCACTCCTCCATTCTTTAGTTTTAGAGGTTAGATGTCATTCTTTATATTTGGATCACCCCAGTAACAATGGTCTTACTGCTGTTCCCTCAAACAAACACTCTTCTGGAACCCCCTCCAGGGATCCTCCCATGTGGCCGGTATTGTTAAGAGAGAAAAAAGAGCATTCTCCAAATGTGTGTTTGCATTAAGCTGCTCCTTAGGTCAGCTAAAACCAAGGGTGTCCCCTTTAGGAGACGTGTCCCTCCCACGCTGGCCTCATAAACAAAAGCCTCCTTGTCTGAGTCTGGGAAGAGATTGCACTTAAATGGCCACTTGAGTCCAATTAGACTAAGAAGTTTGCATGGAAAATGGAAGTCAATGCATGGATTGACTTTCTGTTGGTCAATAGATAGATGACACATGAGCCCGAGGCCTCCGTCAGTGCAGTATTTGTGTACTCAGAAAGCTCCCGGGCCTATTTTGGAGTGTTCTGTTTTCCATCATTAATCAATATTCAGTGGAGAGTGGAGCTGTTTATTCTCAGACTGCGCTTTCATGAGTTAGTTAGCTTCCTCATGGGAGAAGAGGACGCCACAGTATCTCCTCAGGGCTGATGCCATATGTACCTTGTTTGGATGAGTGTGTGTGTGTGTGTGTGTGTGTGTGTGTGTGTGTGTGTACACATGACACAGCTGAGTGTATGAACTGGATTTTCACATACATGGGAACTTCTGTTTTCATATGAGCATTTGTATTCACGCACCCCTCCTCCTCTCACGCACACCCACACACACACGCTCCAGGCACACGGCTCGCTCCAATTCTTCCTTCGCACATCCGCCTGTTCCTTGTTTCTGCTGCTCCTCTGATCACTATCACACTCTCTAACCAAATCTGATCTCTCTGGGCTCTTGTGATCACCCCCCCTGCTCCCATTCATTCCATCACTGTATCTATAATAGAAGATGCTCAGTGACATCACACAGAGGCAGGACACATGACACCGGAGGTCTGCGGTTCCGTTCCAGGGTGCATTTTTAGGTTTGGGATGCCGTCACATCTGACCGATCTCGCCACATCGATTGTTGATGTAGGAAGAGGAGGAAGAGGAAGAAAAAGGGAGCAGAGGGAGGGGTTGCAAGGCGCTGGCGCTGTTAATTGTTAAGTCAATTAGCATATGGTCTTGCTGTGAGTGCAGTCACATGGTAATGAGGCCTAATTAGGATGGCTGGGGATGTCTGAAGAGGCATGAGGAAAATATTTCCACTGTCAGTTTCCTCATGCTGACACCCAGGAGGCCGGTGCCTTTCCTCTTGGCCCTGCTTCTCCTGTCATCTTCAAGTCTATTTAATCCTAAAACTTGTCCTCGCTAACTCCTTTTCAATATTTTAGCACACCCATACGTCACACCTTGTCGTCTACCGCATCACTCCTCCTCTATCACCTTCTTCTGCATCCCCTTTTTTTGCTGCCACACAAGGGATTGGTTACGTCACTGTGGAGGGTTACAGACGTGGAGAGACTAAAGGCCCATTCACAAACGCACTACAACCATGAAATTATCCAGACATTACCCGGGGGAGCCGTCTGAGAAGTCAGACGGCTCAGATCACATGATGTGATTTATGGTTATTGTGCATTTCATTGGAAGTATTGGATGGGTTTCAAGTGGCGAGCTAAATGCATTCCTTTGCATTTGTTCAAGAAAAAAAAATCGAAGGATCAATGTTGATGTGATCAAATGAGTTTTCAAGTATCTATGAACGGGAAATTTGTATCGAAGGTTCACTGTGGGTGCTGCTGTGTAGCTGTGATGTCAGGTCTATTTATTTCAGCAAACTTGCACCGGAGATATCTCTCTCAAAACGCAGACTTCGAAATGTTCTGGCTGTGCTTTTGCGATTTTTTGTGCGTAGGAGGTCTCTGACTGAATGCATGATTGCTAAGGGAAGGCCATCTCTGAAAAGTCACAAGTTCAGGGTTGACAACGACCACGTGTCCTGTCTGTCAAAGTGTCCTTGGGTGAGAAAGAGAGAGTTTATCTGTTGTGGATGAGCATCCTAAAGAGTATGTCCACGTTAAGCTCTTTTTCCAAATGGACCTTACCGAAAGAGAGGATGAATGTTAAATGCCAGCTTGGTGACGTCAGAAACGTAGGAAGCAAGAAAGAGATTTGCCAGCTGGTCAAAGAGACACACGAATCAGAGAAGAAGAAAGACATATATATGTAATATATGTAAAGTAAGACAGCCAGGTCCTCGTTGGTACTCATTACTTCTGTGACCTCCCTCCATTCCTTCTCCCGTCTGGACAACGTTTCAGGCCAGACTCCAACTCTACGAGCAACTTCAAGCCAATTATTCCCACTCAGGACACTAGAGAAGGTCAAGAGAGCTTAAGAGAGAAGAAACAACTGATAAAAGACCAGTCGGAGATGCCTCCAATGACAAACATAGCTAGCAGAGCATACAAGCTTATTTTGAAGCGCAGATGCGTTTTAAATCCAAAGTAAATTTCCTACAGTGAGACAGAACATCCAGACAGCTCGGGTTAATTTAACATGACTGATATCTAAGGCCTTATGTAATCCCAGAGATGTAAATTTATGCGCTGTCAGAAAAGGAAAGGTCTGCAAGTGTTAGACAAGACGGTGGACGAGGCTGCGGAGTCTCGAACGGCGCCACCAGCGAGCAGATGCCAGCACAGGTCCCGCAGACGACCTGCTCACCTCAACAGCTGTGTTCCCAGCCACACACACCTACACACTCATGTAGACTCACACATTTTCTCCGTCAGTAGTCTGAATAAAACAAAAGTGGGATAGAGAAAAAAAAAAGTATCGAAGCGAGTCATCAAAATGCAATAATCGTCCCAATTATCACCACGGTAATTATACAGCATCTGCTTGTGTGCTATGTCTGATAATTATAGGAGGAGGTAATTGTACAGGACGGCTCGCTAGATTCCCCCCCGTCCCTGCCTATATCCAGGACTGCAGTGCTGCACATTTGCACTCTCAACGCCTGTATTCCTGTTGTGTGTATAAGGAATGCACGCTGCATACTTGTCACATTGTGGGAGAATGTGGTGCCTTCACACACACACAGATGCATAATACATGCCACAAAGCAGAATGTTCTATTTACATGCAAATAGAGCCAGCACACATGGGCATTATGCCAGGCTGTGTGTGTGTGTGTGTGTGAGTGACACGTGCAGCATGAATGCATGTAACCCCGCTGTATACGTGCAGAATACAAGATGGACCTCTGAGTGCCAGCAAGCTGCTTGGCGTTGAGGAAGATGATGCCCGAGAAACAGCAGCCATGCAGCAGAACTGGCAGGGGCTGGATCCTTCCCCCAGTTACATAAGATACACAGCAAGAATAAAGGCAAAGGGGGGAGGGAGGGAGAGAGGAGGAAGGGGCACAAGGAGGGAAGAAGGAGAAGGCAAAATGGAAGGAAGAGGGGTGTGTGTTTGGGATTAGATGGCGGTGGGGGTGAAAAGAGGGAGAAAATGTGGGTGTGCGAGGCGCATCTCTCACAGCACGTCTTCAAATGTAGCAGAGAGACGAGACCGCTGTGGAGGAGAGGTGGCATTGAAATCCGACAGAATAGAGGATTTTTAAATGGAGGGGAGGACAGAAATGGCTGCGTGGAGTGGGAGTGACAGAGAGAGAAACATGTCTAGAAAGATGGGAGGGGAGGATGAGACGGTGGCAGCATCCTCTGTGCATGCACAAAGCGGAAGGCCAAGGGCTCTCTCGCTCTCGCTCTTTGCACATGACTCATATTAGTGAGAAGCAGGGACTCAAGTGTGTGTGTGGCATGTGTGCTGTAGGTGTGTGTTATGTACTGTGTGTCGTGCATGTTTGCAGGAGGTGATTTTGCACATGTGTGTGTGTGTGTGTGTGGGGCCCTCTGTGTGCATCCTTCAGCTCACCAGTCTGCCAAGTCCCACTCAAAAAAGCAGCCAGAGCAACCATCTGTGCAAGAGGGGAGCGACTGGGTGAGAGGGTGAGTGAATGAAAAAGTGGTCACTCACTAGTGTGCACAAGCTCCTGTCTCTGTGTCTGGAATGTGTGGTTTCACAGGCTCTGTCATTAGGAAGTGTCACAAAGAGAAGTAGAAAAAAACAAAAAAAAAAGACAGAGGAGGAGGAGCAGTCGGCTGGAGGATGCCGAGCTTTTCAGCTCACAGTGAGCCTTTCTCTCTTTGTCTCCATGTCCCCCTTTTGTTTTATTCCTGTCATTTAGAGATGGGGCGTAACCATGGTTATCACTAGAAAAACAACATGACGTTGAAGAGAAAGCATGTGTTTGTCAGGAGCGTGTTGTGCCACTTGTGCAGGTATGCATGTAAGTGTAAAGTGTTACTGTGTAAAAAAGCTCCAGTACTGTGTTTTTGTGTGTGCGTGCGTGTTTTGGTGACTCATCCCTCCATAAGCACTGATTGATGTTAATGTAGACCAATAATAACCAGCGGCAGTGAGCTGCTGCTGCAACAAGGCGGGAAGGAGACGTCAGGAAACAACGCGCTGAAATAACGGCAGGAAACGAGGGGAGCGGAGAATTTTTGTAATGAGGAAGCGTGAGGGGGAATTTGGAGGACTGTAAATCTCTGAAGGATACATGAAAGAGCTCTAAACAAATGAATATGCACAAACACACACGCATGCATCTTTCACTGTTCTGTCCTCTGGGGTCTCACTGAAATAAATAATGATATTTCACAGGTTGTAAACAATCGCTGCCTTGAAATGTTTATATGGATATTAGGACAGACACATCAAAAGCTTGTGCATAAATAGATGGACTAGCTATGCAGGCAACATCTGTGTGAACATGTTTGTCTTTTGTGTGTATGTGGAAAATTGCTGACTCTGAACATATATTTTAATAGATGAGAGTTCACTCACACAATAAGTAAGGGATAATGTACAGCGAGAGGGTCATTATTGTGAAATAAACCACAACAACCCCTCTTGCATCGCCCTGGAGGGGTTTATTTCACAACAATGACCCGCTAGCTATACATTATCCCGCTTATTACACGGCTACTTACTTAAGAAATCAATAATTTGACACAAAATGGTCCGCCAGGGTTCAACATCAGAACTGCGCCCATAGCAACGGTCTGTTATACATAGCAACGGTCTGTTACACATAGCAACGGTCTGCTATACATAGCAACGGTCTGTTATAAAGAAATAACAGACTGTAGAACACCGTGATTGACCAATCAGAATCACGTATTCTACAAAGCCATGTAATAATGTTAAGTAAGTTATTAATAACACATTATACATTATTAATATATATATATATATATATATATATATATACACATTAATAACACAACCCTCTGTTGGGCAACCTTCAATAGAAATCAGTGGTAATAGAAAACCAGATCCTTTACTAGTAAAAGTACTGATACCACACTGTAAAAATACTCCACTACAAATAAAAGTACTGCTTTCAAAATGTTCCTTTAAGTAAAAGTATGTAAGTATAATTAGGAAAATGTACTTGAAGTATTAAAAGTAAAAGACTAAATGAAAAAAAAATGTCTGTGACTATTTGGTTGTTACGTATGTAGGGCAGCAAATAACGATTATTTTCATTATGGATTAATGTGCTGATTATTTTCTCGATTGATTGTTTGGTTTGTAATACTTCAGAAAATAGTGAGAAATGCTCATCACCATTACCATGAGCACCAAGTGACACCTTCAAAATGCCTGTTTTGTCCGACCACCAGTCCAAAACCTCAAAATTATTGATTTTGAAATGTTGACGAATAATCTGTTATAAAACAGTTCTGAAGATGGACTAATCCGTTAATCAACTAATCGCTTGTTTTGTATACAAAATCTTAATTTGTAAAGCAACTATTGGTGTTAAAAGTACCCTCTGAATTGTAGTGGAGTAGAATTACAAAGTTGCGTGAAACGAAGATACTTCGAGGAACAGCGTGTAGGATCTGGCGGTATCTAGCGGTGAGGTTGCAGATTGCAACCAACTGAAGCCTCTCCCCTGTGCCAAGCGTGTTGGAGAGCTATGGTGGCCGACGTGAAAACGCCCCTCTCTAGAGCCAGTTCTTGTAAGAGTAGCGTAGGTCATTTGGAGCAGAGTGTGCGTGGGAGGGAAGTGAGTGCTGAGGCGAGAGAGAGAGAGCGGCGGCTCTTATTTTCGGGTGATTATAAACTAAAGAAAACATAGTTATATAATATTATATTCCATTCCTACCAATAGATGCCCCTAAATGTGACACACTGTTCCTTTACGTAAAGTAGAAGCACCTCAGATTTGTGCTCAAGTACAGTACTTACTAGTACTTTACTTACTAGTAAATGTACTTCATTACGCTCCACCACTGTAGAAAAGTTACATCTGGTCTGAGTATATTTGCTGCAGATCCACCAAACTTCCTCCCACTTCTGTCCTCACTTTCCTCATGATACCATAAATCACAGTATCTAGGGGTCTGTCTCTGTCTCGCTGTCTGCCCCAGTTAGTTAGCTACATGCTGGAAGGACTGTGTGCGACCTGTAGCCCCGGCTGCTGTGTATTTAAATCCACCACTCTCCCCTGACGGCTAGTCCATGTAACTCTCTCCGATTTACAGGCATGGAGAGAGAATACGAAGCTGGGGATATCCAGTGTCCTTTATGTGGTATGTAAATATTGTGGTACAGTCTATTTGTAGACCCCAGGAGCTCTTTTTATGTCAAAACTACAGCTGAAATAAACAATCCAAAGTGTAGCTCCAAGCATGGAGCGGCTGGAAAAGTGAGTGTGTGTGTGCTCTTTGTAAGCGTACATTGTTTGACACACTAATGTATGAGCCAGCTTGGAAAGAATTTCTGAAAGCTTAGCGACGTGGTGGAGAGACAGTTGACAGTAACCTGGCAGAATGACGTGTTGTGGTGGCTTTAAATACAGATCAACCTCTCAAAAAACACACAGCTTGTCAGGTGAAACGACACCACTGATCATCCCGGCAAAGACCTCAATGAAACGAAAGAATGTGTATCTGTGTGTGTGTGTGTGTGTGTGTGGCTGTCTGACAGTTGTGATGAATAAAGGAATAAGTAGACTGAGACAGCATTGATTTCGCTCACCGAGCGCCGCTGCTGTTTTTTTGTATTTTTTTTTTCACGGGGACACAAAAGTACTTTGAGTGTTTGTACTTGTGCTGGAGGCGCTGTGTATTTGTGTGCAGTGTATTATGCATTGTCTCACGCCTTGCTAGATGCCCTTAGATGCCTGATAGCGAATAGAACTGCTTGTACGCACTACTTCCCTTCCCAGTATCTCGTTTTTTTGTTGTTTTTTTCCATAAAAATATGCATGATGCTGCAGCTTTCCTGTCAGCGCTCCAGCAGCCGGTTCACTGGACATGACTGGACAAATAATACACTCTAGGTGCTCCGACTCTGACCTCGCTTCTCTGTGAATGAACTGAAGGCAGCTTATCTGGACTTTTCTGGGCTCGTTGGTATTATTTCTGCCATGTTTGTGTTGTTTGTTTCAACAACAAAATGAAACCTTAAAGCCTTTAAAAGAGGGCAGGGCTATAGGCCTGTAGACCTTTAACCTTGAGACCTTAAAAAAAGGGAGGATTTCAAAACCAAAGCAAGGGGTCTGTTCAGAGTTTCAGAGACTTTGTTTCCTTCATTCTTGTGACTTTAAAACAATGTAAATAACAAAATAATAAGTACACTGCAACAGCATATGTTAAACTTTTGATTTTACCTCTAACTCAGGAATAACGTAATAATTCGCCCCTCTGGTCTGAACTTGGCGTGTGAATCTCTGGCGTAAACTAATATTCATCCGTTTTTCTTTATTGTTGTTCCTGCTTGAGTATTTCGTTCTCTTAGTTCTCTCCATTTCTCTCTCCGTCTCTCACTCACTAAAGGTCCTTTCAGACACAACGTGACAACGGCACCACTGCTCTCTGAAACCCGTTATTTCCAACGGCTTACGCCACGCCACAGCGGCTTTTCGCTACATCGAGCAAAGCTCAACTTTAGGAGCTGCACGCCGTGGCGAGCGCAGCTCAAACATGAGCTCAAACTGCGCTGTGTCGCGAGCATAGACTGCTCTATTCCGCCGGGAAACGACAGTTGGTGTGTTTCTATTGTCGTCCGGGTGGAAACAGTAGGGATTATACACCAGAAACAGGTTGAGATAACGAAAAAGGGAAAAAAAGTGTGAACATTTGTCATAAATTGGGAGAAATACGTGAGAACAGTGACCCCGGGAGGAAACCGGGAGAGGGCAATGAGAAACGGTTGGGTTGGCAAGTATGGCTAAAGGCTACAATTGGTGAAACAGGATGTGTGTGTTTGGAAAGGCTTCAGTCATTCACCCCGCATGAACTACTGTTCTTTGTTTCCTCTCTAAAACACAGCAGTGGCTGATTATCTGTATTGTCACTCACAGACGGATGATTACTGTGGGAATGACTGACTGCTCAGCACCGTTGCATTTATGACCAGAATGACTCATTCTTTTTCTCTCTCCATTCCTTTGACTTTCTCCATCTTTGCTCCTTCATCTCTCTCTCTCTCTCTCTCTGTCTTCTGGTCTGTTGATCTCTCAGAGATGGCGTTCCTCCCAGTCCTCCTCCTGCTGCTGCTGACTGTTGTTCAATGTGCCACCAATCAAGACATGAGCCCGTACGAGGCTCTCCCAAGAGGCTGCGGATGGGGCCTTGTGCATCCCTACACCCTCCTCTGTGACCTGGACTCCATATGGGGTGTTGCTGTCGAGTCAGTGGCCGCCGGCGGGGTGCTGACTGCCATCTTGCTGGCCCTAATCCTGCTGTGCCGCTTGCACCACATCAGCGAGGCCGAGAAGCGCAGCGGCGTGGGACCCATCCTCCTGCTGCTCCTCGGCGTCCTCGGCTTGTTCGGCCTGAGCTTCGCTTACCTGATCGAGCAGGATGAGTCTTTGTGTTTGCTCCGCAGGGCCCTGTGGGGTCTCCTGTTTGCCGTCTGCTTCTCCTGCTTATTGGTGCAGGGCGTCCGCCTTCGCAGGATTGGCCGCGAGCGCCGGAGCCCCGGGGGCTGCGCCCTAACAGGCCTCGCGCTGGGTTTGAGTGCCGTGCAGGGCATCATCGCCGCCGAGTGGCTACTTCTCACCGTGCTGAGGGAGGGACGAGCTGCCTGTCAGTACCTGCCGGTGGATTTCTCGCTGGCCTGCAGCTACGTGCTAGCTCTCCTGCTAGTCGCGCTGACTGCCGCCTCCCTGGCCCTGTGTGGGAAGACACGCCAGTGGCGCTGCAATGCCATCTGGCTAGTGGTGACCTGCCTGCTGTCGCTGCTGCTGTGGGTGGCCTGGGTGGGCTTCTATCTGTACGGCAACGCCTGGCTGGGGAGGTCCCCGGAATGGAACGACCCGGCACTGGCCATCGCTTTAGTGGCTCAGGGCTGGCTGCTGCTGATCTTCCACGCCATTCCTGAAGCCCACATCTGCCTGAGACCCCCTCCTCAGCCCACCGCCCCAGATTACTTTGACACCTCCCAGAACTCGACACGGATGAGGGAGACCAGCTTCGACGAAGACATCCCTCTCTCCCACAGGCAGTTTGTGGAGAACCAGGGCTACGGATACAGCGACGAGAACGCTGCAGGTACAGCACAATCCAATATTTCAGAGCAGACACGCGCAATGTGTGCGGACAGGAATGTAGGCCAAAGTGAGTAATAGAGCACCAGGAAATATTTGCATGCGTGGCTAGAAATAAGTACAACAGGAAATTTACTGTGGTTACACAGCAAGTGTTTCTTTCTACAAGAGAGAGACAGTGTTGTGGTGAGTCACAGCGAGTAATCTCTGTGTCTATTCCACGCAAAGGCTTGAGGACTGGTGGCGGTGCCGGGCAACACAACAGCAACACCGGCCCCAGACCCAGCGCTCCTTTCCGCAGCAACGTCTACCAACCCACCGAGATGACCATGATCCTGAACGGGGGAGCGGTGAGTACATCCTCCCAGTCACAGGTACACGCCGCTTACACGCCGCTCTCTCATTCGACCACGCCGACAAGACTGCATGCACATTTGTGCGTTCCAGACCGTTACGTCATTGCACAGGAATGAGGGAGAGGTGTGAGTATGTGTGCATTATCAGGTTGTTGGATGCATGGTCATGTGCCTGTGCGTGTTGTATTTTGTGTTTTTTTGTCACAACTGGTCACTCATCTGACATTGAGATTGTGAGTGTGAGAGAGCTTCCATATGCTGCTGCTGCTGTGTGTGTAAATAAGCCGCTATATAGATGCTATCTGTCCACTGAGTGATGCGACTGTCTGCCGGGCCTGTCGCGCCCTTCGTTATGCAGGATGAATGGGCACTCTGCCGGGCACAGGTGGACTTATTTCCAGCCACTGTGTTATGAATTAAGCACAACACACCACCTCGCACACCACTGGAGGCTAAAACGCTGAAGCAACACTCTCCACTGACTAAATTTGTAGTCACTATTCCTAGAGATCGCAGGCGTGCTGATTTAACCGACAAAACGGGAACACAGAGATTTCTCCTTAAGCTGCTCTGCATAAAATATCATTAGTGTTTTTTTGTGCATTCATTTTAAATACTCAAAGGGAAGTGCTTTGCATAATGCGTACAATATATTAAATGAGAAATTCAGCTTCTAACATCGCAATTTAAAAGGATGGAAGCACAGAATTAAATAGAAGAGAGCGTAGGATGCAAGTGCAAGGTGGATAATGGTTTAAGTGTGAAAGACTGAGTTAACTGAATAGTTTGACATTCCAGAAAATATGTTTATTCTCTTCATTGCAGAAGGTTAGATGAGAAGATTGATACCACTCTTTTGCCTGTACAATAAATATTTAGCAGCAGTTAGCTTAGCTTAGCGTAAAGACTGGAAATAAGGGAAACAGCTAGCTGGGCTCTTTACAAAGGTAACAAAAAACTAGGGATGTACCGATCCAACTTTTTCAGTCCCGATACAGTTTACCGATCCGATACCAGTGTTTAATTAATAAGCTGTAGGCCTCACTGTGTGGAAGTGAGACTGGGATCATTATTTTGATGTGTAAGGCAACATCAGGCTTGACTTAAACATTGTTTTCCTAACTTTGTAAAACAAAACGTAATAAATAAAATACATAAAATAATAAATCATACAAAAAATCTTAAAATTTAATAGGAATTACAATTCCAGTATATAATGTCTATAAACTAGAATTGAATTGAATAGATCGGCCCCATCGTCACCGATATCCGATCCAGCTATTTGAGTCAGTATCGGCCCGTTATCCGATCCGGTATTGGTGCTTCGCTACAGAAAACACCTACTAACCACCCACAATTTTACACTTTGGTTTCTGTAAACATATGAGGTATAAAACTAGTGAGCTTTAGAGGTGCTGGTAGATGGATTTTGACACAGCCTGAGCCAGGCTAGCTGTTTCCCCTTGTTTCCAGTCTTTGTGCTAAGCTAAGCTAAACCAGCTGCTCATATTCTTTGTACAGACATATCTGAGAGAGATATCGATCTTCTCATCTAACTCTTGGCAAAAAAAAGTGAATAAGTCTAGTTCCAAAAATATCAAACAATTGCTTTAGAAGGAATGGCGAGCATAAATGACTATTTAAAGATGGTCAGGGCTGAGCCAGGTCTTTTATACCTTCTGGAGGTTTGTTCCAGCTTTGCAGAGCACAATAAGTAAATGCTGCTTCTCTGTGGTTTGCCTTAAAATCTGGGACAGTTAGACAGCTACCAGATGACACGAGAGGGTTTATGTTAAGTAGAAGACAGTCAGAGATGTATTTTTTCCTTAAAGCTGCAGTCGGTTATTTTTACATAACTGTCACTACATCCTGACAGTAGTGCATGAGACAGGTAATCTGTGAAAAAAATCATGTTCCTCTGCCTTCTTTTGGTGCTCCTAGCGGCATTTGCAAGTTCACGAGTGATTGACAGCTGCTGTAGAGACTGCTCAGCTCTGACTGGTTGTTTTCCTTTGACCGTTTTGCAAGGAGAAAAAACTGACAAAAATGCCGGTAGGAGCACAGGAGGACACAGAGATTACCTGTCGCATGCACTAATGTCAGAATATAGTGACCTTTTATAAAAATAACTTTTTTTTTAAAATCATATTTGCTCAAAGTTACCGACTGCAGCTTTAAACCACGGAGGGATTTGTAGACAAACATGAGTAAAATGTGTAAATGGGGCCCATGCAGCTACTGTATGCATGTGTGTAAAGATGCATGTGTGAATATTAATGGTATCCACATTATTTATCATTCACAAACTTAAATTTTTCCTTCTACAGGTGCCCTCTGCCCCTCCAACCTACACGGGGAGGCAGCTGTGGTGAGCGAGAGGATTGGAAAGAAGAAGATGTGTGGTAGAAAATGAAGAAGAGGATGGAGAGGGTGAGGAGGGAGGGAGGCGTCCGGGACGACGGGGCCTGCCTGGTTGAATTGGACTTAAAAACACGGATGCCAACAGGGCCCCTTTCACTCTGTGTACAGACTTAAACACTGACTGTGTGCCAATCAACTATAGTATGAGTGTGTGTGAGACTGAGAGAGAGTATAGGGTATGGAGGACAGAGCTAAAGCTCTTCTAGCACACAAATCTCTATAGAAGGGTTAAAAAAAACCTCAAATGTGACCAGCAAGTAGCAAAACAAATCACGCTCCGACTCAGATCTGAAAACATCAACATGCAGTATTCTTCTTTCTTTGTGTTTGATTTGCTCTCATGAGACTATACAGCACTGTAAGCACCCTTGAAAAAACTGTGAAAATCGCTTTATTTTCCCCCGCTCCATCTCTCTTCCTGACGGTCAGGATGTCTTTTCTGCTGCTCCTCACAATGCTGACGCTCACATGGAAACATTTGGCTCTGTCCTCCATCCATCCACAGTGTAGGTGAAGACAGAGCACTTGGGCAAACTGTACAGCTCGAGCACCGCCCGCTTAAAGAGAATCCAGCCTCTGTGGGTGTGTATGTAGAGTATATGAAAAAACAAGAGTGTGTGTATTCCCTACATCTCAACTCGACCGCTCCGATAAACCTCCCCCCTCCAGACTGTTACCCCTCCGTGAACACTTCTGCTTCCTCCCTCTCCATCTCTGTTTCCGGTTTCACTGCACCGTCTGTGAATATATCACATAAACTCTTCTCACCTTGCCTCATCCTCCCACCTGCATGGACACTTTGCAAAAATATGAAACAAACTGTGAAGCCCGAACTGCGGGTCGGAGAGAAGAAGAAGTGAAGCAGCCTGGAGCACCTGAACAGAGGGGACGCAAGCTGCTAATGAACCGCTGTTAGATATTCGACGGAGCAGAGAGCGGATTCTGATTGGACGAGGAGGGCGTCAGTCATCGGTGGGGGGAGGCAACCGCCTCGTGAATCTAGGTCAGCTGCTCTCCCACATCTCCGGTGGCCACTGGCGTTTTGAACCAGCCAGGAGAAACTGTCACTTTATATCAGCAGGAAACGGAGCGAGGAAAATGAAACGCTCTCCTGTACTTAGCTCCTCTATCTGTGTTTATGTGTGCGTACGTGTGATTTTATGAGTGTCGGGGCGGGGGGAAAATTCAAAAGTCAAAAGTCAAGGTTTGCTTTCCAGCCCGCTCTCATTCCCAGGGCGTCAAATACCGACGCTTTGTCACGGCCATCGGCGTTAAAAACCGAGGCTTTGTCACGGCCGTCGGCATTAAATACCGACGCTTAAAGCACCTTTTAGTGTCGGCACGCACCGGGCTTTCCATTAACTACAATGTAAACTCATCCGCGTCAATATGAAACGCTCAGGGAAAGTGCGCCGGGAGTGTGGCGACGTAGCTTTAAGAGCGAAAAGAGACACACCGGGCGGGCGGGAAGGTTGCTGGATGGGTCCAAAAAACACAAGGCTTTTATCCAGGTGACCGCTATTTGTGTCCCATGCGTCACGTTACAATCAGCTGTTCATTCATGTCCCGTGTTCACAACGTTCAGTGTCACTTTTCACTGTACAAACATAGTAGTTTTCCCAACCATGTTGGCTTTTCCTAAACCTAACTATCGTGGTTTTTATTGCCTGAACCTAAGCAAGTGTTTTTTGTTCAAATCACAACATTAAGCACGTGTTCACTGCGACCGAAAAGAGTGACGCCAAGGGGCCTGACGAAGCGTCAGTATATGACGAGTTGGGATGAGAACGCGTTGGCGTGCGTATACGTCAAAAGTCGAGGTTGCTTTCTGGTGCTAAATATTCCTCCACACGATTTCCCAGTGCGGCACAGAACTACAGGAACAACACTGATGCAGAAAACTGTGTGAGTGGCAGGCTATAGATAGAGCTGTGGCTGGTGTGTGGAGATATTCTAGAGCCTTAGAAAAGATCAGATTTACAGTGCAAGGTAGAAAGAGGGAGATCAAATAGAAGAGGAGGAAGAAGAAGAAGGGGGGGGATGGGAGCGGGGAGGAAGGAGATAGCGAGTGACGGTCCGAGGGGAGTTTATATGCGACAGTGCGAGATCTGTGTGAGAAAATGGCTCCCTGGTCCGTCTGTGTGTGAGTGTTTGTGTGTGATGTGCGGGCGGCCGTGCTGCTCTGCTTTATGTGGTTGTCTTCTTTATCTGGTGAAGCGTCTCCCTCCTCCTCCTCCTCCCTCTTCCTCCTCCTGTCTCCCCGTGGTCGGCTATAGCTCGAGTGTAGCCCCGTGCCAAGAAGGACTCTTGTTTCACTGGAGTCTCCGTTTCACGCCCTTTCCCTTCATCACGACACCAGCTCTCTCTCTCTCTCCACCCCGAGAGAGCTGTGTACATAGTAGTGCTGTAAAGCTTTGCTTGCTTGTTTACTTTCTTTTTTATTTTAACTGTAGTTTAGACACCAGTGTCATAATGACCCACTGGAAAACTGACTACTGTTTTTATCTGGGGATCTTTTTTTATTTTTGCTTTGTTGTTCATACATTTGCTTGTTGTTACATTATGCTTTCTCTCTTGCTGGTGTCTTTTATTTTTTTAAACTAGCATTTTTGGAACTGTTTTGCCAACACTAGATATGCTTTTTTTTTTTTTTTGATTAATGGTCAAGGAAATGATATGAGTTTTATAGGGATTTACGTCGGTTGTACCTCCCGCGCAGTATTCTCAGTCAAGACAGCGGTCCTCTCTTTGCTTTAACAGTTACGGGGAAACAAACAACTTATTTTTTCAGAAAAATGACAATAGCTGTGAATATTTTTTGGCACTTCATGCAGTAAACAATGACTTATTCTTCGATACTTTTAGGGATAATTATATATATATATATTAAAAGAAAAAAAACAGGGAGCAGGGACGGCTGAAAAAACTTCAAGCCCTCCCAGTAATTTTGGCGACCCCTGGTCTCACATCAACCCTTGACTAAGAAAAGCCAAAAGGGTCAACCCTTGACTGTTGCTGTATGTTTATGTCTTACCCACTGGCTATTCTAAAATAGGACTGGTACCAGCAGGCCAGCTCCATGCCCAAAGAGAGCGTGTCCTGCTACGTCAGGCTCTGTTTGGGCCGACCCTGGTCAGAAAACAGGCTACGGGCCTCCAGATCTGTGCGTCGTAGCCCGTGAAGAAGAACTGTCCTCAGGGTTTTGGATGGTCGGCAGTAACGAGACAGAGCGGAGGAAGGGAGGGGAGGAGGTTTCAGTTCTTGTGATGTTTTCACTCAATGTGGAGTACAAAAAAAAAAAACAATAACATGTGACTTTGTAGATTTTGCACTTGTCGACTACCTATCTGTGCATGCTTATCACCATTTCTACATGTAAGACCTTTCTCAGACGTACTTTTGAATACTAACTATTTATGTAAAGGTCATGTGACAGCAATCATAATTTCAGTGTATATCAGATGACACACTTAATGTCTGTGCTTTCTTAAACACAAAAAGAGAGCTGGCTCTTGAGAAGCAAAGAGATTAAAGTCAGGGGAAAAATGGTCCAAAATAGTATGATTCCCCAGAAAGGAACACAATGCCATCATCACTGGACCTAATAATAACTTCCTCTGTTAGTTTGAAGACTCGAGGTGGGGAGAAAAAAAAAGAGAATCTTCTGACTGATATCGTCTTTGTGTTTAAAATCAAATAGACTGTGGTGAAATTTGCACAAAACTTCTATATGTTAAGTTTGTCATCCCTGGGCAGCCCACTGAACACCCATCCTCCCTGGGGTTGACATGTCCTTGCCTGTCCTCTCCTGATTTGTCTTGCCTTCAGACTGTTCCAGCGGGGCAGCTGACAGGGGTGATATTGGTTTTCACAGCTGTGACTGTGCAGTGACGCAGCATGCCTATGTATAGAACTTGACTCCCCTGATTAGAAAAATTAAAAGAAAAAAAACACACACAGTTAACTCTCTTGTTTCTGTAACTGAATCAGGAAAAAAATAAGTTCAATAAAAGTGTCATGTTTGTAGTTAACTTTTAATTTGATGTGGTGTTTTTTTCCAAGGTAGTGATGCGGTGACATACATGATGAATTAGAGCCCAAAATTAGAGATATTTGACAGTTAAAAATCTGATAATGATAATATCATTACATGTTACACTTTTGATAAGGACCCCCTTAATTAATTTAAAGGTACAGTTTGTAGGTTTTGGCGACATCTAGTGGTGTGGTTGCAGATTGCAACCAACTGAGTACCCCTCCGCTCACTCCTCCTTTTCCAAGACTGCGGTAACGTGAGCCGCCGAGTGCAAGACCGTGGGAACGCCGTTCGATGTCCTTACCATAATAACACTACTTTAGGAGCAACGGAAGTCAGACGGCGGCTGGCGGTACCACGGTTTTGCACTCTGTGGTAACCTCAGTTTCCCAAGCATGTCAGAGAGCTACGGTGGCCTTCAGGTAACGTGAAAACGGGAAAGTCTCTCTCTTGAGCCAGTGTTTGGTTTGTCCATTCTGAGCTACTGTAGAAACAGGGCTGACTCTGTGAAGAGGACCCGCTCCTTATGTAGATATGAAGGATTCTAAGCAAACGAAAACACACCGATTCTTAGTTTCAGGTGATTATACACTAAAGAAGAGATAGTTTTGAATATTATTTTCCATATCTGCTAATAGATCCACCGAAATGTCACACACTGTTCCTGTTTGGGCTCACTCTCAGTCTCACTGCTCTCATTGCGTCGTTTCCGGCTGCAGCAGGCAGCTGTTTTCAACAAAAAAAAAAAAACCTTTACACTCCCTGCTCAGCACCAAACAGCAGACAGACACAGTTAGCGACTAGCTGGTGAACATAGTGAAGCATTTAGCAGCTAAAGAGTCAGATCTTTCCCTCAGCAGTTGGTAAAGACCAAAAATGGAGCTAAAAGAGAGACAATATTGGACTTAAATTCACAAGGAGGACACAAACACCACTCCAAATGAATGATAATGTTGCTCCGTGACTGTTGGATGTATAAATAGTTTGCCATATCATCATTGAGAGTGTTTTTTTTCGGAAAGAAATTGTATGATTTATGCAGGAATCCAGCTCCAATTCTACTGGGATTTATTTTTAGACCTAGTCAGTGGCTAATATACTATAAACTGTATGTTTTTGCACTCTGAAATATACATAATAATATATAATCAACTGCCTTTTATTTAGGCCTATAACTTCCTATGTTTTAATGTTTGTGGCGTACTGTTTACATCTAAGAACATGGTGTTAGAGTAATTTATAATCAGTGTATTCCCAGCCTACACAGGAGTACCCACTATAAACACAGTCACATTCTTCACTTCCACCTTCAGCCTGAAATTGCAGCCCAGAACCAGTTGTTTTCTGCCTTTGCTCTGACAGCCCGGTGCCCACTCCCCTCTGCTGCTGTGTGATCCAGTTTCAGTCGGGGCCCGGCGCTGCCAGACTCCGTGGAGCTGGCTGCACTATCAGATGTCCCCAGAATGAAATGGGCTGTTTTATCACCTCACCCAGTGGCAGCTGTCTCCTAAGCATCCACATACCTGCAAAGGGAGATACATGACCCTCCTCATGCCTCACTGGGAGGCGGTGTGCATCAGTGACTGGAATGGTCAGGAAAGCCGTCCATCACGAGACCGCCGCCACCGCCGCCGCCACGCTGCTCTGCAGAGACACTGGAGGGGAAACCAGAAGTATCCTCTCAGGTACATGATGGAAACATGCCAGGAGTGCACTCTATTCACTCAGTTTAATTGACACACAGTCGGGAGAAGACGGTTATAACCTACACGGTCTTTTAAAGTTGACATGAAGGAGAGTGAAGAACTGCAGTTGAGCAGCATGCACGTCTTTTTATCCTGAATATTCTTTGCAAATTTCATGAACTTTCCATGACTGATGCGTGGCATTTAAGATGACGTTTACCAGGTGCCAGAAAAAAAAGGCAGCTGAATGTGATGGAGTCATTAGGGGCAAAATGTCCAACCTTTATCTACAGTACATCTCGGAAAAATACCAAAAAGAAAAATACAAATATTCCAACTCTGCTGTCATGTGAGAATAAAATACAGCGAGTAAAACAAATTCACAGACGATGCTGGAGAACACCATCATACAGTATCACATTTTTATGATAGTGAATAATGTTGCCTGTTGGGCTTGAGTTTGCCATGTTATGATTTGAGCATATTATTTTTTATGCTAAATGCAGTACCTGTAAGGGTTTCTGGACAACATGCATCATTGTTTTGTGTTGTTAATTGATTTCCAGTAATAAATATACACATACATTTGCATAAAGCAGCATATTTGCCCACTCCCATGTTGATAAGAGTATTAAATACTTGACACATCTCCATTTAAGGTACATTTTGAACAGATAATCGTGATAAATTTGCGATTAATCAACAGCCCTAATATATGTAAGGGATAATGTGCAGCGAGCCGGTCATTGTTGTGAAATAAACCCCGACGAGGAGCATCGCATCACCCTGTAGGGGGTTTAATTCACAAAAATGACGCCCTAGCTGTAAATTATCCCGCTTATTACACGGCAACTTACTGAAGAAATTTGACACAAAAACGGTCCGCCAGAGTCTGACATCAGAACTGCGCCCATAGCAACGGTCTGTTATACATAGCAAAGGTCTGTTATACATAACAACAGTCTGTTATACATAGCAACGGTCTGTTATACGTAGTATAGCGTAGAACGTTGTGATTGACCAATCAGAATCTTACATACTTATGTTTTGTGGTAGAGTATAATTAACATTAACATTCAATCCACAGTGTCAGGACATACAGTATATAAGGAGAATAATAGGATATTCCTGTTTGCTGCTCTGTCTATCATCCACCAGTGACGTCAGTGATGTTCTTAAACTCTGTTTTTATTCTCTGTTCCCCTGACAGGATAATTTCCTTTCCTGATAAACAGGATAGAAAGTGCTGCTCTGCACGCTGACTCACCTTTCACTCTGGCCTCAATTCCTGACTTGAATGGAAATGCTATAACCTCTTTTGTGGAGTGATATGTATTGCTAAGGAAAAAGGAAATGACAAGGCGAGGAAATACGATTTGGTTATCTTCCAGTGAGCTGCTATCAGCTAGAAGTGCTGCGAGGAAACATTAAGTCTGTTACGGGACGCCTCACTCCCGACAGTAATAATATGTGAACCGTGCTATATGGCGTTCATTTGTCGGGTGGGACTCGTGAAGGGAGGCGATCCATCAAAAAGGCAATAAAAGCAATCAACTAATTAGACACGAATCTCAGACCATAAATCCCTGCCTGGCCATATCCAATTGGTTACAGGCGTTTTTAATGGCTTGTTTGACTGATCACTTTGGTCAGTCTGACATCAACCTAACAGAGTTTAATAGCCTTTAAACACAAGAAAAAAAAGAAAAAAAACATGTTCACGGAGCTAATGTTTCAGTTAAGAGTACCACCAGTCTAGAGCAGGTTTGGAGGTCCTAGTAAAGAAGGAGACGCTGCAGTCGGGGATTTGTCACCGTTCACGGACACAGAGAGGAAATCAGTCAGGGATGGCGTGCAGGCCATTTTCTCCACCATGCGCAGGCTGGGGGTCAGCCACTCAACGCCCTCAGGGGTCATCTCGGGGGTGGGGGTGTGGACCACGGTGCTCTGGGGGGTGGGGGAAACCACCTGGATGGACACATCCGAGTCGCCGGGCTGGGGGCTTCCTGGAAGGTCTGTCATGGCAGAGCCCACTGGAGACAAACAAGAACTGCATCCTTAATATGAACAGGTTCATCGTTGTTGCAAGCAGACCGGGATGACTGCTCATCACGACAACAATAAGCTTTATTTTTGAGAATATTTACATTGTGCTGCTCTCCACTGAGGCAACAGTTGCCTTCAAAATCCTGAAACAAATCTCCTGATAAAAAAATCAAAAGCTCAAAGAATTGTCAGACAGATCCTCAAATGATTTACCAAAAAGACTTTTTTGTGTCAGGTTTCATAAACTTTACTTTTGCACAACTTTCGCCCATTTTTATCTGTAAAGCATAAACATATCTACGTTGGCCGACAAGGGCAAACGCGCTATAATGACACAAAACATTTCCATCAGGAGAAAACGTGCTGCAGCTTCACAAACAATGCCAATTCACAAACACATACGAAAATCCAAAACAAATATGGGAATGTGTTGCAAATGAAAAAGCGACGCAAAGTCAAAAACACACAAACCCCGAAAACAAATTGAACAAAAAGCTATGTATATCCAGTCAACACGAGGGAAGTTCACCCGGCCTCTAGGCGGAGCGCTAAGTGGAACAACTTGATTTTTTTTTCGACCAGGGTCACAACCGTCACGCTGTCGTCACAGCTTGCTAACTCCTAATGACCTAAGGACCTAATGATTTAAAATAAGGGCTATTAGAGTGTTCATACTGTTAAGTTGATTCACCTCAAAAAAAATTATCCGCTGAGTTACAGACGTCTCTTTCCCAATGTAATGTCTTTTTGGGTCCAATGGCATCACGTGACGGACACACCGTCGTTTGGCCACTACGAAAATTGGCATCAACGACCGGTGCTCATCCTGGGGGCTTGGATGCAGGACGTTTCTGTTGATATAATTGTTTTGGTTTGATTTGATTTTCATATGTGTTTTTGAATTGGCATCGTTTCTGCAGCGAGTTTCTCCTGATGGGAATGTTTTGGGCCGTTGTAGCACGTTTGCCCTTGTCGGCCATCGTACATTTGTGTTTTTGGTAAGTACATTATGCTGGTGTTTAAAGACCTAAAAAGATTAGTTTCTGAAAAATAAAAGTTGTGCTTTTTCCCTATCATAATTGACAGAAACTATATTTTAATAAGGCCTGGGTGGAAACCTGTTTAACAAACCGTGATTCAGCCAGTTACTGACACTTTCTCACTGTGACAGCTGCAAGGCTATTGTGGTGGCCTTTTGTTATCTGCCAGTAAAAGGCAATGGCTTTGACATTATGGAAGTGACGCTGTGATGAATAGACGGCTACATTTGGCCTTTTATAACACAACACGAGACACAGTAATGATGGCAGTGAGAGTTGTTTTGCTTCATTTACAAGCTAATGACTGTAACTGTGGTTTTAAGTGTGGTTTTGAAAACTCTTTGAGGTGCGTCGATACCATCTGTAGCATCAAAATCTGCACCGACACAGCTATTCAGCAGGCTTTTAATCATCTAAAAATAAATGTCTCTGTTTCAGATGACTCATACTTTTAATAATGTGCCATTTATAAACATGGTTTTGGAAGGTCCTTTTTAATAAATGAAGATGATAATAACAATGTAGTGTAATTTGTGCCAGACTGGGATACAATTACCTGCAATTGACACATTTATATAACGGTTTGATTTCATGCTATAGGGCGGCGCAGGAATGAGTCCTAAAACCCGGAAAAGAGTTGTCATTTTAGGACTTCTGGTTCCCTCATCTGGAAGTCAATGGGTTTTTAGTTAGATGCCTGAAATAAGGTCTGTTGTTAACACAAGCTGAAGTAAGGGATAATTTTCAGCGAGTTGTTGTGAATTAAACCCCGACATGAAGGTTTATTTCACAACAATGACCCGCTAGCTGTACATTATCCCGCTTATTACACAGACTTAAGAAATCAATAACTTGACACAAAAACGGTCCGCCAGAGTCTGACATCAGAACTGCGCCCATAGCAACGGTCTGTTATATATAGCAAACAGTCTACTATAAAGAAATAACAGACCGTAGAACGCCGTGACTGACCAAACAGAATCGAGTATTCAACAAAGCCTTGTAATAAGAGATTTTAACGTTTTGTTCTACGATACAATTTTGAAGCCTTTAAGTGTCTTAAAACAGGCGGTTGCAAACAAGTAGCAAAATGAGACTACACACTTGTCCGCCTTTAGCGAACCGTGGTGTAGTTTGTTTATAGCCGTAACATTAGCTTTTTACTTCTGGCAACTGCATTTACGCTTCAAAAATCATAAAAGTGGTGTTCATTGGTGGAGATTATTTTACGGAACAAAGCGTGTAAGTATCATAAACGTGTGCCACAGAGCTTATTTTCTGCAATAATCCGAAACCAAATGGAAAAATCCCATTGGCTTTTTGTCGAGGGAACCAGGGAGATGCTAACTTCCTGGTTGGCCTACAAAAATACGTCATCCCTGCAGAACTCTATACTATTGACAACAACATGAATTGCCATATTGATAGAAGTTACTACTACTATTACTATTAGGAGGAAAAGATGTTTTCTGAGGCCAGATAACTATTCTGTTTTACCAGCGCTTGGACTGACGGTACACATGTCAGGCTGCAGTCAAGGACAGCCATGTGGTGATTCACGAGCTGCTGAGAGCTGCACCTGCCCAATGAGCCGTGACCTCTCGACCCCGAGGTATCATCGTGTGTCTGCTCTCTGGGTTACTTTGCTCTTTCCCTCTTTTGTTTTCCTCTCCGTCTCCGATTGATTCTGATGTCAGGCTGTGAAATGGCAGAGGAGGTATCGCATGCTGGTTTCCTCGGGTCAAATGAGACGAGTGCAGCTGTTGCTGGATCGACTTAAAGAGCTTGTGTACAGTAGGGAGGGGGCTTCCCTAAATAATCTCACTCACCCTCTCTCTGCCACAGCCTCCACCCCCAAACATGGGTCATTTATCTGTCAGTGCTGAGGGGGATTAAGGGGGGGGGGGGAGCGCTGGCTTCATTACCTCCAAAAGAACAACAGGCAAACAAAGTGCAACTTCAGCACCAATCCCTGCCTGCCTCTAGCTCACACACGTCTGGTTCTCTCTCCATCTCATCCATTTTTAGATTTGGTCAGAAAATGGCTTCCATTCAGGACAGTCTGGGCAGACTCTGTACACACACACACACACACACACACACACACATCCCCAGGCCCCCCTGCTAAAATGTCAGGTCAGCAGTAGTGGTGCAGCAGCAGCAGTAGCAGCAGCTAGCAGCAGCAGCAGCACAGCGTGGCTGTGGCACCCCAGCGGAAGAATGTTCCGTCGACCCGCCGCGGCTGCAGCGAGCGCCTTTGTTGTGAGGAATGTGTCGGTGTGGAAGAAACCTGTGTTTACGGTGGCGTCATTGTTTGTGGGCGACAAAAACAGACATGCTACGATGCCCAACGGTAGTGTGCGAGTTGGAGTGTGTGTGTTTGTAAAAAACTATTTGTATTTGTGTTTATTTTCTTCCTTTTTTTTTTCCAAATTTGCTTTTCGTCACAGTCTTTTCATGTACCCTCTGGTAACCCCTAGAATAATAGGGGGTACTCGCTGGGCGTGAATCACTTGTACAGTGTACCACTGTGTGTGTGTGTGTTCAAGGTCAAAGTTCTTTCACTCTCATTGAGCTCTAATGCCAGTCAGTAACATTGGACATGGGCCTGCATTCCCAGCTGCTCTGCTCTGTCCTTCATGTGTGCACACACACTACATACACAGTAAGTACATACACATACAGGCCTCGACACACTTTATCACTTTATACTCTTCTCCGTCTCCCTCCCTCTTCGCTCTGTATCTCTTCTCTGTCTTCACATGTATCCCCAGCCTCCATCCTCTGCTCTATCTCTGTCACTCAGACACACCCTGAGCCCTGCAGACATTTTCTTTCTCTCCTTCACTTTCAATCTTCCGTCTCCGTCTCTGCCCTCATTCTCTCTCTGTGTCACGGCTCTCCTCATCTCTCTGCTATAACTTCAAAGCCGTGTTGGGATGAATACTGTATCTCTGCAGTTTATATGGGAGTAATTGTGTGTGCGCGTGCGTGATACTGTACTATGCACAGGCTGACATATATTGGTGTGTATAGTACTGTATGGGTTGGTGTACTGTAGCCTGTTTTTGTGAATGTGTGCTGGCGTCCTGCCTGCCTATCAGCAGCTGCTGTCGCACACCACATGAGAAAATTCAAGATCAATGGTATTGTGTTGCCAGCGAGCCTGAGGCCTGGCATTTAGTGATACCATGTGAGTGTGTGTGTGTGTGTGTGTGTGTGTGTGTATGTGTGTGCGCTCTCACCTCGGCTCTCTTGTTGGGCCCAGAACTGCTCGACAGTTTTGGCGATGTCGCGGTTCTCTCTAAGGTCTTTCTGCCACAGACGTAGCTCCTGCACATCTGGGCGCGCCCTGACCTACAACATACACACACAGCAGAACATGCAAACAGCATCAATAGCTTAATTAAGTCACAACCTAATCAGTGCTAGTAAGCAACCAGTGTAGTGTCCAAAATGTTTGTTTAATTAATATATCATTCTCTTTTACTTGTATGGTGGTTAAACAGTGAAAGTGGCTCATTTACTGTGTTTGGATCACAGACTGTATATAAGAAGTGGATGTAGTCGCTGTGGCATCACTTATTGGTTTGCGGACGGCCGTTTTAAGGCCTCAAGTTCGTCATTTTGGCTATTTGCAACCAGAAGTGACACAAGAGGGGGGGTGGAGCTAATGGTGCCTCCAAATGAAACTTGTGAGCTCGTGTTTACAACATTGGTAGAAAATGTACTAAATGAACATCATGCTGTATTGAAGAAGACTTGAAACTAGCGATTGAGACCATAAACTCATGTTTACAATGTTTACTGAGGTAATAAATCAAGTGAGAAGTAGGCTCATTTTCTCATAGACTTCTATACAATCAGACTTCTTTTTGCAACCAGAGGAGTCGCCCCCTGCTGGCTACTAGAAAGATTGCAAATTTAAGGCACTTCAGCATTGGCTTCAGTTCTCAGACCCAGGACATAGCCCACTAGTTTGGAGACTCTATAAGTCATGTCACGTCCGTCCAGCTGGCTATGCTTATGCTCTACCTTCATCACTTCTGTAAATAACATATTTGTGCTCATATTACGTAGAAAATTGACAATGTTTTTACTGTGTGCTAACAACAACAAGGTGAAACAACTTAACAAACATGCCTTTAGATGCTCCGGCGTCTAAACCATCACGTTTGTAAGTAATGAAGCGTGTTAACATGTATAGCTGAGTGTGTTTGTGCATCTGTGCCCACATAGGTGAATAAATGGGTCAAATTCTGCTGCAGATTTGTGTCAATAAGCCGTCTCTGATGCTTTTGTTCTTGGAGGAAACCCCTGTAGTTGTTGTGTGTGTGCGCTGCTGACTTTCCTGAGAGATTATTAAACAGTCTTGCTGTTTTAGATGAATAGAAAATGTCCCTATAGAGCTAAGTCTCATTTCCTTTCTTTATCTCCTCCTTCTCTTCCTACTACTACGACTACTCTCCCACTCACTCGGCCTCCTTCTCCTTCAGGTGTGCCTCTATATCTCTCACACCAACACCTTATTCTCCCCTCATTCTCCAGCACATCGACGTTTCATCTCTACTCTGTATTCTCTCCCACCTCTCCTCTCTCCAATCTTGTTTTCCTCTTACTCCTCCCTCTCCATTCGACTGCTTGAATGACGACAATAGTGTTGCCATTAGCAGTGGGCATGAAAGTGGGCCTGTTATATAAGCCTGGCGATGGGTTGAGGAATGGGTAAGACTAGCAGGGCCTCCAATAGTTAATTCACCGGGTGTCACAGCGCTGCAACAGCCTCTCCGCTGATGGGAGCGAACCATAGAAATGGAAATGAGGGGTGAGGGTCAGGAGGGGTGGAGGAGGAGGGGGGGAGGCTGGTAGTCTGTCGTGTTTGCTCACCGTCGCTTGTGTGTGTGTCTGTGTGGCCATTTCTACTCTGTCACTTTCCATTGGTGTCCTGCAGAAACGTTGTACCTCCAGTTCCTTTTCGATCGCCTTCAGCTACTGCTAAACGACGGGAATATCTCACGGCCGTGGGACCTCCCCGAGACAAAGCTTTACAAAGTGCCACACAAAATCAAAGTTCTTGGAAAGCTGACTTTTTGAATAAACATGCTTTCTACGGGGGGGAGCCTGCTAGTTTGTGTGAGCTAGCAGGAGACAAAGAGCTGTGTGTTTTGAAGCCTGTCTGTGTGCATCAGTACAGCTGATTAGCAGCAGTGAGGTACTGTTTTGACTGAGTGCATCAAGGACTCTGTGTGTTTGAGCGTATATACATATGATTAACAACACCAAATTCTGCTTTTTCTCATCTAATCTTCCTGGTATGAATCATTAATGAAGCTTTGATAATACAGTATCGTGTTGATCGTACACGTGTCGCATGCCGTGTACGTGCATGAAGGTTGGTAGAGTGATTATGCTGCATGCATTCATGCGCGTTATTTGACATGCAAAAGCACAACCGAAATAAAAAACATACTGAAAATAGAAAAACCGGAACTCCATCCTCCTCCATCTCTTAAAGGCAGCAGCACAACAACGCCCCCCACGCTCCAGCCACACAGTGACACAAACTGCGCCCTCTTTCTCACACACACACACTTCAATCCCGCTGCACAGCCTTTTTATGAGCTGCCTTCACCCTTTTTTTTGTGCAAAGCTTGCCTGTGAGAGCGAGCTCTTCTCCTGGTCTCACACTCAGCAGCAGCAGCAGCACAATGGCTTCTTTTCGGAGGGGACTGGCTGCAGTCACATCACCAGCCGCACTGACAGGCTGCATAAAGACACGGCGACAGCAGCCGGCTCCGTCTACGCCTCACACCCCATCCACACACCGATCCATCATGGTTTTGTTGGTGAGGCTTAACCAGCTGAGCAACCTGTGATCTGATTCGTGCCTCCGTAGACTCAGGCACTGTCCCTACTGTCCTTTGTAAGAACACTTAGAACTGAAATGCTCTCTGTATTACATATGATATTACAGCCTGTGTTAGGCCTTTCATGCTACGACTAGTCCATCTCAGTCTGGGACAGCGTGCCCCTACAGCCCTTCTGCAGGAGGGGGAAGTGAGGACAAAGCAGAGCCACCGGCTACTGGACGTCCTGCACGCCTGTGACATATTTTCTGCACGAGTGTCAGTGTACGTGGCCCGTCACTGACTTAAAACTGGAGCTCAATTCAAACCATTCATCTATCACTGCCCTCGGATCATTCAGCTGGAATCACAGACCTACTTCTGCTGTTGACTCTACAGCCTTCTGGGTGTGTGTGTGTGTGTGTGTGTGTGTGTGTGAGAGAGAGAGAGTCTTTCAAACAGCTCTATTAGTTTATGTCATGTGGAATACACTCAGTACTCACAGTGTCCTACTTTCAGACAATAACTGGGCCTGCTAGGCTAAGACGACTTTCCTCAGACATGTCAGGACTGTAACAACGTTTCTATTCAAAATGACTCACCAAATGATGCTAAAAAATGATGACTTATTATTTTTTTTGTGGCCTGTTACTCTAAGAAACAAAGCATCCACTTCAGGTGAGAAAATCGACATCAGGGTTTCTGCTGGAGTAAGGAGTAATTTTTACTGACGTTATGTCACATGACATTATGGCGCTAAGTCACATGACAGTACATCCATATATTAGGTTACATTACAAGCATACTTGTTTTAAGCCAAACCATGATGTTTTTTCTAACATTAACTAGGTAGTTTTGTTGCCTAAACCTAAACGCCACACGTTACAATATTAGCCGCGCGTCAAGATACTATGCAAAAGGAGGAGCTTCTGCCTAAGATGCAAATTATGACAAGTAGGGATGAGATGAGAAAGATAACCAACTGTTAGTTGTAGCTTTGTATTTGCCGGACAAATATGACGATATGATATGGTATCGATCTTCTCATCTAAAGACCTTTACACACCAGCAGCTTCGTTATTGTGTGATTAAAACATGTCAGTATATTTTTTTTGAACTGTTGTTTTTATAATGAGTACTTTCACACAGAACGTGAATATTATGCTGCTTCTGAGCTTTCGCACCGCGAATAAAGGCATCAACCAATCACGTTGTGCAGAACGGTTTGAGTTACGCCTATATTTATGAAACAACCACACGGAGGCTGCGCAGTCCAAACCAAGACGGAAAACTTTAATACTTTAAGACAACGCAGACCAGATCCACTACTTCTGTCCTTATTTTTCATAATGAAATCCCTAGATAAATAATATTCGCATGTGAGTATTTCGCATTTTCATGTGGTTTATTCGTCACGCCCCCCGGTGTGTAACGGCCTTAACTCCCTGCCAGAAAGCAAATAAGTATGTTCCCAAAATGTTTAACTATTCCTTTAAAAAACATAGAATCCAATCTGACAACAGATCATGGACCGAAACAAGAAAACCAATCACAAACATCTTGTTAGACTTGGACAGGGCTACAGGGTCAACCACAGTGTGTGCACGCTTGATAGATCAGTGGAAATGATTATGATAAAAGCCTGCTTCTCTACATGACCACAAACCCTTAATACTGTCAGCCTAATTGTAATGCCTATTTATTACACAGCACACACACATCAGACCTGAGAGAGCCTGAGAAGTCTTAGTGATCAGCGGACTGCGTGTGCAAGTACATACTGCATGTGTGCATTACAGTAGCAGGCATGGATGAATGGATTAGTGTCGGCACACAGTGTAAAGAAGATTATGTAATATGTTTAGACCGCAGCAGCTCTTCATAGTTGTACATGAGAGAAACAAGAGACAATCGCATTGTCCGGGTCATAGATGTGAGTTAGTGTGTGTATTATCTCTACCGCTGCTCTTCTTCACTCCTCAATATGGTTTGATGAAAGAGATTAATAATGGAGGGATAAAATTCTAAGCTACAAAAATACTCCCTGCTTCCTGGACCTCAGTCTGTCTTTCTTACAAACACACACACACACACACACACACACACACACCCCCTCTGCAGTCAGCGCTGCGTCAGGCAGGTTATATAACACATATAAGAGTGAGGGGGAAAGAGACGGTGTGTGGAGGAGATGAAGAGTATATTGATGAAAGTAGAGGTGTGCAATTTGGATAAAGATGTTATTATCGCAGCATTAGATATCTACTGTTTATGTTACAATATTTAGTGAAGTATTCAAAAAACACACAGAAAACTCATATTCATCATTGAGTCAAATGATTTCTTACAGCAAAATCTCATAATCCGATTATACTCTCCTATAAAAATATTCTCAAGCATTTGAAGATTAGGACAGATTATGGTGAAATATAGCCTGATATTGTTCACTAAGATTTTAAATCTGTCAACAATGACATCTTGATTTGAGAGTTTTGCTGGAATGGAGTTGGTTCCAGTTCCCTCATCTCAAAGTCAGTGGGTTTTTAGTTAGATACCTGAAATAAGGTCTGTGGTCTTTAACGTTTTGTTCTACGATATAAAATTTGTCTGTAAATATTAGGGCTGACCCAAATGCTTCAAAGCTTCGACTGTTGCCATGGTATTCAATTTTCAAATCAGTATATGAATGCTTTGTTTTCTAATAAAAAAAAAATGTATATATAAGTATGTAATATTAATGTATAAATCCCAAAATAGCCCATGCAATGAGTAATAATCCCACAACATTATTCATTATTCATATCCAACATCAATTATTATTAGTTATTCTCAGACAGATATCGCTGTTTGTCGTGTGTAGAGGTGCGTGTGTATGTACAGTAGTGCGGCAGCGGCACTGAAACGGGAGATGGAGACAGAAGACCATGTCAGCGTGCCGCGCTGCGCTACTCCGCGAAGCTTCGAATACCTTCGAATATTACTCACCAAAGCTTCTAAGCCCCAAAAAACGGATTTTGGGACAGGCCTAGTAAAAACCCCACTCGTGAACTTTGAAGCCTTTACGTATCTTAAAAAAGACGGTTGCTAACAAGCGGCTAAATGAGACTACTAAACGCCATCATGCCGACTCGTCCGCCTTTACAGCCTCGTTGTGTTTATATTCGAGCTCATGTGACCGTGGTGTAGTTAGTTTATAGCTTCATGTTAGCTTTTTACTTCTGGCAATTGCATTCAAGCTTCAAAAAACATAAAAGTTGTGTTCATTCATGGAGATTATCTTGCTGAACATAACGTGTTAGTATCATAAACGTTTGATGGCCACAGAGTTTATTTTCTGCAATAATCCAAAACCCAATGGAAATATCCAATTCGCTTTTTTTCGAGGGAACCAGGGCGATTCTAACTTCCTGGTTGGCCTACAAAAAAACATCATTCCTGCAGCATTCTGTAAATGATAATATTGAATTATCACGTGCTATTTGAAGAATGCATACATTCTCACGCCAGTAGACACAAATGATGTCAGAAACTAATGAAGTTTTTACATCACAAAATGACTCCTCGTCTCTGCTCTGCTGCCCACTGAGCTGTTAACTGCTGTTTTTCCCCAGCCGAGGTAACACACAACATCTGTCAGGCCTCAGTGCCTACCCAAAATATCTCAGCCCTGTGTACTTTGAATAAGTCATGATCTTAAGACGCAAACCCTCAACTTTGGACCCCGATTGTGCTGCGTTCAAAGCCTCCTGTGTGCTTCTCAGAGGCTCCATCTCTCTCTCCCTAGTCTTCCCTCCACCATTCCTAATCCAAAGCCACTCTGCAACATCATCTCTCCTCCCTTTTGTCATCCATTCATCCATCTGAAAATGTTCCCGTCATAACCTGAGCTTCATCCTTTCCAGATATTACCCTCCCATCCTCTCACTGCTGTCTCTTTCCGGCTGTGTCTCTCTCTTCCTCTAAACCCCTCGGGGTGCTGGGCTGCAGTGCTATCAGCGGCCCTGCTGAACCTCTCTTAGTTCAGGGTAAACAAAGTGAGGAGTGACAGGCAGCCCGGCTCACTGCTGCCACCTCATGCGAGCATTTTTTATTGTTGTTACAGAAATAAAAGAGGAGGTGTTGCCCCCTGCTGGTGCACAAGTAGCCCAAACATGGATGCATGTACATACACAGATTCAGTACATCTTTTCGTGCACACGACCACAAATTCAACTCAAATGTTCAGATCATTCAAACAGAATGTAATTGCACACAACAGCACAGCTGGCATCTTCTCCTCTCAGCGGTTTGTGCAGCAACACTGAAGCTGAATCCTCCCACAAGCACCGAGGATAAGAAAAAAAATAAGCTCTTGAGACAAACAAAAACACGACCCCTGCTTGCGAGACTGGGTTTATTTGTTTGTGAGTGTGGAGAAATTGCTGCTGTTTGCCTCTGGTAGTGTGTCTGTTTACGTCTATTTATATCAGAGTACTTCGACGCCCACACAGGAAGGAATTAAATCCCCGCATCACTGATGACATAATCGAGCCGCTGAATAAAAATTGCAGTCCCCGTGGAAGAGGGGCTTTTCAGTGGGGATGGGATTATACAACAAGATGGCACTGTGGGCCGATGCACTGCAACACGCAGGAGGGCGCCGGTTGTTTGTTAAGATAGCAGACCCACACACACAGAGAGCAGGCAGGCTCGCTGTGGTGTTTGGGGTAATTGCAGGGTTCCTTCAAGCTTTCTACGTCAAAAACCCATTATATTTTCTCCACTCTGTAACTTCTTGAATCAATCTGAGACGTTTGGGAGGTGGTAATTAGAGTTGGTCAGCCTGACAAGCCCAGTCAGGCGTACTGTAGCTAAAGTTAAGTGTATGTCAAATGATAGGCTTTTCTTCCAGGCTTTTAATTTGAAATTTTCACGATATTTTTAGACTTTAGAGTTTATTTTCCATGTTTCAAATAGGGCTGTCAAAGTTAACGTGATAATAACGCGTTAACGCAAAATTTGTTTTAACAGTTTTAAGGCTAGAGTGAAGATACTTCGAAACTAAAAACACCTGATGAATCCATCGGTACCAACCACGTCATACTAGCTCTTCGCGAAGGAAGCTAAATAACACTCCAAAGTTGCGCTAAATTTTGATGAGGAAAAACTGTCATGGACATTTTCAACCTCTGACCTCAAGATATGTGAATGAAAATGGGTTCTATGGGTACCCACGAGTCTCCCCTTTACAGACATGCCAACTTTATGATAATCACATGTAGTTTGGGGCAAGTCATAGTCAAGTCAGCACACTGACACACAGACAGCTGTTGTTGCCTGTTGGGTTTGAGTTTGCCATGTTATGATTTGAGCATATTTTTTATACTAAATGCAGTACCTGTGAGGGTTTCTGGACAATATCTGTCATTGGTTTGTGTTGTTAATTGATTTCCAATAATAAATATATACATACATTAACATAAAGCAGCATATTTGCCCACTCCCATGTTGATAAGAGTATTAAATACTTAACAAATCTCCCCTTAAGGTACATTTTGGACTAAATATTTTAATCCATTTACAGCCCTTGTTTCAAAGCTTTTAAGACCTGTGTTGTGCCAATGTAATCATTTTTCTTCCACCTCTGTTGGTCTGAATTCCCAATACATCTTTATTTTTCTTCTAGTCATATCCAGCGTACCTTGTATCCCCTCCAGAAAGCCTGGATGAGCAGAGCAGCCTGATCCTCACTCAGCAGTAGAAACAGAGGGATGGGAGGCCTGGGACTGAAGACAGAGAGAGACAAAACAGGAGGGTGTGTCAGCTCATCTGGATTAAAAACAAATGCAGCATGTATCTGTGAATGAGCATGTTTGTGTTGTCATAACTTAAATCTAGTTTTTGCATAGTTATTTTCCTTGAAATTAATGTTTGTTTTATACTTTAAACACAGCAACCTTGGAAGGTGACCATGGGACTCAAAAAGGCAAATTTGTGTCATATATCTTGACAAACAATGAATTTGCAGATAACAGCTGTAGCGTGTGTGTGTGTGTCAGGTTAGGGAGACACTCACTTCATGCTGAGCCAGTCCTTAACAAACGGGATGTCATTAAAGTTCACTGGGACTTGTTCTCGCCTGCGGGGGTTGTGGCTGAGGAAAAAGGACAAAAAAAAAAGACATGACACACAAACAAAATATTTTTGCACACAGCACTTCAATTATCACATTTGAGCTCTTACTTGTAGAGCCACTCAGTCAGGAAGTCACACGGGTTAAATGCCGTTTTTTCCCTCTGCAACACAGAAGAAAGTACATGAGTAGAAGTAAAAATATAACAATGTAGAAATACTCCATGACAAGTAAAAGTCTGACAAAATCTCACTTGAGTAAAAGTGTTACCAGTAAAATGTACTCTGTCAATATTATAAGATTATTACTACTGATGCAGTAATGTGTGCACATTTCACTGTCGTAGCTGGTCAAGGTGAAGTTCATTTAAATTACTTCAAAATGCTGCTGGGTAATTTAATATATAGCAATGTATCACATTTTATATGATCAAAACATTTTAGTAGAATTTTGTAAAATTTTCAAATCAGCAAAGTAACTAAGAACTACAGCTATGAAATAATTGTGCTGAATTAAATTTAAATTGAATTGCAATATTTACATCTGATATGTAGTGAATACTTAGAGTATATACTAGCAGTCTAGTAGTCAAGTAAAAACTAAAAACTGTACTTGTCGAGGGAACAGTGTGTAGGATTTGGTGACATCTAGTTGTGTGGTTACAGATTGCAACCAACTGAGTACCCCTCCGCTCACGCCTCCCTTTCCAAGACTGCGTTAATGGGAGCTGCAGAGTGCAAAACAGTGGTAACGCCGTTCACCTCGCTCAGAGGCCATCCTTACTATAATAACACTACTTTAGGAGCAACGGAAGTCAGCCGGTGGCTGGCAGTACCACGGTTTTACACTCTGCTGCTCACGTTACCGCAGTTTCACAAGCGTGTTGGAGAACTACGGTGGCCTTCAGGTAAAAAGGCTCTCTCTGGAGCCGGTGTTTGGTTTGTGCTACTGTAGAAACATGGCAGAGAAACATGGTGATCTCTGTGAGGAGGACCCGATCCCTATGTAGATATGAAGGGCTCATTCTAAGCTAACAAAAACACAACGATTCTTAGTTTCAGGTTATGAATATTATATTCCATTTCTGCTAATAGATCCCCTGAAATGTTACACACTGTTCCTTTAAACACAGTAGTTGAGTAAATAATGTTAATTTTACCATATTTATCCTTTAATTTCCTGTATTAAATTAATCTGTGGTCATTTTAACCACATTGGCCGCCTGTTTATCAGAAGAAATTCAGACCTCGAAGCAGCCATGTTTCCGGGCTTCTTCCAGCAAAGCCTCCAGTCCAGGCAACAACACTGGGAACACTCTCCTCTCCATAAAACGCATGACAGGACCTGAGAAACACACAAACATACATTTATTATACAACATATATGGACCACGATGACAGTTGCAAAGCTCATTCAATTACGTTCATGTAGTTGTGGAGTTGATGTAGTTTCAGCTGTTGATGGGCGCGTCTGGCTTGAAGGAGGTTTTCCCAACACAGAGTATCCAGCGAGAGCAGGGTGGCAGAGAAGAGGGTCAAAGTCTCTCAGAGGATCATCATCCACAAACACCTGATGAGACCAACGATGATCATTTAAAGGTCCCATATAATAAAAAAGTGAGATTTTCATGTTTTTTTTATTATGTTCTAGTAGAAACACAAAATACAAGTATGAACCTGAAAATGAGCACGATATGGGACCTTTAAAGGGACTGTTTGTAACGTCTTACACGTATAAATCACCCGTGTCCCATGCACGCCCGCATATACGCGCTCACGGGTGGCTACGCTGTTCAGACAAGACTCCAACACAAACTACACCCAAACCGAAAAGTTCTATCTAGTGAAGCCCGTCTTGCAAAGCGTTGTTGGCCGCGGTCGGAGAACGCGGGGGAGACCGTAGCTTTGGTCTCCAGGGCCGGAGTCTCTGCTCCTCTGCCTTCACTCAGCTCGCTCCACCTCACGTGCATGCGCGCACACTACACACTGCAAAAGACTTCGTAGCTCTGAGAATATCTAGTGAATGTACAGTGGACGTTTGTGTAGAAATAAATGCTGCAGCTCCTCCAGACCAACAGAGGTTTTCCGTGTCTTGTGAAGTGACGGGGCTCTGCAACGAGAAACGTTATCATCTCTGACCAAAACTCCGGTGTCTCCCGTGTTCCCTCCGGCCGCGGTCGGGAGGTTGAGGCAGGAAAAGCCAACACTAGGATCAGCAGTGATTCATGGAGAGACCTTCGTCTGGTCAGCTAACATTACTGCCAAGCAGCTGAAATATAGAGTGATATTGTGGTTTTAGCTGACGTCTGTCGCCTCACTGTTTTGAGCGATGCTCGTGCATGTCTATTTAGAGCGAGCACAAGCGCAAACCCGACGCTGACTTTCGTTGACTTAACGGCCACAGGTGTCGCTGTTAACAAGCATTTCTGATTCTTACAAACAGTCCCTTTAAGATCCAAACTAATCAGACACATGAGCTGACTGATGAGCTGACTGATGAGCTGAATGATGAGCTGGCTGATGAGCTGACTGATGAGCTGACCTTGGCTGTGGTGAGTCCATAGAAGACCGGTGAGTGAGTGCTGGCGCTGTACTGGGAGACCTGGGTGCTCACTGAGCTGCTGTCTGTCCACACAGCAGCACCGGGAGCACTGGGCTGCTCAGCTTCATACTCTCCAAAAACACACATGAAACAAAAATAATATTATAATTCAATTCACTAAAAGCTTAAGTTAATACAATATCATCATCTTACCGTCACACACTTGTTGCCAAAGTGATTTTTTGGCTCCGATTTTCTTCGCCATTTCTGTCTGTTCGGTTCGCTCCGGTGGTTGCTAGGGACCAGTGGTTGCTAGGGACCAGTGGTTGCTAGGGACTCGCTCGGTTGCCAAGGAAGTAGCTGTGACTTCCGGTGTAAACAACAAGAGCAGACTAGACTAGTAGCGCTGGGAGATAAAAAGGGAGAATCTAACTAATAAACAGCTAAACAAAGGATTAACCAAAACAATGCTTAACAGATTTTCTAAACAGTTTTGTGGAATATATCGGCTCACCGAAAATATAATATAATATAATTAATTTATTATATATATTAATATTATATAATAATACTATTAATTTATTATATATATTAATTATATATTATTAATGTATTATATATATTAATAATATAATTAATAATACTATTAATGTATTATATATATTAATTATATAATAATATTATTAATGTATTATATATATTAATATTATATAATAATACTATTAATTTATTATATATATTAATTATATAATAATATTATTAATTTATTATATATATTAATATTATATAATACTATTAATTTATTATATATATTAATTATATATTATTAATGTATTATATATATTAATAATATATTATTGATTTATTATATATATTTATAATATAATTAATAATACTATTAATGTATTATATATATGAATAATATAATATAATTAATTTATTATATATATTAATATTATATAATAATACTATTAATTTATTATATATATTAATTATATAATAATATTAATGTATTATATATATTAATAATATAATATTATTGATTTATTATATATATTTATAATATAATTAATAATACTATTAATGTATTATATATATGAATAATATAATATAATTAATTTATTATATATATTAATATTATATAATAATACTATTAATTTATTATATATATTAATTATATAATAATATTAATGTATTATATATATTAATAATATAATATTATTGATTTATTATATATATTTATAATATAATTAATAATACTATTAATGTATTATATATATGAATAATATAATATAATAAACACAAAGATAGTCCGACATCATAATCTTCCCTTACGTTAACTAGTGCTGCAATATTTACACGGTACCAACACTTCTTATAATCATAGTGGAACACATTAGGATAACGTTACTGGTTGAATAATATATAATAATAATAACAACGATAATCATAATAATAAAAGGGCTAACGTACCTGAAAGTTGAAATTCATGCCAAACAAACAGCTCTTCTTTAATTCCGTTGTTCCTGTATTGGCCGCTAGAGGGAAGCAGATCACTTAAAATAAATAAACAAAAGGCTTTATGACCTATAGATGCTGTAATAAAGATACAAAATAAGATTAACACACTATAAACTATTGGAAAAAAAATTGATGTAACATGTAATAACTTAATGTCAGTGTTTCTATTTAGTTTACTCTGAAAGGTCATTTTTTAGACTTCTTTAAATATGATTCTCAGTAGCCGAAAGTCTGTAAATCAAACTGTTTAACTATAATGCTCTTTTAATTAACCCTACTGTGTGTATTTATGCATGTAAGAACCCACCATATACCTAAAAGCAGCAGTGGGTAGAAATGGAGTGAATATGAATCAAAAAAGTTATTTTTATAAATATATATCACTATATCCTGACAGTAGTGCATGAGACAGATAATCAGAAAGAAATAATGTGTCCTCCGGTGATTCTAATGGCATCTGCAAGATTTCACAGACCGGATTAAAACAACCAATGGAGCCTCGCTGTCTCTGAGCAGCTGTCAATCCCTCTGTAAAATCAGAAAGACATCAACATGGCTGCCGGTTCTCAAACTTTCTCACTTTACAGCTTAACAGTACACTACAAGATGTTTCTGAAAACATTTGAGGCGAGAAATAAGCATTATAGTAACAGAGTACTGAGTCATATTTGATCAGCCTAGTTTGACTGTTTGATCGGAGTTTGCGAGTGATTGACAGCTGCCTCCATTGAATGATATTACAGCAGCTACAGATGACGGCTCTTTTCCGGTCCTTTTTCAGAGCTCATCAGTAATGGATCGCTGTCGGGGTGTAGAGACAATTTCAACCAATATAACAAATATTGACACCGTCAACCCTGCCTTTTAGGATTTTACTTTTTCAAATTGATAGACAAGGATCTTTGGCTATCATCGCACCACACACCAAACACCATGATCTAAGATTAAAAGGTTTTCAGAAGTAAAAACCTAATTATTGTTATCTTGAGGGATTCTTGTTTCATACCACTTGTCATCTTGTATTTTTGTTTCTTTTAGTTAAGATGTAATTACATTCCTGATGTGCCAATTTTGCTTTTCTACCAGGAAAAAGTTCAGTCCTACATAATGTCAGATCTGATATTGATGGAGCAACTAAAACCGACCAAAAAACAAGTTGCATTTTAAAAAACATTTTTTTCTCTACAATAATAACAGAGCAAACGGTAAAGATTGTGCTGAAGTGATCACAATCTTAGTCTTTAACCATGATTATATTATTCGGAGAAATTCTTCAAAATTAAAGTCTTTATTGGAATATATTCCAAAGCAGTTAAGTCATCTCATGACTGAACAAAAATAGCCATTTATCTTAAAAAAAAGTCCCAAGATGGTTCCAAAATGCACTGAACAGCTTTTGACAAAATATACATTGCAGTAACTCATATCTTGCAGTCACTAATTGACTTGTTAATAAATAGGATTGTGAACAAAACATTTTTATACATAACATTTTTAGACTTCCCCATATTTGCAACCAAAATGAATGACTACACACACCCGCGGTATTTAAAAATTGTGAAGACCTGTGCCACAAACATTTCTCTAACAAGTCGTTGCAGTGCATCCTCGGACATAAACAACCCCCCCACCCCCCCCAAAATAAAACAAATAAAAGCAGAACACAATGGTAGAAATAATGGTAGTAATAGAATAATAATTATGATAATGACAGGATGATTATTTTTTATAAAGAAACACTGATAAAAGCAGATATTATAAAGGACCAACTATCAACAATGAAATATACAGATTACATTCCTTCAGGGTTTCAGAATAGAGGGAGCCCATGTGAAGAGGACGTTTATAACTGAGCTAGAGGGAGACAGACAGAGTCTCCGCTTTATAGAAACAGAAAAGAAAAATCACACTCTTGTCTACAGGAGTAGTTATATTATTTAGCGTTCAACAGTGAAATGTCGAAAGCTAAATAACGGTCATTATTTAGCTTTCGACATCCGTCATTTTGAGATCCAGGCACAGGAGCCAAACCTTCAGAGAGGACACACACTCGTGTAAATCCATGATGCGTGTAAAAGTTAAGGAGTATGGTTTGGGAAGAGTCACATGCTAGAATTAATGCTGGAGTCCATCCGTAACCATACACATATTTAATCTAATGTACATAACGAATAGCCTCCTAATACTCTGAGCTCAGGTCAGTGGTTATATAGTGTTGCTGTGAAGTTAAAGGATGATTTGCATCAAGCCTCCACTCGAGGAAACATTCAGAGCGCGTCCATAGGCAGCGTGTTCGGTTCCAAAAGAAAAAAAGTTATGGCTATATGGATGCATGATGCCGAGTGTAGTGAACCTTATGTCCCACTGGGAGTGAGTTCCAGTCCTGCAGGCTGCCCAAACAGCTCAGTTAAAGTCATTGCAGAGACTTGACAGGGAGTGACATGCCTGGACAGCGTCACAGGCAAAAGGTGCTTTGATCCTGAAAATAGTACACTGACAGGAAATCAAAGTGAAACACGGATGATTAAGAACAGAAATCAGAGAAGCAGTGTGTAAGGAAATGGTGGAGATGAGTCTGTTATCCCCCATTTCAAGTGTCCACCTCTCAGTAGGAGTGGAAGGTGCCAAGAGGGGGATGGATTTGTGTCCGCTCGGTGGAGCCTGCCGCCCCTCGAGGGCTGATTCAGTGCAAGAGGCCTTTTTTACGAAAAGGGGACCGGGAGTTTTAGCTTCTTCCGTGGTTCTATTCTTCTTCTGCGATCATTTACACTCCCCATACAGACTTTCCTGTGATTCTTTCAATATTACAAAACACATGTTCATGATTCAGTCTGGGCACATTCCTTTAACAATCCACAACTTCAGCGTGTCTTTCGTACAAAAAACAAAAAACGTCCACAGAGTTCTTCCGAGTCCCCCTCCGTTTTAATGAAGTTGGCGAGAGCTATGTACAGATAGGGTGATATGTCGTATATATGAGTGTGTATGGTAGTGGTTGGTTCACTGAGGCCGAGGTTCTCCGTGGACTCTGAAGCGGTACATGCATGTGTATTCTGGGTGACCCCAGTTAGATAGCACCCGCACCTCGATGATCTGGAACGCCCTGTCGTTCTGCTCCTGAGAGAGAAGAGGGGGAATATTCAGAACATGCTGGCAGACAATTAAATATTTTATTTCTAATAGGTTACGAAAGGCATCTTAATTTACCATGACAGGAAAGGTTTGCAGTGACTCCCCATCGTCCTCATATTTGTAGTGCCCCAGCAGCTTCCCTTCTTCCTGGTACTCATCATCTAGACCCTATACGCAAATAAACATCGGTGAAAACAGGCATTCACCACTGTGTCCAGCTGTAAGGCTTTACTTTGGTGTGTTTCTTACAAAGACAGTGAAGTTCTGTGGGGCGCTGGTGATGTTTCCGGTCGGGGACAGGGCCTTGGGAATGTGCTCCACGCAGAAGGATGTGGGCATGATCCTCAGGGACAACCGGATCACCAGATAACCCTGAGAGCCTTTGAACGCCCAGCAGTTACCGGGGTACACATCGGGCTGAGGAGGGGAAGTGAGGAGGGAAATGACAAAATAAGTTTCATGACAGCAGCCAACACTTGTGACTGAGTGTTCCTACTAATCAGTTTTATTTCCCACCAATAATCAAATGACATTAATAGTTGAATAATCATATAGTATAATCAAAGAATAACCACCGTTAGATCTTAAACCATCATAATAACTTTAAGCCCTAGCCCTCAGAAAAAACGGCTAAAATAACTACCCAAAATGAATCAGGGCTAGCTCTGCAACCATATGGCTTAGATGCATATCTCTGGTCTCATTTGACTTGTAAGAAGCTAAGGAATATCAATACATTGGAAGTAAATTAAACTATAATACCATGGAGATTACAAAGCAATAAAAAATAAGGATAGTACAATAGTTTATGAACATTTAAACAGGTTTAGCTGGCTGTAATCATTTCTCCTGTTCACACTTGCCATTAGAAGATCTCTTCTTTATGTGCTTTCACAGTAAGTAATGGGGGACAAAAGGTAACATGAGGCTTCAGCAGCCTGAGTAAAAACAAACAATATTCCCTCTTTGTGTTTCCCTGCTGAGAGGAAGAGCGATTACAGCAAGAAAAGGCTGTTTCAAAGTTCACATGGCTTCACCTGACTATTGTTGAAAGTCAAACTGTGAAACTATTCTTTAACTAACTTTACATAACCAGTAAAATAGACATTTCTCTCATGGATATCTCCTGGTGAAGCTCACCTGGATGACGACACGTGGCGACTGGGAGAAGTACCAGAGCGGCAGGCCGAACAGACTCATGAGGGCCGTCTTGGTCTCGTACGTCTCAGAGCAGCGAGTGCTGAGGATGCTGCCACCTGAACACACACAAATTAAGAGGAAGTGGTAAACTTGACTTTAATATCAAATAACTATTAGTATACTTCAATGATTGTGGAGTGGAAGTTGGGGGTCAATCACACTGCACAGCTTGTGTGTACAGTTCCAACTGCAAAACAGCATTTTTATCCTTAAAGCCATCTGTCAACAGTTCAGATGGGCACCATGTCCTTACATAGATGCACAGTTAATCTGGTGGATCGTGACCTTTGACCCCTTTGCTTCACTTATCATAAGGACAGAGACTCAGGCAACAAAGTCTGCAATGAAGTGTTTCTTTGTACACCCTGACTTAAGATAAGATAAGATAAAATAAATATTCCTCATGTTTGCTGAGGTTTCCTCCTCATTTGGTCCCGCCTCAGTGTTTCTGTCTGACTGTGTGCACTAGCTCCAGGGTTTCCCACAGCGCCTCGCCTTGCCTGTAATGAAGAGCTCCTTACATTTTTATTACCAATCTTCAGTGAAAACTAGCAGTGGCAATACATCACACAGTAAAGGCCATATATTGGGGTGAGGCGTTTGTTTAGACGTGGAATAATTTGCAAAAAACATCTAAAATATGAAACATTTATATTCATTGATAAATTTAGGGGCATCATATAGTTTTGTTTCAAATAATTCCCTTTTCTTCAATTATTTTTTGTTACTCCTGCCTTCGAGGCCACTTTCCTTAAATGATAAATGGGAATTTTGTGTTGTGAATAATGAATGTTAGATGGTGAAAATGCTGAAACGTGGCTCTGTTTTCATCATATCACGACTGTTTTAGTCAAATCGGCTTTAAATCAATCAAATCACTTGATAATTTACGCAGTGAGTACTGATGTACTGATGATCATGGTGCACTTAATTTATGTTACGCGACAGTTAATAAAAACATCATAGTCAAATCATGGCCCATATCTGTTAACACATACCGGCGATAATGTCCAAGCCTATTATCTTGTAAAAGATATTTTGGATTCTCAGCCTGTATTGACAGTAGAGACAGACAGGAAGTATTGGAAAAAAGGTCCCCTGCTTAAAACAAACCGGGTGGTTGTGATCATATGGGGTGTGTCTGAACTAAACTACCATGACCTCTCAATACCCACGCCTACTATGAAGCGACTCTCATGTAGGTCAACAGACGGATCAGTAACGCGTCTGACAGTGGAGCCTGAGCTTTTGCTGTTAATACCCTGTTGTCCTCGAGTCTGACTGATGCCTGCACCCTCATTACGTAAGAGACGTCCATTAGAGCACAGTGCTGAGTTATGGAGCAGCTAGCTTGCGTACATGTCTACCCATTACAGGGTTAACTACTGACTTGGATGGACAGGCGGTGCTAACAATGTGAGGCTTCCTTCTTACCTCCAGACTCCAGGGCGTAGTCCACCAGACCTGTTCGATCCTGTGAGTAGAGCCTCAAAGCGTTTTGGACAATCAGCTTCACTTGCTGGAGTAGAGAACACAACCCAAGATTAAATAAGAGCCTCAAACACGCGTTTAAAAAGAGCTCAGCTTCCTCAGCGATGATGATGTTGACAGTGCACGTTCATTACCTCTTCTTTCAGTCCTTCAGCAGCAGCAGTATGCTGGACGGTCCCGGTTACGGTCTGAACGATGGTCTCGGCTCGGGACTCGGCGTCTCCTAGGGTCTGGGCCCGGTTAAGCTCCAGCTGCAGGGACACGTTTTTCAGGATGCTCTGCTCCATCGAGGACAGGGAGGCCTGCAGGTCGGGCATGCTCACGTAGCGCTGGGACAGCCAGAGGATCAGAGACTCCGGCACCTCTCTCTGCTCCTCTCCTGACCCGCCACTGCCGAAGAACAGGGCCTGCAACTCCTTACGCACCTGCGAGGACACCTCGGAGGACACCTGGGCTGATATCTGGGAAAAGGATACACAGAAATATAATGAAGAAAGAAATGTAATGGAGACTGGATGTCAGGAAAAACTATTTACGAAACTGCATCACAGTAGGTGCAGATTAAAGCCCCAAAGAGGAGTCAAAATTTGTGTTACTTACCGTCTCCTGCAGTGTGTCCAGCTGCTCACACTTGCCCTTGCATCCCACAACACCCTGCAGGTCCTGTCTGATTTTGCCCAACTCCAACTCAAGTCTCTGCACCTCCACTAGCAGAGCATCATGGTCCTCCTGCTTCACACCCACACTGAGTGAAAGACACAATCTACATGTGAGCTGCCATAATATTGGAGAATTTGCTCACAAAATGTGAATAGCACATAATAAAACTACCACATAACAAAAAAGGAAGAAAGAAAATCCGTCAACATGTAGGTTTGAAGGTTTACTCATTCTTCCTGGTTTTTTGTACCTGACAGGAACCGTGTCTGCTGCTGAAGTGACAACCACCACCTTCTCTCTTTCCTGCTTCTCGTGCTCATACTGCTGCTGCTGCTGCTTCTGCTGCACCTCCTACAACAAATATCATGTACAAGGGTTACTGAAAATAGCACAGAAACAAAAAGATCCAGATCTGCCTTCACATCTGTTCCTGTCTGCCTCTACCTGTCAGGATATTCTTTCGTCTTTCTAACACTGTTGTCTCTGTGGTTGTGGTATGTATCACATTATCTCATGCTATTGCATAAGTTTTTTGTTAGTTAAAGCTTGGGTAAGTAACACTTGAGAAACCGGCAAGAGTACGCTAGATTAAAAAAAAGAAGAAGATCTGACCAAAAAACCCAGCCCCGTGTTGCCAACCGTTTTCCTTCCAATGAAAGTAGCTAGCAGCACTAGCTCCAAAAGTCGCTAGCAAGCAAGTTTCCAAATCGACAACACTGACAGTTCGTCCCTTCAGGTCTCCCTCCAAATCCACTAGCTTTAACAATTAGACTCCAGGCTTTGTATGATTGCCTGTGTTGTGTGTTCCTTGTTAATGTTTACCATTTGACCTCTACTACCTCTGCACTTCATTATGGATTATAATGTTACTTTAATGATTTATCTTCTTAGTTTTGCTTCTATTTATAATTTTGGCAGTTTTAATGAGTCATTTTTGTGGCCTGTAAAATAACAAATATCAAAAAAGTCAGATAAATAAGCCATCTTGTAGGCACATTTTCAAGATGTTTTCTCAGTGGATCTGCTCAACGTACCTCAGTCTTGGCCGCCAGGGCGTTGAGTGCAAACTCTAACTCAGCCAGCCGTGTTGCCTGACCCTCTTGATGCTGTTTCTGCTGCTCTGCACTCTGCAAGGAGCAGGGATGAAGAGAGAAAAGTGAGATACCTGTACACTTTTTAATCAAAACACCACCCTTGTAACTCAACCCTCGTCCTCATCTCTTTACCTGTGCTATGTGTGTGTTCTCCTTCTCCAGCTCTCCCCGTAACACGCCGAGTCTCTGCTCCAGCAGGGAGGACACCCACAGTCCCAGGCTCTCCCTGTCGGTCTGAGTGTGGAGCTGCTCCTTCAGGCCGCTGTAAAGACCCAAAATGTCCCCGTGACGCTGCTCCAGCTTCTGGTCACCCTGCTGGACTTGCACCCAGAGCAGGTTTAGCTGGCGCTCCACGCGCTCCAGCCGCTCTAAGTCCAAACTAGAGACCGCCACTGGGGGAAGGAACGGCTGAGGAGAAGGTTGGAATAGAGAAAGAAATAAAATGACAAATTTGTGGTGACTCCAAGACAGCCCTGCATTGCAGCAAACACACAATGGCATTATTTAAGTGCAGAGCAAAAGCACTGTGGTCATTAAAAAAAAATCTTAAGTAAAAAATTCATGAACTGCAACATGCATCATGAAATACTTTATACACATACTCACAATCACTCAGTGCTTTCTAACAATGCTCAAGTGCTACTCATAGTTTCATCTCTTACTGGTGCCTGTGAGACCGGGGTGGCTGGGGTCAGCTCCACTGGAGACTCTGCTGCAGGGACGGAGACATAGGCAGGAACTGGAGCAGAAGCCGGCATCAAGTTAGATAGGAGGGTGAAGGGAGACGCAGGACGCCACTCGGTTAGGTTTATGGCTGGGAGGTAGGCGAGCAGGGCAGCAGTGGACGGACCCCACCACCATAAAGCTGCACACAGACGACAGATAGAGAAGGTTAAACCACACGCACCTGCTGGTTGGTTAACTCATAACAAACTCACGATGTGCGGATAAACTTTGTTCAAACCATTCAGAAATGTATTTTTAAATTCTGGTCAATATCACAGATGGAACGAGCACATACAGAATTCATATTTGAAAATTGACTTCCAGGGATGAATATGTAAATTATGGAGCAGTTCACCAGGTAAGCGAAAAAAAAGTGTTTTGCTGCTGTGTAAGTATTTGTGAGCAGAGCAGCGCTGAAACACAGACTGGAGTAACTCACTAGAAGCCCAGAAAGGCTGACCTGAATCTGGTGCTGGATTTGCAGCACACTCTGGGGATGCGTGCTGGTTAGGACATCTACTGCCTCACTACAGCCTGACTTTTCTCTGCATGTGTGCTCACTAAATGGGTTACAGCTGCGACAAAAGAAGAGAGCACTTCTTATAAACTCACCAAGGAGGAGCAAAAGAGGCAAAAGGAGCAGGAGGAGCCTCCAGAGTTTGGGAAGGCATCTGAAACAGAAACAGAGTCACGCACAGGTCAGTTAAACACACAGCTGACAGGAGTACGTGCTGTTAATTCACAAAGATAAGGACCTTTATGAATCAAAACTACTCAAAGGACAACTTGAATATTTAATCAAAATTAAATATTTCAAGATACAAGGTAAATAATTCCATCCCGATTGCTGTTATAGCTCTGAAAATTTGGCTTCACTGGAAAATGAGTGTAATACATTTATTTTATTCTCATTTAAAAGGTCTTATTGGTAACATTTTTATGAAGACGAATATTTTTTTTAAATAATAATACATCCACAGACTTTTATAAAAGGTGCCGAATAAAAGTATGGCTTTTCCTGAAAAAATTATTATGATTGAGAATTTATCATTTTAAAAAATTGGACAGATCCAAAATGAACATTTTGTTTTTCTCAGTGGAAGATATCTGACGTTTGGTTCTCACTTCTAACAAGGCTTGTGAGTCAATAGTAAAACGACGTTGGTATTGCATGGTATCTCTGGGTCATTAGTTAAGTTACGGATAAATGGCTGAGTTGACGGTAAGTGCCTGGCAACGACTTGTTGTGAAGTATATGCAATGGAATAGGGGAGGGAGAATGAGACATGTAGCGGCTCAATGTTATCAATAGCACCTTTAAATATTTAAGTAACCTATAACTTCACCAACAGCTGTCTCTTCTTGAAAAGCTCAATGACAGCATTTTTTGTAACAGCAGTCATTAAATCTTAATGATTATGCAGAAAATCATCCGTTTTGAACATTTAAGCCTAAAATAATAGATTTTTGGGGCATTTGGGAGCAGCGGAAACAACATAACAATGACATGATATCACCTTATAACGCTCAAATGTTGAATTTGTTGCTTATTTACACATCCAGCAGTTATGGAACAACATTATCATTCATGTGGAGTCGTATTTCTGGTCACCTGGTGAATGTAATATTCTTTCTCTTAGTTTTGTTTTTGGTCTCAACCAACTCCTGAGGAAAATAGATCCCCCTTAATGCTACACACCGGTCCTTTAACTATCAAATTGTTACTTCTGTGCATTGTAATACCTGAAGGTTCATTAAAGATAATGGGTGAAGAGCTCTTTACCGTGTCAGAAAGAAGACGTTGAGGAGAGACATGAGAGACACCAGCTGGTACCATCCTGCTGCAAGAAACCACAGGAGTCCCCTGCCTGCCTTCACTGGGATGATCGAATGAATATAAAAACACATACAGACCGAGATTGAGAACACAATCGCACCATGTTGCCAAAGAAAGAAGCAGAGAGGATGAAGAAGATGAGAATAAAGTGGCCCCCAACCTGGAGCTGCCAGGAGCATCCAGAACAATGAGAGCAGCCTCTGCACCACCGTCCCGACCACCGTCCCGACCCCGGATCCCAACGCTTTGCCTGCTCTCACCACACAGTAACCTGGCTGGATGAGAATGTGACCTGGAAGACAAAGACAAATTGATTAATGGCAGCAAGAATGATCTATATCTACGGAGAGGTTGAGTTATAGACGTATCAGTACTAAACATGTCCTTGTAACAGTTTATATACAGGCTATCATCAACATAAGTGAAGTGCTGGTTAACCTGTGTAAGCTAGGACGCTCCACAGCGCCCCCACCAGGCGCTGAGACCTGGAGGACTGTGTGAGGAGGACGGTGTGTGTCTCTGCATGCTGCTTCCCTTTACAGTCATCGCCTGTGTACGCCGACATGATGGATGGCAGGCAAACACACACACACAGAAAACACAACAACAAAGGATGTGTGAATGAATGACATTACGAATGCATACAAGCAAAATAAAATAAAACAAAGGAAAAAAATCTGCAAAAGCAACAGAAATTAAAATACAAAATAAGTTACAACTAAATCATATGTTTAGAATAAAAAAGAAAGTGAGCAACTTGCATGCATGTTGCACAATATGCAAAATAGTGTATGTGATGACAACATGAACACGCCTGTGGTCATTCCTCAGCTGTGTCTCCTGAATAAAACATACTTTTATTTAACGTTCACTTCACTGTAACTGTTTAATTATCAGCCTAAGTTTACAAATGTGGTGCTGGGTACGTGGACTTCACCATTCAAACACAATATTAAACTTACTTCTTTTCAAATGATCCAAAATGCTGATTATTATCTGCTGAGCAGAGCTACATTGTTCTGTTTGTGTGTCTCTTATTTTTCATTATTCTTTATATTTTATTCATGTTTTTTTTTTATATATTTGTTTCATTATTTAGGGAAAGGTCCACTACTGGACCTCTTCCATCACATATAGTTAACCTTTGAAGTGCAAAATAAAAACTAGGGTTGTCAAAGTTAACGTGATAATGTGTCGACGCAAATTTGTTTTAACACCACTAATTTCTTTAACGCATTAATGCAACTTCTGATTTTTAGGTTGTAGCGGGCTCAGTTTTAAAGCTAAAGGGAAGATACTGACATCATATGAAACTACAAAAACCTAATGAATCCATCGGTACCAACCATGTCATGCCAGCTTGTTGCGAAGGAGCCTAAATAACACTTCAAACTTATGCTAAATTTTGGAGGAAGAACTGTCATGGCCATTTTCAAAGGGGCCCCTTGACCTCTGACCTCCAGATATGTGAATGAAAATGGGTTCTATGGGTACCCACGAGTCTCCCCTTTACAGACATGCTCACTTTATGATAATCACATGCAATTAGGGGCAAGTCAGCACACTGACAGCTGTTGTTGCCTGTTGGGTTTGAGTTTGCCATGTTATGATTTGAGCATGTTTTTTATGCAGTACCTGTGAGGGTTTCTGGAGAATGTTTGTGATTGTTTTAATATTAATTTCCAGTAATAAATATATACATACATTTGCATAAAGCAAGCATATTTGCCCACTTCCATGTTGATAAGAGTATTAAATACTTATATACAGATTTAAAATGTGTGATTAATTTCCGATTAAATATTTGAATCGATTGACAGCCTTAATAAAAATGAAAACTAGACTTAAGACAAGCCGGCTGTTAAACCGAACTGTATTCATCTCTGGAATGATCATCAATTATGTCAAGTTGTTGGTGTCAAATTGGTCCCTTGAAACAGGTTTGAAAGAGAAGTATCTGCAGGTCACAACGGTCCACAAGCTGCTGACCGGTTAAAGTGGTTCACACAACCTCTGCTCACTGGTCCTAACACAGGTCACGCATGTCATTAACTCTGTCAATCACGGCCACCGCAAGAAAACATACAGAGTATAGAGAGAAAGAGAAAAAACGTGTGTGTGTGTGTGTGTGTGTCTGCTTACACAGGGAACCATTGTGATTAAGATGCGACGCATCTTCAGTCACCAGATCCTTCACATTCAAGCTTCCACAGAAACTCGAGTGAGCTGCAACACACACATACAACACATTTATTTACATGACAAAAACCACGTCGCGTGAGAAAACTGACGGAATGAACGATGGGTGAAGAAGAAGAAGAGTGAACGCGCATGTCACCGATGTGACGGCAGAGGAGCTCGATTGTCATCATGAAGAAAATGAGAACAGAGGCGTATGAAGACAGTTAAAGAAGATACACGGTGACAACTGCTGGAAATAAAATAAAGAACTGTGAGTTGATGAAATTCTTCTGCAGCTGTGAAAGAACTATCTTAAAATCAGCAGTATACTAGAAATAAAACTGGACTTGTACAAATAGAAACCTGCAGAGTTATCAATGAGGTAATCACGGTGTCTTTTTAGTTCTCCCATCTTCTCACAAGTTCATGTGAACTTAAAGGTGCAACTTGTCATGTGATAGCTTTGTCTGAATTTAGGTAATGGTGTTTCGGGGGTAGGGCTGTGTATTGGCAAGAATCTGGCGATATGATACTTATCATGATTTAGGGATAACGTTTCGATATATTGCGATATATTGTGATGCTGTAAGCAAGGCCGTATACCGCAATTTTTTCAAATCTAAATTTTAGGAAAACTGTCATAGTATAAAGACACAACACCATAAAATCTGAGTTAAAACAAGTCACTATGCGAGACTGCTACTATGGGGACTAACATCATCACACATGACTACAATTGTACTCATTAGAACCACAAGAGTCTCAGCTTTACAGTGATACACAATTTATGCAAGTCTAAGACTGTTTAAGGACCCCAGTATGCAGAAATATTAAAATAGCCTACTCTATTTTAGAATAGGTGAAAATAACACATTTATACTGCATGAAAGAAACTGCATGGTTTTAGGCCAAAACTGCATGTGATTATCATAAAGTGGGCATGTCTGTAAAGAGGAGACTCGTGGGTACCCATAGAACCCATTTTCATTCACATACCTTGAGGTCAGAGGTTAAGGGACCCCTTTGAAAATGGCCATGCCAGTTTTTCCTCGCCAAAATTTAGCGTAGTTTTGCTGCGTTATTTAGCTGCCTTCGTGACATGCAAATATGACATAGTTGGTAGCGATGGATTCCTTGGGTTTTTCTAGTTTCATATGATGCTTCTCTCCCCCTACAACCTCTGAAAGGATTTCCAAGAGGTTAATTAAAAATCAATACAGCGTATCGGAGAATCAATAACCAAAATATCGAGATACTCATGTGTATATATTTTCTTACACCTCTATTTGGGTGGGGAGGTACAATGTAAATTTTGTTTCTAGTATACATCATCCTTCAGAAATAGAAAGCCACAGTGTGAAAGTGAAGGCAGGATGGACCGAGAAAGAAAAAAGTCAGTTCAACTATCCTAATATGAGGCTTCTTACTCCTTAAAAAGTAAGAGCTTAGGAAGGAGAGAAATGGTGACGAGAAAGTTTATTAATAGATGAGCAGCAGAAGGGGTCAGGAGCTGTGACCCTTGCCCTTTGTATTTACGGCTGGTACCTTGTCCTTCATAGCCATTGGCCTTGTAGCCCATCATCCTGTGGAGAGTGGTCTGCTTAAACAGCCACAGTTGAGACAAACTGGAGGACACTGCTTGTCTCATCGAGTCCGAAAATGACGCTAGGACACCTGGTGACACACCCGACCCGTACAATCACTGTTAGTCAAAACGCACAGTGGCGGCATGGCTAGAGACACAAAGTAATATTAATAAAAATGGGTGATATGATGATAGAAAATCCCCTGAAGGTAAAGAGAAAAACAACATGGATGACTATGGAAAGCCCGATAAGAGGAAAGGTAATAAGGTGAAGTAGACCACGACTCAGCCAGAAACATTAAGAGTGATGAACGGAAGCCTGCTCAAACAGGAAGAGGAGATTTCAAATTAGCTGCAATAGAGAAATGAGTTTAAAATCTGTCAGTTTTTCCCCAAGATCAGTGAGAATCTCACTCTTAGCGACTCAGGAAAAAAATGCCACCACAAAAGACAGAAGAAGAAAAACAGAGTGATTTGTAATGAATGAAGAGCAAGAACATCTTGTGTTGTATACCTTTTCCTGGAGGACTCTTGGCCCTTGAACCCAGCCAGAGCACATTGTTGTAGATCAGGGTGATTAAGGACACTATGGGGGCCAGGGCTCGCTTGCTGTAGCGCATACACGTGTTAGACATAGACACCAGGACACCTGGAGAGAGACACCTCTGCCGATTATACTCTCATTATCACAACATACCGCCGATTTCACCTTCCGGCGCCAATAATTTCAATATGTGGAAGGACAAATGTGAGGAAGAACAGTTTCTCACCTGTCTTGCTCCTTCGACTCCTGTCTCTGGAGTATATGCTTGTGAAAGGTGACGAGGAGGAGGAGGAGGAGGAGAGGGCTTCCGAGGAAGCTTCCGCAGTCTGAGATGATGATGATAATAATAATGACGATGAAGACTGTGTAATAGGGGAGTCCCCCTTCTCAGAGTGAAAAGAGCAGTCTTTGCAGATGTAACCGTTGGCGAGCGAGGCGTGGGACTTTGACACGCTGGTGTCGCCGTTGATGCTTGATGAGCTGTGGTCGTTATTGGAGCTCCTCCCTGAGCACAGAAAAATAAGACACATTAACTCAAAAACACCTTATTTAGCCTCCTTCACGACAAGCTAGAATGAAATACCAATGAACTTTGGATGGAATGGAGGTTTTCTAATTTCATATGATACCAGTATCTTCACTCTATCTTTAAAACTGAGCCCGCTACAACCTAAAAATCACAATTTGCATTAATGCGTTAAAGAAATAAGTGGCGTTAACGCGTTATTATCCTGTTAACTTTGACAACCCTAGTTATAACCTGTGACTAGTATTTACCATTGTATTCTTCTTCTTATAATATTCTAGCTTTGTGTTTTAATTACATTTATTTAATCCCACTGAATATGACTTTTTGGATCTGCAGTGCCTTATTTTCCCATGCAGGTCAACAGTTTAATGTTATCTCGTGATATACTCCACTCTTGGGTAATTACTTCCTTACTACTGATTACGAACCACATGATAACCAGGTTTAGATAATGTCAATGATTACCGAGAATCACTATCTCAATAAAGAAAACTTTAAGATAAGGTCATTCAATTAAAAGATAATCAAATAACTTCTAAATTTTGCAAAAGCATAACAGGTCACTTGTGAAGGAATCCACATTTTCAATAACTGACCACAGTGTCGAGCCACAGACGTCGAGGTGGTGGTTGTGGTGACGGTGCGTTGTCTCAGGTGGGACTGGTCCAGGATGGATGTGAGCAGACCGCCATCGGACTCTGTGTTGCTTTCATGAATGACGCTGCTGCTGCTGTTGTTGATAATTGGGGTATTAGCGGCTGAGAAGGAGAGGGTTTTCCTCGGAGTGGCGGCTTGGCTCAAGGATAAAGACAGAGAGCTGGAGCTGGACTGCTTGTTTTTGCTCCGCAGCGTCCTGGAGGAGCAGAGACAGGAAACAAGAAGTGAGTTTTGGTGCATGTATACGAGTACGGCTGTGGCATGTTGAGAGCACCAGAAAGATATGCACTGTAGAGTCTGTCCCAACACCTACACATACGGCCTTGAGCACTTACAGCTAAGTGCGCGCTCACGGTGCGTCAGGTAGCCACATCGGTAAAAATACCAATGTTCAGTACACTTAACATGCACACTTCTCCTAACACAAGCAGCAATATTGAGATTTTTCATTGATTTTAGGGACAACATATTTTATTGCACTTTCATAAATAAACAGAGCAATGGTTTCACTTCCATGTTGTGCTACGTTCTTGTTAATGTACAAATCTTTGCATCAAGATAATCCATATTCTTAGTGCATCTCCTAGAAGCAAAATAAAATTGTACCAAAACTTTTTACCCCAAATTAAAATCAACAGAGCACTGCTTTCACTTTCACGTTGTGCTACGGTCCTGCTAATTAACCAATCTTTGCCTTAAAATAAGACGACATGACAGCTCCCCGAAAGTGAAGCCAAAACATTTCGATCTCCCCCTGGTGTCCGTTAGTTTAGGAAGCGCTTGATTTGATTTGCAGCAGAGTTTTCTATGAGTGGGGAACACATTCTAAACAGAAATATTGCAGTCAATCATGTTTATTTAATTGTGGGAAGCCAAAATCATGATCATGATTAATATTTGATTAATTGTGCAGCCCTACTGCGGTCCACTGCGCAACATCAGTCCAGCTGTTGGTGGTATTATGCCCACAGGCTGCTTTTAGGAGTGACATTAAGCAACAAACATGAAGAAGTTTTATGGTTATCACTTAATATCAAAGTCTATTCCTCCTAATGACACTAATATGAACAATTGATTGATTAGTTGTCAACTATTAAATATGATTCCAGCTTCTTAAATGTGAATATTTTCTGGTTTCCTTACTCCTCTATGACAGTAAACTGAATATCTTTGAGTTGTGGACGAAACAAGACATTTGAGGACGTCATCTTGAGCTTATGGAAACACTGATGGACATTTTTAACCATTTTATTGATCAAGCAACTAGTCAATTAATTAAGAAGTTAATCGACAGATTAATTGACAATGAAAATAATCGTTACAAGAGTGATATTGTATATCTGACACTGTCCACATGAATATTAGACATCATATCCTTTTATAATTGATTTTAAACTTTGAAAATAATGCATGTCTGTGTCTCTTTCCTATACAGCAGAGCTACGTGCTTCTCACTCCATTTAATTGCTTTATTAGTTATGCGGGAGTGTTAGTATCTATTGCTAGTCTCACCGTGTCTCTCTCCTGGTGCTGGTGTAGCTGCTGCTGCTGTTGCTGTTGCTGTGGTTCTGGGAGTAATCAGCCAGGCTCTCGTTGCCATAGTGACCGGCACCGTTCTGCAGACGCAGGCTCCGCCGTGACATCCTGGGCGACTCGTACACGGCAGCAATCTGGTGCTGCTTCTCAAAATCTAACGCTGCCGTGGAGTAGCTGGAGCTGAGCGGGAAGAAGGGTAGAGCAGAAAGAGCGGGAAGTTAGAACGAAGAAGAAAAAAGAGGGTTTGATGAAAGGAGGTATTGCATGACAGTTTCTAATGTCTGCTGCACGCAAATTCTTTGGAGACAACAAACAGGCCTCGAGCGACTCAAACCTCAAATTAATACTTAACAGGGATATCCTGCGCTTTTCCTGATGCGTGTGCCATCTTCAGAGAGGTATTCTTTTAGAAAAAAACAAACAAAACGCAGGAATCGACAGTCCGTTTACAGAGCTGTTGTTCCCTGCAACTGGCAGTGGGCCTAACAGGAAGTGACTCACTCGCAAGGGAGGGAGAAAACAAAGACAAAACAAAAGGCACAGTGTGTTTCTGAAAGTCAAATTTTGCCAGATAAACATCCCAAAGTATGCAAGTAGGCTGAAAAAAAACATATTCTACTCCACTCACCGCAAAGTCAAAGCCAACAGTAAGTGGAAACACACCATGAATGTTGTAAATTTTGACTTTGCCATTCAGCGCTGACTCACAGTGCCACACCCACCTGGCAGAGCAGGCAAGCAGAGTCAAGGCCAGCACTCAGACATGACTAACAGGCAACAGGGCAGCAGTTGCGAAATTCAGTAGAACCTCGATAAAAAACAATTTATATAACCCCTCTTAGCTGCTGCAAACAAACAAACAAACAAACAATGTTTAAAAAATACTCTACTTTCTCCACTGTGGTAAAAATCAACCTCTTATATAATATCAATTTGTGTTAGCATACAATATTGTGTGAACACTAAGTGAAATGAGCTGACCGCGCTGCACTTGTCAGGCTGTGTACACTCCTCAGCATGAGGCTCAACTAGGTCAGGCAGAATTACTCCACAGATATGATGCAGGGGAGGGTGGATGAAGAGGAGGGGCTTAGCACTTTATCTGCCACTGGAGGACAGAGAATAAACTTCCTGTTAGACGCATGTAAAGGAGTGACCTTCACTGTATAAACAAGAGCTGTTTGGTTTAAGACACAAGCACAGAGTCCCGGTCAGTGGCTGTTGACCAGCAGTGAGTATATCAAGGCAGACAGGACAAACAACACTGAACATACTAGCAGTATGCATGTGTACATGTACAGTGCATTTTGCTCTCTGGCCCTCCCTCTGGCTCTAAACCCAGAGGATTACACCGAGAGCCAATTATGTGCTTTCGTCTTCGCTCTGCCTCCTGCCTCCAACTGGCTTTTCTCTGAACACATGACCCGGGCATGGCAGCACCTCTCCCTCTGAATCCCATTGGTCTGACTTTGACCAGAGCTAGCGTCTACTGTTAAACACTTGCCAAGGAGAATGACTGTAAGTACATGCTTGGACCAGAGCCCTTGTTTACATGTGCGTTTATGTGGAATATCGGCTTTTTCATTAAAAGCACAACACTACTTCTATTTGTTCCAACACTAGCAGACGAACATCTTTTCTGTTTAACACAACCCTCTCCTTATGTCTTTCTGTCCAACAAAAATAAATCTTTGAGAGGAAAGATTGTGTATTAAAGGTTTGTAAAATCACAAAAGTCACTACTACATTAAAAACGCACAAAACTGTCCAAACAGCACAACTCTTTGTGTACTCCTGTAACTCGAGTGTCTGAATATGTGTCCTTGTGTGACACACCCCTCTGTGGGGGTTTCCCAGTCACATAACTACAAAAAATAAAAATAAAAACATTTAAAAAAGGCAATGTGGAATGAAAACAGCACTTACATTAGTGCTACCTTCAGGAGTAAGTAACGCTAGCAATACCAACTCATGCTATTCCCAAATTGTATTATATTAACTAATAAACATACCAAGTTTTACTTCATGTGCATTGAAAATATCAAGCAAAATTGAGCTTTAACTTAGGGATGCGCCAAAATCACTGGATCGGATATCGAAGGAAAAAAAAAGTATAATCCGATCCATTTCCATCACATACCCTCTTCTATGTCGGCGTATGTGCCGGGGCTGTCCGGGGCTCAGCCCGGCACACACGCTCTTCTAAGTTGGCGTTGCCAGGTCATTTCGCCAGGGCTAAAGCCCCGAATGTTTTGAGTGTCGCCCCGACAGAAAACGTAATGTATGTGAATGTGCGATAATGTTTATTACAGAACCTACTGTCAACTTAAATGCAGCTCTCTAAACCAACTGTGTGTGCAAGGGTCTGACAGTCAGCGCTGAGTGACCCACTACAGCGGGAAGACAAGAGGAGAAATGGTGTTTGTTTTCTTCATGATTGTAGCTGTGGTGGTATGCTTTAACTGTTGCAAATATATCTGTATCACACTGTAGACCACGTATCTCTATATGTGCTGAATTGCCTGAGAGGGATAGTTACACACTGTCAATGATACCAGCACAAGAGGCCATGCAAGGACAGCTGAGCAGAGAGGTGAAGTAAAGTCACTGTGGCTTCCTGCAGTAGAGAACATGGGGACCCTGGGGGAGACACTCATGTGTACCTGATCACAGGTGGGCCGGATATCCACAGAACAATCAACTTTCCATCATGTCTACGTCACTGCTTGTCTGATTCAAATTTGACATTCAAATCATGGAAGCTAGCAGTGAGGCAGTGCTCTTTGAAGACAATAAAATTCATTCCAGTGGGCCAAATGACCAAATGAGTATTTCATAATAATATTTTATTAACAAATCTAATAAAGCTTGCTTCCAGGTAACATCCTGAGCCAACAAACAACTTCACTGTCTTTATGTGTATAAGAACAAGCAGGCAATGTAGTTTATCATACCAGATCATCAGGATTCATTGGTAATGTCACTAACTGAGTGCCTGTGGCGCTGGGCCAGGGCAGGGCAGGGTGTGTGTGTGAAAGAAAACAGACTTGTGTCTGTGTAGCCTACAGCCAGACACAATCATTAATGTAACCGTCTGCTCTACCTGGCAACCCATGGACACTGTAACATAGATCTTTATTAGAACAACACAATAGGGCTGGGACGATACACCTATCTCCTGATTCGATACTATCACGATATTTTAGTGCTGATTCGATATGTATGGCGATTTGTAAGTATTGCGATTTTTGTTAACTTTTTTAACACTAGACCATGGGAAAAAGTTGAATCATACACTTCTAGGGACTTTTACTTTGGAAAATATCTAAATTAATACAGTAAAAATGTTTAATTTTCAGTATGTATGTATACAGAGATGTCCTGAAGTCAAATATATCAGTCATTGTCAGGAATTATTTATTAATACTTTTCCCTCACAAATTAGTGTTATTTTCTTTTTAATTTATAAAGGGATAAGTAACGTGTTTTATACTTCTGGTGAATATAATCCAATCAATCTTATTTCCATATATGTATTTTGTATATAAAGTTCCCTTTGTAAACACCTTATTTTGAAAAGCAGACGTAGTCACACGTGTATACTTCCGCTAACTTCGCCAAGTCCTTCGCTAGCTCTCTCGTCAGCTCCGTTCTCTAAATACATCGATGGTCAGCTCCATCGGGGCCGTTTGAAAGCATTTAATATAAATATCAGTATATGGGTGCTCTACATTTGTAGCATTGGCCGATTTGACCACAGCACGTTACCGCAATACGATAACGTTTCCTCTCCATGACAGAGTTAGCATGCAGCTTTAGCCGTGATGTCTAGCTCTAGACTCAAATGAAGCAAATATATCAATTCTGGCATTAAAATAAATAAAAAATAATCACGATACATAGGTGAATCAATTATTTTTCCACCCCTAAAAATTAGAGTGTGCATCTCCCTGTTGGTGCTTCCGATCACGCCATCCTTAAACAAACTAAAACAATGTTTAACACTAAGCGACTGTTCAGATCCCAGCCTGTCTCAACAGAAGCTGTAAACAATGATTAATTAGTTTGCAAAACTCTTTTCAGTTGTTCTTCTGGGTATCCAAATTGATTTGTGTGCTGCTCTCTCTCTCTCTCCCAGGCGGCTCCCACGGCCCACATCAGTGATAAAAATAGAGACGGACTTTCAGAACTGAGTGAAGAAGACACAGATGAAGAGAGCGACATACAGTATAGAGAAAGAAGACACTTCCGTCCTGACTGGAATCTCTCCTTGCATAACACTAACGCTTTGATTCTCTTCCCACACTCAGTGGGCACAGCCGGCTTTCTTACAACACACAACTACAGAAAGCAGCAGATCAGATAGGATTCGATATTTTAGTAGCTTATGTTGTGCTATTTAGCACATATATTATGCACAGCGACATGAGCATGCAGGATGGGGTTCAAAGTTTGTGGGCATCAGAGGATAATAAAAAGATACACTATCATCATACATGACTCACAATAAATAGCCAAGCACTGAGATCCAGGCACACTTCATGACAAACTATCTGTTACATTAAAAGGCAGTGTCCGAAATTAACTTTTTGGTCAAAAACCAAGAAGACGACGGTCAAAAACCAAGAGGGCGATGGCCAAAAACCAAGAGGGCTATGGCCAAAAACCAAGAGGGCGACGGCCAAAAACCAAGAGGGCGAAGGTCAAAAACCAAGACGGCGACGGCCAAAAACCAAGAGGGCGAAGGTCAAAAACCAAAAGGGCTACAGTCAAGCATATTGTGTAAACGACTTCTCATGTTGTAAACACAAGCTCACGGGTTTCAACTGAAGGCACCATTAAATCCCGAGAATATGATCCACGTCTACCTTAAGAAAAATGTATATTACTTCAAGGTGCACATGCCCGATTGGAATGAGATCAGATTTTCCAGACAGCCTCAGATGGGGAGATTGGATATCAGCCATCCATCCAGGTGTAAACGCAACATGATGAATGTGTTTGTGTCGTTGAGAAAGTATCTGCCCTTGGGGTGGAAGCACCATTACTTCAGCATCTGCCCTTTACCGGCTCATCAGGATATCATACCCTGGAGACAACAAGAAACTCAAATTTTACTGCGGTGTGGGGTTCACAGCAGCTGCCAAAATTTCAAAACCGGCTCGTCGTCATTTCTTTCACATCCAACTTGAGAGCAACAAAAGAAAAAAAAAATCCTCCATGACAAAGAAAAAGTAACTTTAGTAACATCACGTCTTCTGGTGAGTTTGGTTTGCTGCCACTAAAAAAAGGGCCACCCACCCACCTTCTGCCTGCTTTGCATGGTGTATGCAAAACAGTGAGCTCCCATCACAAAGCACACAGAATGGACACAATGAGACATAACGTTTACATGCATAGACAATGATCTGGTACTTTACCATCGACAAAGCAGATTGCATTTGAACAGATCAATGACATTTGGACTCAAAGAAGCATTTCTCGAGCAAATACGGATTAGCTGAAAGATGTTTGGATCGTAACATTTAGGGCTGCAACTAACTGCATAATACTACAGATACTAATCCGCAGACTATTTTGTAAATATTGGTGATAAATCGAATTAATTGTTTGGTTAATAAAAGTCCTTTACAATTTCCTAAGACCCAAGGTGATGTCTTCAAATTGCTTGTTTTATCTGACCAACGGTCTAAAAACATTGATTTCATAACTGAATAAATGTTTACCAAACACAAAAACAAATGCAACAGTCAATTTCTTCTCTTTGCTAAACTTCCAAAGGGTACAAAACACCGTCAAAACAAAATAGAAATAAGATCATCTTTCTGCTAATTCTGCCAACAACAAACATAGAAACTGATCTTATAATAGGACCTAATCTGCAGTAGTGAGCCTAAATAGTAACACACACTTGCAAAACAATACCCTTAACCAAAAAAAACACTGTGGCTACCATTTGTGGTCTCACACACACACATATCTTAGAGATTATAGAAACCACGTGGGTTGTAAATCTCAACTTCAAAACCGCAAGTGTGGCTACAAAGTCCCTGTCAAGAGCTTGCCAGAAAGCCCATACCTTCACACGCACAAGAAAACTGAAACGTTTTTACAAGACGAGAGGGGCTTGTTGTTCCCAATGAAACTCTTAGGAGCAAAATCTGCCAGTCAAAGTTACTGAAAAACATCCCTTAGATAGTCGTTGGTGTGCTGCATGGTGAGACTACTCAGAAATTCTTCTCCTACCGTGTGACAGATTAAAAGATTAATACAACAAAATGTTATGCAGCCAGGAGTCAGATCTTTTAAATCAGATGTATGACACTTTCACCAATGAGTCTGTAACTGCCATCTCATAAAACGTTGTTCGGTTGGCTCTATAATCCGATCTCAACTACAAAAATTTGTTTTTCTCCCTCCTCTCTGACACACAGCACAGAATGTGGTATGGGAAGCACAAGCAGAGAGTCTAAATCTTCATGGGTTAGATCGCTGCCAACGACAAATAATTTTAGAGACTTGGGATGCTGTAATTTAGCTTAAGTAAACAGAGTATTCTGTCACCCATTCCCAGCAATTCATGTACAATCTCCTCCCTGCTACACTATGGGACCATGCTGTGTTTACTGAAATTATACTGCACTCATTATTTCCTCCTGAAATTCAGCTGCGAAAGAAATCTGGGGAAAATACCGAAATCAGAGCACAAACATAGCACACTCTGCCTTCCTGTTTCCTCAAACTGTTACAGAAAGTCTCTTCCCCTGAGGTGCTGAGGCCTATATTTACCAGAGACCAGAAACTGGGAGCAAATAGCCATCGAATTTCCATCCAACTATCTCTGGGTGGGTAGGATTTGGCAGTGTGATTAGGATCGCTGCAGCCCACCCTCACTTCGCCTCCCACAGAAGCCACGTTCCCTTCAGCCCCCCTCTCTCTCTATCTGTGGTGTCCTTCGCTCGCCACGTTATAGCACTATAGTGTGCCGTTTCATGTTGCCGTGGTTGCCATGGAGACCCCTCCAAACAGCTCCCTGGCTCAAGCCAGACTGTGATCAGCAGCGGAGGCTGGATATGTTAGCATTTCCAATGGACAGATGCTGTAACACAAACGAACACAACTCAGCCTGGCTGATAAGGAAACAGAAACGCTTTTGACGTCTAAAACACCTCCATTTTTTGTGGTTTATTAATCATATAAATAATTAGTAATAATAATAATAATAATTAGTAATACTTTTAATATGGTGTAAAGTAATATGTATATGAAATTATTTAATTTGTAATAATGTCTTCTTTTTTTTTTTAAATAAACAAAAGTGGTGTTTGGACCCATAAAATGCTTCATACATTTTATTAAATAATATTATTTAGTAATTATTTTCTATGTCGAGCTGGGTAATAACTAGGCCTGACCTAAATGATTCAAAGCTTTTTGAATGTTTTGTTTTTTAATATAAGTATGTAATAATAATAATGTATAAATCCCAAATAGCCCATGAAATAAGGAATAATCCCACAATTATTCATTATTCATATTCAACATTAATTATTATTAGTTATTCTCAGACGGATATCGCTGTTTGTTGTATGTAGAGGTGCGTGTGCGTACAGCAGTTAGGCAGCGCCACTGTACCGGACACTGAAACAAGGCCACGCCGCAAAGCTTCGAATACCTTTGATTATTTCTCACCAAAGATTCGGGACGGCCCTAGTGATAACACTGTGTATATATTTATCAAGCAAAACAAATTTTAACATGAATCCAAAATTTCACTAATGCGACTTAAAAATGCGCGTAGATGCAGAAACACCCATCTGCTTTTGAGATGCGGCGTGTGAACGGTCCCTTAAGCATGCAAGGAGACACACGCTCGGCTTCTAAAATGTGTCAGGGCTCTGTTCATCGGAGTAGTGACAGTTAAAGCAGGTTATAGAAATCTGTCTGTGTTGGAGTAACTATATGGCACAGGTTGACTCCAGCTGCTGGCATTTGCTTGGCTCTTGAGCAGTGGTGCATGTCCTGGAATACACTCAGACCAGATGTCAGAACAACTGTGACAGCAGCAGTGTGAACAACGCCTGTCCAACTGGCATCCCTGAACCTTGTGTTGCAGAGTGTGACTTGCATTTACAAATGTGAAGCACCAACTGTGTTTTATATGCTCTCTCAGATCAAATTGATTTAAAAAATAAATAAATAATACTTTAAATTAGGGCTGTCAAAGTTAATGCGATAATGCTTCAACACAAATTTGTTTAAATCACCATCACTAATTTCTTTAATGCATTAACGCAACGGGCGTGAAGCTAGAGTGAATATACTGGCATCATATGCAACTAGAAAAAAACTAAAGAATCCACTGGCACCAACAATGTTATACTAGCTTGTCGCGAAGGAGGTTAAAGAGCATGCTAAACTTGCACTAAATTTTGTAGAGGAAAAACTGGCATGGCCATTTTCAAAGGGGTCCCTTGACCTCTGACCTCAAGATATGTGAATGAAAATGGGTTCTATGGGTACCCACGAGTCTCCCCTTTACATACATGCCCACTTTATGATAATCATATGCAGTTTGGTGCAAGTCATAGTCAAGTCAGCACACTGACACTCTGACAGCTGGTGTTGCCTGTTGGCCTTGAGTTTGCCATGTTATGATTTTAATAGATTGACAGCCCTACTTTAAATTAATAGTCTTAATAAAATTGCCTTTTCAGACAGTTTTTCTGTTTTCAACATTTACACAGATCTTTGAGGGACGGGAGGTTGAGTTTCCACCTCTTATCTCTCATACGATTTTTCTCATCTGCTGCTGCTGTTCCCAGACAGCCACATACACAATCAGATGACTCCATCACTGCTGTTGCTGCTGCTTACTGTCACAGTTCAGCTATCACTAATGGGGGGAAAAACACTCCAGCCAGAGGCCCCACTGACCCACTTCCACCATCATAAAATATGAAAGGTCTGTGTGAGTCCATACACAGCACACATGGCTGCTTTCAGTGAGGATATGGGCACAGTCAGTCTGTCTTTTGAAGAGGTGAAACAGCTCGATGCTGAACTACAGAGTGTAAAGCACCACTGTACCACTTTACAGCCGGAACGCAAATCACAAAGCTTTATCGATGCAGTACTTCTCTAAAATTGTAGCTTTGTGTGTGTAAAATTCCCCCCCTCTAGAAAGCTGTATATTATTTCAAGGAAAAAATAAAAGTACTGTCAAAATAAAGACAACTGCCTCAGAAATATTACCTGTTTTAAAAAGGAAGGGATAACATTTTCAGAGTTTTAGATCCAAAGGTTCCATTGCATAAAAATACTACATTATTTGAACCCTCTGAGACCCACAATAGACCTGTTTTAGTCTTTTTTAGGGGGTTACAGGTGGTTTTTAGGGGGGGATAGCAGGTCAACAATAGATGTCACATAGAAGTGGTGTACATCATCTGAAAGCTGGGAACCTGAAGATGAATTTGAGATGCTTAATAAGATGATTAATAATCCCTCGAAAATACCACATTAAGTCACCAAGACCTTGAGTAACACCATAGAAAAAGCCAAAACATTTGACATTTGGAGATTTCTGCAAGAATGGCATTATTATTGTCAATCTAACTAGGAAAGCCGTCCATCCTCTGAATGCTCTAGGTCTCTAGTTTGTGGTTGTAAAGTTTCATGAGGCTGTGATTATCCTAGAGGTCACCACAGGTCATTTTATACAGTGAGGTCAAATTTTAAAAAATGGGCTCACTACAATGAAATGGCTACTATGGGGACTAACATCACACATGAATTCAAGAAAAGACAGAAAAGATCTTCTCAAATTAAAGGCTTGCTAAATTTATCTGTATTATCTAAAAGACATGTAAATTGAAAGTTGGCTTCAAGACGTAGTTTTTTTTAAATCCCGGTGCACAATAAAACATGCTCATGTCTTCTATATGACACAGATACTGATCAAACAACAAGATCATATTCTCTCTAACTGAAATTACTGAATCAGTCCAGTAAAGAGGAGAGTGAGAGCAACTGTGAGGAAGAGAGAGAGCACAGAAACCTAAATCTATTAGTGGTTCCCTCCCTGTATTTACAATATTAATTAAATCAACAGAAGGTTGGTGGTCCAAGTTGTAGGCTAATGGTCTCTCCCTGGTATGTGGATGGAAATAGCACGCGATTGGCTGGCCTCCTCTCCCTCTTTCTTCTTGGACCATTCAATGGTACAAAACTTGTCGCTGCCCTTTTGAGTTTTGACAACAGATGGGCCAACGGTTTCTGTCACCTGACTCCGTCCGTCTCTGCACTGGTCTCTTGTATTCACTTTAGGCCACACACACATACAGACACGCTCTAAAGTCTGAACACAATCCGCCGTCAGACTGATGGGTTCATATTTCTGAACTTTGAACAAGCAGCAAATTACAGCATTTATCATCTAGCTGTTCTGTTATTTACTTAGAGGCTGAGATAAAGAAACGTAACTAACCGCTATCGAGGTTGTTTCTCGAGAGAATCATTTGTCGCCGCTCCGCTGCAGTACACACAGGCTAATAAAGACCACAGATCTTTCAACTAGCTAGTCAAGAAGCATAAACTATTAGTCTAATCCTGGGATCAGGGCCAGGGTTGTGACTGAGGTTCATTAATAGCTTCTCAGCTGACTGTTTTCAAAGGAACGCGATTAGCTTGTTACCGCCTTCACGTCTACCTGGAAGATTCCAGAAGGGTGTCAAACAAGCTTTTGTACATTCACCTTGCTTTGCCTCAATCCACAGTGTGACTCATAAGACTAGTTTTCACATTAGTGGAATGCAGTTTGTGTGCGACAAAGTTGACCAGAAATCATGAAGATGTTAAGTTTGCCATTTGTTTTGCCATTTATGTCATGATAAAACATCAGCAGCATACCGGCTATTCTACATCTCAACACGAAAACCCCCAACAGGCAAATTCCCATTGTGCTTCAACGCCATTCCCACAACCTATAAAAATATAAGATAATAATACATATATAATACAACTGTTACATGCTGTGTTTCCACTCAATTATCAAGAAAATTTTAAGCAAACATTTGAAATGTCGCAAAAATGAAATGCAAATTAGCCTCTTAAGCCCTAGGGTGCTGGAAGGTGTGGTTCTCCTAGACAGATATATAAAATACATCAAGAATAGCTTCAGAACTACCAGGTCTATATGCATGATCTTGGTCTCTATGGATAGGTAGGACCTCAAAGAATTCATCCACAGTGTAAGTAACATTGTGACTGGTTCTATGCCTGAGTAAATTGTGATGAACCAAAGGAAAAATGTACATTTTTATCTTTGCCTAAAATGTTTTCTAGATTAGACAGTGGATAACACCATTATAGCAACGATGCCATGCACAGAAATGCCACTGAATTCATTCAGCAACTCCTTGACTACAACTGTGCCATACAGCTTTTTTAATGTGATACTTAAAAATGCGCATAAAAATGTGTGAATGTGTGACATATAATTACACCTTAAAGAGACTGCGGTCTGAACTTGTTCAGCTGGACTGGAAGGAGTACTGTAGGCCTGCTGACTGTAGTTTTCACAATGTGCTCTGCATTTCTACAAGACACTGCTGTAGATCTAATGAGAGGTCTTTGTTCACACTGGATTTTTTCACAAGACAGTTTCACTCCCTCATTTAAATGATGGAATCTCCCAAAGGTCATGCAATAACTCTTCATTCCCTAAAGTCAGAAAGTGAAGGCAGGGTGATATTTCACTTCCTGGCATACACACCCTTTCTCTGTTCTGAGAACTGCCAACATCAACGGTGACAGTACTGAAGATAACAGCATTCCTCCACATGCACAGACCTTCCCGGTGAGGTGTCTGTCGACCACACCTACAGTATGAGCTGTGATGAGGAGCCCAAGAAACAATGCATGGATGAGGAGCACGATGGGAGAGGTTACAGGAGTGGTATGTATGGTGTAACCCAAACTGACTGTGCTGCCTTTAACTTCTCAAAAGCTGAAAATAGTTGGCAGTTGGCACCTTGAATCTACTTTATAGTAAAAGTATGTATGGAGAAATCTAGGGTACATGCTCTGTTTTTACCCTCTTCAAGGCGCCCCAATTCTCCACTAAGCATACAAACACACACACCAACTGAATCATGAGGCTGAGTCATCAAAACCACAGGATTTTTCTTTTTAGAAAAAAAAAAAAAGGCTGACTTACAAAACCTCTGCAAGTTAAAAAAAGAGAATGTAATCAAAAGTAAATACTAAGGCTGTCAAAGTTAACGCAAATTTGTTTTAACTCCACTAATTTCTTTAAAGCAGTAACACAATCGATTTTCTGGAGGTTGTTTTGGATGTCAGTTTTAAAGCTAGAGTGAAGATACTGGCATCATATGAAACTAGAAAACCTAAGGAATTCATCGGTACCAATCATGCCTAAATCGTGCCTAGATTGTGCCTAAATAGTGCTCCAAACTTAAATTTTGGTGAGGAAAACCTGTCATGGCAATTTTCAAAGGGGTCCCTTGACCTCTGACCTCAAGATATGTGAATGAAAATGGGTTCTATGGGTACCCACGAGTCTCCCCTTTACAGACATGCCCACTTTATGATAATCACATGCAGTTTGGGGCAAGTCATAGTCAAGTCAGCACACTGACACACTGACAGCTGTTGTTGCCTGTTGGGCTGCAGTTTGCCATGTTATGACTTGAGCATATTTTTTATGCTAAATGCAGTATCTGTGAGGGTTTCTGGACAATATTTGTCATTGTTTTGTGTTGCTAATTGATTTCCAATAACAAATATATACATACATTTACATAAAACAAGCATATTTGTCCACTCCCAAGTTGATAAGAGTATTAAATACTTGACAAATCTCCCTTTAAGGTACAATTTGGATTGATAAAAAATGTGTGATTAATCGCGATTAAATATTTTAAGCTATTGACAGCCCTAGTTTTAACATGTCATGCTGCATTTGTAACCAATATCCACCTGGGAAACAGGGCCCGACTATCAAAGCAAGCTGCTTCCCAAAAACAACATAGAGTTGGCTCACTGCTCTTAACAGAAAACCAGCACCAGCAGTGAAAGTAACACAACCTTTGGTATAATTTGACAGCCTAGAAACCGTTCATTATATTACACTGACATATGACATAAGTAAACTGACAACAGTTATTATAATAGCATTAAGGTTGACAGCCCTCAATGGCATACTCTGACCAGAGACCAGATCAAATGGAGTATGGAGTAGCTGCTGGTTGACACTACACACGCAAAGCCTTGATTAAAATGCAACAGCAGGAGTCTCAAGGACAATTTAGCTCCATTCTGAGTTCATTCTCGGAGCTACCCAGAGTCACAAATGACAGGCAGGGTGTAACTGAAATGTTTGATGCTGCAGCCAGCATACTGCAGCACAGCACTGAGGTCTCACCTGAGAGAGTAGGTATAGCCGGTGTTCTCCGGAGCACACTGTGGCGGCGTATATGTGTGCAGTTGGGAAAAATCCATGTTCATTCTTCTTTGTTTAGACTGCTAGAATCAGGACGCAAAGGACAGGACTCTTTAAGCCAGAGCTTACATGGTGGAGGGGGATAACAACAAGCACAAACTAACTACCATACATGCTCACAAAAAGAACACATGCATTGCCTTGTTCAGCCTGTCTCCTGCAGACAAATGAGTTCTGCTAATGAGCTCAAGTTCTGTGTGATTGTATTTTTTTTTAAATCTGATTCAAAGCCGCATCTACACATTAAATACAAACAGCACTGGTAAATTCCCTGCCTCTTCCCAAATCAATTCTAGCGCTATTCCCTGGGCTGCTCTCCAAGAAAACACAACCACCGGTTACTGCTACGCTGTAAAGGCATGTCAGAAAGCCCAGCAGGGCCTTAATGAGCTGCTGGACATTCCTTTTCCTCAGGAACACAACAACGCTACTGTGGCTCTGACAGTGGACGAGAGTTGGCCGACCTCTTCCTGCATGTTGGCTCTGGCTGGTGGTTGACGGAACCGTAATGGTAATGAATGACTTGTCTCTTCTCCTCCGGTCGGCAACTGACGGGAAAGGCTGGTGGAGACAGCACAGAGAGAACGGCGATCCTCACTCTCGTCCTGTTGTATTAAGTAGACTCCTCACCAGGACAGCTACTCCTACAGTGCCTGCTTGGGTAAGCTCCACACGGAGAACGAGCAGTATTATGAAACCAAGGAAAACAGCAAGGGGTGGGGCTGAGTTTTAGGCAATGGGCGGGAAACAAACTGCTCTGAGGGTTGAGCTTCAAATAGGGAAACTTGCATTATGGGAACAAGCTGTGCAAATACTGTTACCATAATACACTCAGCTGCCAGTTTATTAGGTGCACATGGCTAAAACAAATGCAGTCTAATATAGTAGCAGGCATGCAATAAATCCTACCTTCATTAAGGTGATATGTTTTGTTGAAACTTTTTTTTGAGAGGTGTTGATTTAAGGTCGTTTTGGAGGCTGTTGATGCACCGATTTATCGGATGATTTTCGCCTCGTTGCCTGCAATCGGCCTATCGGCAAATAAGATGGAATTCACCGATCGCAGTGGCTGATGTTTATGTGTTGTGTTCATTTTGTGCCGGCTAAATGTTGTGTTGTTAGCTGCTAATTTAATTACATTTAATTTATGTTTCTGTTTTGTTGGGCTATAAAAGTACTGCAAAACAAATTCCTCTCATGGAGTAGGTGGTGAAGCAGTTATTTATCATATGAAAGAAGGTTATACTAAAGCTTGTTTCGTAAATTTTTATAATTTAATTTGTGCTCATTCAAGACATTAATGAAGGACCGAGTGAGTGAAGAGTGAAGATAATGCAGTTATTTTTTTCATAATGAAGATGTCTATGTTTCCATGAAACAGAATAAACAACAACAAAACATCGGTATTGGCTCATCATTTTGATATCGGTGCATCCCTAGAGGCTGTAGTTTGTGCTGCTGTTGAACTGTATTGCGTTATACAGAGAGGTGTTTCTATTATTTTATTCCCCCCATTTATAATCAGTCAGCTTGGGCTACAGCAGTGGTTCTTAATGTAGGGATCAGGCCCCTTCAAAAGGTCATAAGATAAATCTGAGGGGTCGTGAGATGATTAATGGGAGAAGCAAGAACAAATTTGGGTTACTTTTTCAGACTTTTCTTTATTCTTTGTGAAATAATTTGAGTTAACAGTTATTTAAAATGTGGGGAAATATCTCTTTGGTGGAAATGCAAACCACTCATCCGGAAATTAGCACCAGCCACCAGCCAAATGCTGGTAAAATATGCAAGTGGCTGCTAGATTTGCATCACTCACCAGCCCCCCCCAAAAAAGACTAATCTATTGAGTGGCAGGTGAACAAGAAAGTTAATTTCACTGGTCCCCAGCCAAAAAAAGATGGGAACCACTGGGCTAAATGATAGAGACACCCCTCTGTATAATGCAATAAAATTCATCAGCATCAAACTACATCCTCCAAAATGATTAGAAAGTTGTATCAACACCTCTCTAAAACAATTTAAACAAAAACTGAACTTCATGAGGGTAGGATTTATTGCAGGACTGTTGTACTAGTCTGCACTCTGCATTAGTTTCAGCCAGGTGTACCATAACAAACTGTCAGCCAAAACTGCATAGCATTATGTAGTCAGCTATGAAAAGGTAAAACTTACTGATCTTGCCGGGTTATATAAAGGTTTAACCATTGCTCTATAAAACATAAATACAATAACAGTGTCTGACTGTTTTGATTTAGCATTTCAGGTCATAACAAGCTCGACCATGCTTCATACTGCTCTATCCATGTGGTTTAAACTTCCTCATATATCCTGAGCAAGAAGGGAACTCCTACTACAAATTCTGACAATGCAAAAAACGTGAGCGGCAAATAAAACACATGGCTTTTTCCTAAAATGTTCCACCAAAGTCTCAACCCGTAATCTTAATCATGTTTCCAATCGGCCTCCAAGTCTCCCAAGCCGGATAAACAGAAACAAATATCCAAAAGCCAAGGGGACTACATTAATTCAGCCGGGATTAGGTTGAGTTTGACTTGTCTGGTGCAGTGAATCATGAATGTGGGCACTCACAAATCAAATACCAGCCGGCTCCTACAGTGCATCAACTACTGAACAACTGAAAATAAGGATTCTTAATAAAAAGCAATGTATATTCTGCAGCTTATAGAAATATAACACTATTTAATCATTGAGCTCATAAATCAGGAGACAGGTTCAACAATAACAGAGCATGCATTCATCCCACAAACACACACAACTACAGTGTAAACATGCTGCACGGTGACACCTCTCCCATAGTGATGGATGTTTGTTTTGCTGGCTCCTTTACGCAAAACCACCTGCGACAGAAGAGGGCAAACTACATAGTCCTGTGAACCAGTCAAAACAGGGTTTCACACTGACCAAGTGTAATAATAACTGCACATAGTGTCCGGCCAAATGACATATAAGCCCCGTTACATGCTCACATTGCCCAGTGCTAAATTTAGTCTGCATGTATTTTAGACAAACGCAGTCACTCGTGAAAGCACCGACTTACAGGCTTGAGCAAAGATTCCCATTTCTTATTATATCCTACAGGTTCATTGCACATTTCAGTCTACACATGTAGAATACTATTAATGAAGAATAATGTCTGATAATGTCGCAGATGTGCAAAAATCACCCAATAACATAAGGCCTGAGATGGGTAATAAAGGAGCTCAGCAAGGACAACACCAATTAGGATAAAAAACACATTCACACCAGATATCTGCAGCTGCATTAACGCATATAGGATGTTATTTATAGTAGCTTGTCAACTTGCCCGCGTGGTTAGAGTCCATGTATGTTATTATTCTTTTAGAGCGTAAATCCAAAGCAAAAGAAAAAGATCCACACGTTTCTGTCACGGAAGATGCGCAAACTTCCGCCCGCATCCCGACGCACGGAGACCCAAAGATGATTTATTACTGCGCACTCTCGGATCCTAAATTTTGGTTTTCTGGTTGAAAGAGAAAAACAAAAGTTTGCTGGTAGCTTGAGAGTGTTATGCTGGTGCACAACAAGCAGAATTCCAAAATGGCTTCCCGGGCGTAACAAAGCCAGAAGGATCTCTGCCGAGCTGGTCCTCCCACTGCCGGGCCTCTATTGTCGGACGAGGCGCACACTTTGAATCTATTGGAGGAAAGCAGAGCTGCTGCAGCGGCAACGGCGTGCAGAGGACCGCTGCTGGAGCTCCGTGCAGTCAGAGGATCACACGCTATCACACACTATTGTTAATGTTGACGGTGACACTGAACCCCTGAAGGAGTTTCAACTGTTTCAGCTGAAACTGAAGGCCCCACATATACCACAGCTATACCCACCAAAACAACGTGAAACACATGTCTGACATCATCAATGATCGATGATATATAGCCTACTAATAACATTATTATGATGATGATGATGATGATTATTATTATTAAATATTATAATAATTAGTATTATTATTATTATTAAATATCATTATTATTATAATTAGTAGTACTATTCATTATTATTATTATGATTAATATGGTGATGATGATTAGTATTATTATTAAATATTATAATAATTAGTAGTTGTATTAAATATTAGAATTATTATTAATAGTAGTAGTGATAATTATTATTATTAGTAGTAGTAGTAAATATTATTATTATTAGTAGTAATAGTATTAAATATTATCATTATTATTATTAGTAGTAGTAGTAGTATTACATATTATATTATTATTATTGCCTGGTATATGTACTTAATTAGTTGACACACAGCTCACCAAAGTTCATCCAATGAAAACAAGCATTTGTTTTGAATGCCCCAATAACATTATTTTTTTAATTATTATTATTAGCTTGGTTATTATTATAAGCATTATCATAACAGTTATTATTATTAGCATTAGCATTAGCATAATAATAATTATTATTATTGCTATAATTATTATTATTATTATTATTAGTAGTAGTAGTAGTATTAAATATTATATTATTATTATTGCCTGGTATATGTACTTAATTAGTTGACACACAGATCACCAAAGTTCATCCAATGAAAACAAGGGAACATTTGTTCTTCCGAGGTGCCATCACCTTCACTAAAGGGTGTCAAAAAGAAATCAAATTGTCCATTTTCTACTGCATTATTTTCATTAAGAGTGAAGCATAATTACTATTGCTAGAGAAAGACAGAAGACCTGTAGTGACTATAAGTCCTATACTTTTAGCTGCTACCAAGTATGCAAGTTCCAATACTTTATAACATGGAGTTTATTTACTAATCACGTCCATCCGTGTCCGTCACTTCTTCTAATGCATTTTAATCTTGGTTGAGACACAATGTCATTTGATACACACAAAACCCCAAAACTCACACGACAATCAATAGAGCACAAAACACAGGCCACGATCTCCTCAGAGCACGGTTCGTTTTTTCCTTATCAGCAGAACCTGTGATCACTGGCATGAGGCCTATATTACCTGAGGCCAGTCTCTGCTTACACCGTACACCCCCCTAGTGCTTGGAGGCACATTACACCTAACACAAATAAAATACCACAAATAATACATGGCTCCTACAAGACCATGCATGTCTCAGCACACTCACATAAAACAGAACGAATTCTGAAAATGTATTTTACATCAAAATGTCTGGTGTGAATCCAAGACGAAGCCTTGAGAAAGTGTAAAAGTACACAGATAACCACACATTATCTTGTGTGCATAAGATCTTGAGACATTGTAGGTATGTAACACTCTGAAAGGTCTAATGTTGCATAGTGAGTACTTTTATGTTTGACACTTTAAGTGCCTGGTAGTAGTTATGTACTTTTAGAAGTAGAATTTCAAATGCAGGACTTTTACTGACCTCTTTCAATTGAAGCGGCACATTTTCCACAGAGATATTAAAACATTATTGGCGTCTTATAAATCTGAATCCTTTAACTGAACTGATGAGAGCAAATAAGGTCCTAGGCGAGGCGCCATCTGCTGGACAGCAGTCTGCACACTTTATTTAGATGGACTTTGGATCCAACGTGACTGAGACTTTGCAGAAGGCGGGCTATCCCTCTGCCAAAGATTAAACAACACACCCTGTTACAGCCAAGATAAGCCCTCTTTAGAAAACCTTTCGTTTAGTATCCCTCATGCAAGTTTGTTTCAGATGGAAAAAGTATTCAGATCCTTTACTTAAATAAAAGTACCAATTCAACTCTATCACAAATAAAACTGCATTTAAAGTCCTACTTAAAGTAAAAGAAGTTCAAAAGGGATCATGCCCCTCCTCAATAGGCCTTTTCACAGTAGATATTTGGACTTGTCATAGCAGGAAAGCACAGACGTTACAAATAACATTAACAATGGCTCTGTTGTATGTGTGTGTTCTAGTGTTCTAGTCATCATTAGTTACATCATAATCACATGCAGTTTGGGGCAAAAAGCCTGCAGTTTTTTGTTCGCCTATATACTAAAATGGTGTATTTGAATATTTCTGCATACTGGGGTCCCTAAACAGTCTTAGAATGACATAAATTAGGTATCACTGTAAAGCTGAGACTCTTGTGGATCCAATGAGCCCAAATGTAAATTAATGTGTGATGAAGTTAGTCCTCATAGTAGCCATTTCATTGTGGTGAGACCATTTTTTGAAACTTGACCTCATTGCATAAAATGACCTGTGGTGACCTCTAGGATAATCACAGCCTCATGAAACTTTGCAGCCACAAGCTAGAGACCTAGAGCATTCAGAGGATGGATGGCTTTCCTAGCAAGATTGACAATAAGAGGGTTTCTGAGCAGTTTCTACAACAGAAGTGCTCGCCATCCAATCGCCGAGAAATGCAATTCTTGCAGAAATCTCCAAATGTAAAAAGTTTTTGAAAACAAATCACAGCATGGCTTTTTCTATGGTGTTGCTCAAGGTCTCTGTGTCTTAATGTGGTAATTTATTGTGGTAACAGTCTCTTCTGCACTATATTCCCTTTTTTAATAGTCCTGTATCACAGCTGTTACCCTGCACTATATTCAGTTTTAGTAGTTTTCTTCATCTCCTTGTGTTTTTATACCTGGTATATTTTTTTATACTTTGTACTTTGCACTGCTAATTTTTTTACTGCCTTTTTACTAACATGTTTTACACTATGGAACTGTGATGCTGGAAACTTGAATTTCTCTCGGGATCAATAAAATTACTATCTATCTATCTATCTATCTATCTAATTTGGAGGGATTATTGATATTTTTTATCAATTCTCCAGTGATATAAAACTTGTTAAATTTAGCAACAAACCTGTGTAACAAATGGTATCAACCCAAAAATTTCTGCAACAATTTAGGAGACATAATAGAACATGAGAATGACCATCGCATACTTCTATCAATATGTTCTATGCTCTAATACACTTTCAACTGATTAATTAATTTATTCCGTCCTGCAGCTGTTAGACTCCACAACCAGCACTGCTCCCAGTAGACCACATACACACCAAAAATCTGACAAGAACTGCACTTTACTGTACACCAACTGTCTATCAGTACTACTCAGGTGTAATTCTCACTGTGCAATGTCATTTTCCACTTGTGCAATTTTGTTAATAGTCTGTTTATTGTCAATACTGTATATACTGCTCCTATTTTTATACTTCCTTCTATTAAATGGTTCATATTTGGTTACACTTTGTTTAGCTCTTTTTTTACTGTGTTAGCTGATGGATCTTATTTTTTGCACTATCCCTTTGCTGCTGTGCACTGCAAATTTCCCCACTGCCTGACTAATAAAGGAATATCTTATCTTATTAATTAATCTTTATCTATTATTAATGATTAGAACAACTTGACTAGAGCAACTTGACTCATTTAATTGCTGTCTTGTAATTGCTTTTTCGCATGTTGTCCATGTATCTGTTTTTATGTTTTTTATTTTTTCCCACTCATAATGTTGTTTGGTTATGATTACCCAGAAATCATTATAGATATTTAAATCAATATCTTCCTCACAAACACTAACCATACACTTCCACGCAACACACACAAACACACTTATCTTGTTTGATATATTTACTGTATTGTTATTGTTGTTATTATATATATATCTTGTCCTAATTGTTTGTTATCACTATTATGTAGTCATATTATTACTTTATATTAATCTTGTCTCTAGGTGGAGGCTTCAGATAAGCCCAGTGGATTTTTTGCCTCTTCCTGCACTGTATATTATTAATTTATTTATTTGTTGTTATGTTGTATAGTCTTAAATTGTGCAAAACAAATAAACAAACACACACAGTGCTGAGCTGCAAATTAACCTAAAGGTTCCCAGCTTTCAGATGATGTGCACCACTTCTATGTGACATCTACTGTTGACTATTTATCTACCCTTGAACATCCCCTGTCCCCCTATAACTCCTATAACTCTAAACAAAAACAGGCTGGAATGGTAAGAGTTTAAAGCAAAACAAGCCAGTAACGGTAGCAACTGCCAAACAACAAAGCTCTCCCATGGATACTCTGCCTTTACTGGAGTAAAGTTCAAGGAAATATAGTGTAGCCTTAGTTTAAATGTGACTTATTGAAAGGCAGCAGTTCAATAAATCTTTCCAGTATTGCAGTGGTGCGTTCAATGACCCCATAGACAGTCTGACCACACAGAAATTAGCTTAATTTAGCCCCTTTGTACTGTACTTGTCAGTGGTCAAGAAACAAACAATAACAGTCAGTTTCTTTATGTTCAAGTGCTTATCAATAAAACCTTTGCAGATACAAACACGTTGTTCCCAAAAAACACACAGAACCACAGAGACAAAACAGTTAAAGATGCTACTAGCATAAAAGTTGTATCCTCTCCTGACAGTTGGGATTAGCACATGTGGAATAAATTAACATAATTATCAACACAGACTACTCACATGTTGCCTCCGACGCTGCTGAATGTCAAATGTGTTTATCCTGAAGTGAGTTACATCCAGCTGGTTATTTGCTTCTCAGAGCGGTTGTACATAAACTCCCTCTGGAAGGAGAGAAGGGAGAAGAGAGGAGACCTTCTCGTCGTCTTTATTCTAACGTTCGCCTCTTTTCCCGCACACATGGTCACACTTTCCGTTGAGACAGGGGCGTCACGTGCGTCACTCCTTATATGGTCAAAATGACCATATATGGGATGGGTCAAAACGCCTCGATGCTGGTTTTAGATATGAAACAGCTCCGCCTAGTGGACGCTGACAAGAACAACAACCAACACTGAATTAAATTTAAAAATTAATAACTACTTCTACTGCTGCTACTACTGCTACTGCTGCTACTGCTAGTCTACTACTACTACCATTTTATATTATATTATATTATATTATATTATATTATTATATTAGTTTTAACTGTGTACGTTGAATATGGAAAAATGACAATAAAGTTGAACTTGAACTTGAACTTATATTATATTATATTACATATATATATATATATATATATATATAGTCTGTTTATTGTCAATACTGTATATATTGCTCCTATTTTTTTATACTTCCTTCTATTTAAATGGTTCATATTTTGTTACATTTTGTTTAGCTCTTTTTTACTGTTGATGCTGGATTTATTTATTAATTCATTAATTCTTTTATTTATCTATTTATTTATAATCTTTATTTATTATCTATAAAATTTATATTTTTATTATATATATATATATATACATTTATTATTCCTAAATTCATCTTGTGAATACTACTAATACTACTACTACTACTACTATTATTATTATTATTTTTTCTATTATTATTATTATTATTATTATTATTATTATTATATTTCTATTATTATTATTATATTTCTATTATTATTATTATTATTATTATTATTATTATTATTATTATTATTATTATTATTATTATTATAATAATAATAATAATAATAATAATAATAACTTAATTGCTCCAGAAGAGTGTCCTGGAACTCTAATAGGTGTTTTTTAAAATAATAATTATATATATATATATATATATATATATATATATATATATATATAATTTGCTCTATAATAATAACAAAACAAACAATTTATTACCCCCCTTATCAAGAAGAAGAAGAACAAGAAGAAGAAGAAGAAGAAGACGATATTAAACAGTTTCCTAACTTGTTTCTCATATGAATCCTGGCAAAGAAAATGTTTTAGGAAAATTAATATATGAATGATGTTGATTCTCACAGTTGGCTCAAAGTACCTCTATGTATCTGTGCAGGGACTCTCCAAAAATAAGGAATTGCTTGATTCTACTGTTAAACTCAAACAAAGATTATTTGTAACTCTGTTCATTAAGTTCATAACTAAGCATATCCCAGTGCTAGAAAAAAAAAATATGGCAGCCAATAATGGGCAGTTCTTACTTTACTAACTAAATTATTACTTTTACCTTTTTGCACAAGAATCCTTTCAGTATCCAGTACATTGGCAAAATGTGTATTTTGAATTGACAGTACTTTGAGACCCCTTTTCAAAAACCAGGCACAACTCAAGTCTGTGAGCAGTCAGAGAAAACCGGAAAAACTGGACACCTGTCATCTGTGGAATGATGGTGAGGTGATACCATTGTCCTTAAGATCACATGACCCCATTATGTGAAAGGGATGAGGATTTAGCCTGAGAGCAGTTGTCTGCTCTGACGTGTCTTTCCTAAAGTATCTAGAGAGCTGTTAGTTGTGTGTGTTTAGAATCACTCACAATGAAAATCTTTATTTTTCTAATGTGTATGTGCCAGCTTCTTCCTGTGCAGCCTGGAGACATGGAGCGCTGTAAGTAAATTAAACACTATGATAGCAGGCTATTTGTAGTTTGTCTATAGCCTTGGTTTCTGTTGACTCTTTGTCTTTTTAACAGACGCCGATTGTGAGAGTTGCCTAACAACAGCACGAGGTATGGTGGATTCAGCTTGCCCTATAGTGCAAAAAACAATGGTTTAAAATGATACACACTGAATTATCACTGCCACTTGTTTTGACTATTTTCTTTAAGATATAGAAAGTAAATAAAAGCATATGCATACTGCCCTCCAGAGATTGAGAAAGCCCTGAAGGAAGCCCCAGCTGAGAGCAGACAGACAGTAGTTGAAAACCTCATCAGCGGGGCTGTGTGTGACAAACTGCGGTCCTACAGTCATGACAACATCTCTAAGGACAAAATAACATCCTCCTGCATGCACTTGTTAGGTAAGATCAGGAGGAAATAATGGATTTGCATATTTTTACTTACGCATACTTAAATAATAATGTATTTTTGAATCCCCATCCAGAGTCTCATTATGACCAGTTCCATGTGGCTTTGTTGAATAAAGAACCAAAGCATCTGGATATAGTCCTGTGTTATGAGCAGTCCATGGCATGTGTAGGGGTGAAACGCCAGTCTTTTGAGGTAGGCCAAACGTGTAAACATTAATGTTAATAAGACTAAATTGCTGAGAACTAATATTGTTTGACTTTGTCTGACAGAGTTCCAAAACTACCTTCTCAGAAAGTGCCATTGAAGCTCTACTTCGGGACAACAAGGAACACGTGCGCATTGCTCAGCCTGTACATCCGGATTCACCTGGGCACTCTGAGTTGTGAAAACAGCAGTGTCATTTTGCTTCCAGCTGAATGTGTGATGGCTTGATGTCATGATGCTGTGCTTTTGAGTGTCAGTATAATAAAGACGTCATTGAAAAATATTGTCTGCATTGTATTGTATTGTATATACGTATATATTTGCCCACTCCCATGTTGATAAGAGTATTAAATACTTCTCTTTATGTCCCTTTAAGATACATTTTGAATATGTAAAGGGAGATTTGTATTTAATACTAAAAAATATGCTTGTTTTATGCAAATGTATGTATATATTTGTTATTGGAAATCAATAACAATATAAAACAATGACAGATATTGTCCAGAAACCCTCACAGGTACTGCATTTAGCACAAAAAGTATGCTCACATGATAACATGGCAAACTGCAGCCCAACAGGCAACAACAGCTGTCAGTGTGTCAGTGTGCTGACTTGACTATGACTTGCCCCAAAACTGCATGTGATTATCATAAAGTGGGCATGTCTGTAAAGGGGAGACTCGTGGGTACCCATAGAACCCATTTTCATTCACATATCTTGAGGTCAGAGGTCAAGGGACCCCTTTGAAAATAGCCATACCGGTTTGTTTTTTTTAGCGAAAGTTTGGAGCGTTATTTTGCCTCCTTCGTGACAAGCTAGTATGTCATGATTCCTCAGGTTTTCTAGTGTCATATGACTCATCAACGCCCTAGCTTTAAAAATTCAATGAGGTGAATAATAATTTGTGCGTATAAGGAAAGAGAACAAATAGTCAATATGATTAAGTTAAATATGTAAGTAATGAATTGGTATTCTGGATTGATAACAAATGTATATTTTGATAAGGATAATTATATCAGTAATTAATTTATATTTCTGTATGACACAGAATAAAGGTAATAATCATAGTTAGAATAATTATAAATAATAATAATTATAGTTGGACAAATTTAGGAAAATTTAATTAGAGTATAAGTATGGCTCAATAAGGAAGCTGGTTAATAATTAATAATTGATTTATGGAGAAGGGGTGGGATTAAATAAGTTTGTACTTCTTTTCGAATATGTAAATCAAGGCTTCAAGTGTTTGACAATTTATTTTTCTTATGCTTTTCATTGTATGTAAATACTACTTGTTTCTGACTGTCCTCTTGTTGGTATGATCATTCTCTTTTTCTTTATTTTTTCTTTTATTTTTTTTGTATTCTACATGTTCGAAATACATTTTGAAATGAAAAAAATGTCAAATGTAGATGGTGAGGTGGAAGATCTCGTTCCATTTGTCTCACCCTTCCCACCTTTACTTCCCCCTTAGTTACTCTACCCGCATCTTTCCCTCCACATTTGATCAAAACATCCCATAAAACATAAAAAAAAAATCATTAAAATAAGTGTGGGTGAAAGTGTGAACAAATGGATGGAAACGGTTGCTAATAGCAACATGGGTAGGTCGCATGGACCATATTGGAACGCGGCCCATACGCGCTGTTGCTAGGAGGCGCTGCAGGAGCCCGGAAGAGTTGGAAATGATGATGATGATGATGCTGATGATGATGATGATGGGCAGCAGAAGCAACCCGAGATTGAAGGAGAAACACAAGGTTCACGTTGCAGCCACACTTTGTTGGTTCTCTGCGACATCTGTGCGCGTCTAACACTCATAGGAGACAAGGAAAGCAAAGGAAAGATCACCTTCTCTTCATTTTTTTTTTGAAGGTAAGAAAGGTTGTCATTCCTGCAGTGCACATCTGGATTAAAACGCTGGTTTCAAAGGATTGATGCCTTCACTGCCGGTACAAAAACAAGAAAACCCCACCTTTGCTGTGCTGTCAGCTGCAACGTTAATGCATCTGTGTAACGTTAGCTACTGTAACGAGGCAACTGAAGGCATGCATTGTAGGTTGAATGGTCATTTTAATAGGTCAACTCTAGAGTAAAAAATTACAATGCAGTTTTCGTTGAAATGATGTTGTAATTTCATGCATAAAACAGCTGTGTGTTTGGGTTAACGCCCTGTACGTGTTCCACTACCTGTCTGTGAAGGTCCATCTTGCTGACAGGCATATTTCATAAATAGAAACTGTACTGATAAGACACATGATTCCATATGCATTACCATGGGACAGAGAAATGCAAGTGAGTCACCAGCAGCATGGTCTGATAGAAAGGAATGACAGGAATGTGATGAGTGTGATAAAACCCATTAAGAGCAGACAGACACTCTTTGTTTTGCTCTTCCACACATGATACCAGATGATGTTGCCTCCAGTGATCCAGCTCAAGCTCACGTGTCCTCCACCACCCTTTTCTCTCTCCCATTTGTATTTAACAGCTGGGGTGGCGAGGCTACATGCTGTCTGAGCGTGGATGTGTGGGTGTCCAGAGATGGAGAGCTATGAGGAGTTCTGTCTGCGGAGTTTGGCCTTACTGCAGGAGGAGGGGAAATTCAAGAAGACCTCATGTGAGCCACTGTGGTCCCTGAAGGCTCTCTCTGTCATCTGCTTCCATGGAAGAGCCGTGCTCTCGCCTCTGGTGAGGAAGAAATAAACACACATGAGAACTGATCCTACATTCCTGTCTACACCTTTGTATATATAGATTTGTAGTACTTCTCATTATTACATACTACACTCCTGTCTACACCTCTGGATATATATTTGTAGTACTTCTCATTATTGCATACTACATTCTTGTCTACACCTCTTTATATATATATATTTTAGTACTTCTAATTATTACATATTACATTCCTGTTTAAACTCCGGATTTATATTTTAGTACTTCTCATTATTGCATACTATTCTTGTCTACACCTCTGTATATATATATTAAGTACTTCTCATTATTGCATTCTACATTCCTGTCTACACCTCTGTATTTATATTTTAGTACTTCTCATTATTACCTACTACATTCCTGTTTACACCTCTGTGTACATGTACTACTCATCATGCATATACATACTACATCCTGTTTACATTCAGTTTTCCCATCCGAAATACTGTCGTCAACAAAATTACAAATTTACATTACTATTTTATGTTTACTTATGTTTATATTTAAGCCCTATATTTTAACGGCACTATCACTTTAGATTATCATTTAGCTTTTACTTTTACTTGTGTGAATTCCCCTTTTATTTATATATATATATATATATATATATATACATGTTTTATGAGCATTGTTGAAGGAACCTGAGATCAAAGATTTTCATTGCCGACGACTGCTCTGCTGGAATTGACAAATAAAGAACCTTGAACTTTAAGATGTAGCTAAACCAATTACATTTTCTAAAGTTTCTTCATTAAAAGCAGACAGAAAGCGTAGCTAATAGATGCTTTTAAGACGTGTGCAAATGGCTTGGTATCCAGAGCGAGTAATTTGTTGACTGTCTGCTTTTTAATGACACAATGTCTGGTTGGTTTCCCCTAGAGAGTCTGTATCTGTCCTGCTGTGGCTGTGTTTTCATGCTGCATAGTAACAGAAAGAGTTGCACTGTTCAGTTATGTATTTTTTATTTATTTAACTAGGAGTAAAAAACTCATTGTGATCTCTTTTCAAAGAGTGTCCTGGCCAAGATAGGCAGCAACACAGACATAAAATAAACATAACAATTTAAAATGAAGACAAATTGAAGAATCCTAACAGCCAAATGTGCTTGCTTCAAAGTCAGATGCACTTAAAAGACGTTCAGTGAGACCAGCTCTCAAAGATTCAGGTCATTTTGTAACTGATTACAAGAAGAGGGAGCAGCATACTTGAATGCCCCTTTTTCCCACTTCAGCACGAACTTTGGGGACAGCTAATAGGATTAAATCCTTGGAGCCAAGACAGTAACTTCCTGTACTTTTTTGAAGGATGTAGATCCGTAGATAAGATAGAAGCAAACCGAGAATAGCCTTATAAATAAGAAAACGTGTTTCAGTCTACGGCTGGACAAGGCAGACCATCCTACCCGAGCACACAAAGAGCAGTGGAGTGTAAGGGCTTTAAAATTGGTAATAAATCTCAGTGCTCCATGGTAGACAGTATCCAGCGTGCGTAGGCTTTGAGAGGATGCATGCATGTATATAACGTCGCCATATAGTCCAGCACAGACATAAAGGTGGCAGCGACAAATCTCTTTCTGGCCTCGAAAGAAAAGCAAGACTTGTTTCTAAAATAAAAACAGCATGAGTTTTGTTTTGTCGGCATTTAAAACGAGTCACACAAATGATGCTTCGTATAGTATTATTAAAAGCTAGTTGTAGCTGACAGAGAGCCTGGTTTGGTAAAGACGAAGTAACAATGAGAAGGATGTTATGATACACATTTCAGGCATAAAACACAGACGTGCACAGAGATATCATAATCGCACGGTTTGACTTGAATTAAATGTAACATTTAAGGTGAAAACACATTTCTTTATGAGACCTACTTAATATATCTGAAGCATGTGGGCTGACTATTAGATCAGCAGTTGGCAGGGGAGAGAGAGAGAGAGGAGATAATTGATGAGGAGGAACACCAAGGCAGTTTGATGTCAGTCAGGAGAATCCGTCTGCTAGTGACTGCTGACAGAAGGAGTTCTCAGGAATAGTCACATGACGGAGAGGCCAGGGTGAGGCCGAGGATCGTTGAAGATATCTCCTCCACTCAAACAAAGGAGACACAAACACATAGCGGAAGAAGAGCTTGTGTTATCAATAATAACTGCAAATAGATCACAAAGTCATGAAATACATTTTGTGTCATAACGATAATCTTCTTTCATGTGTTGTTGCTTGAATACGTTCAAGCCAAAAGTGAAGCTCAAGAGGTACACAGTTTTGAACCAGTGTTAAAAAATAGAGTGTATTTTATTGTTTTTCCAGCTGAGTGCAGAGCAGCGCAGTGAGATGTGTGACCACAGACGGAGGGCGGTCCAGCTGGAGGTGGACAGGCAGAACCAGCAGAGGAACAACCTTATGACCCGGGTTCAGGACATACTGGAGCAAGCTCAGGTCAGTAGCACAGTATGGGCTTACAGTGAGCACTGAATCATCAAAAGTGAATAGCAAAATCCATAAACATATACAGTATATGCCACATAGAAAACATAGATTTTAACCACTCTCTGTTCAGAAAATAAAACATCAAGCCACTTTGTTTATTTCATATAAAACACTTCATCTAAATTTCTCAAATATGCCCAAATGTGAAATAGGTCTGTGTGCCATTCCCACGATGTCACACAAAAACTAAATTACAGTCTGCCCCGGAATCTCTTGTGAC